>NC_067479.1:28638690-28953690 GCF_947179515.1 Apodemus sylvaticus
CATACATATAGATTCTTGAAGGTCTTCTAGGATTTGCCTTTACCAGTACTAGTATTGTACTATAATAATACAAGGTATATATTTTTTAAATTTTCAATACACATGTATCCTATGTAAGTTGTTTTTTACATATGTTTATGACCCATTTGTGGCATAAACCAAAAAGCCATTTCATTACTCCTGAGTGCCATCTCTACTTATGAGATTACTAAATAGCAGGTTGCCTTGTAAAAATCCTATTCTTGAAGTTTTATGATGGAGTATTATTATAAATAATACCCCTTGATATTCTCTAAGCACTGACCAAATCCTGATGATTCTACTAATGTCTTCACAATGCATTACACACCCAAGGAAGAAGTTCCCCAGGTAGAGATGATTATGATTCCCATTTTTAAAGAGCAAATAGCATTGCCATTGCATGAGTATCCTCACGCAAATTTATCTTTCAGCCTAATCCGTTTTAGCCCTTACTATACGATGAGAGTTTGGTGCATGGGGGCATTACATGGTGATTAGTTCACGAATGTTCCAACTCTATTAACGCGGGAATTCATTAATCCGTCACCATTTTCAGGCTTTCTAAAATATCAATGGTTTCAAACCATTGGCTATTCATAATGAATGATAAAATATACCTTTTAGGTTTTTCTGAGTCTACATAGTTAAGACAAGGTAGAGAAGGACATGATTCCATTTCTAACTGGTATATGTTGTAGTGGCTTCCATTGTTAACATAAATATTTCTATTCTCTCCGTGATTTCAGTTTTAAGCTACACTTTACTTCTGATTCAATTATGCATGTATGAGCTTATTCTTTAGAATAGACCTAATACATACCCATGTTACCAGCAACAATTACTTTCCTGAAATGTCCAGGAAGAAAGAAGCAGAAAATTTCCTGTAACACACTTAAAATATCTGAGGATATTTAATATTATTTATGCCACCACACTCCAGATTAAAGGAGTTTTACTGAGCCCTTTATTTTATTTCCTCAAAAAAAGCTAAATTAACAGTCTCTTTGCAAATATTAAAGTAATTGAGTTTCCTGTTTCTTGGAAAGACTGTGATGAATAATAGCCTTAGATATCTACTTAATTTTGAATAACCTTCATAACCCTGCTTTCATGAATTGCCATAAATTGTAAAGAAGTAAACACAAATGACAACTGGCAAAAATATTTACAGCACTTAACACCATGCTAATACCTTCAATTTACACATCGCTCACAGTAAGTTTAAAAGAAAAGAGAGCCTGAGTCAACAGAAAGTTTATTTGAGAACAGGAATCATGATCACCTCTGTCTGGGAACTTCTTCCTTGGGTTTCTAATGAATTGCGAGTGTGAAGACATCAGAAAAATGACCAGAATTGGTCAGTGCTTAAGGAACATCTAGTGGTATTCGTTTCTTAATAATATTCCATCGTAAAACTTCAAGAATAGGATTTTTTACTAGGTAACCTGCTATCTAGTAATCTCATAAGTCAGATAGTACTCAAATGTAGTGAAATGGCTCTTAGAGTGATTCAAACAAGGTAGGAGTGTAATGTCTCATTGACCATCGGTGTGCTATTGGGTTAGGAGTTCAAGTGAGAGAGACTTATATGGAAGCCCAGGACTTCATGATGCTGTGATATCAAGAGAAGATATCAAGGGGGTCAGGAAGCAACAGTGCTGGTGCTGTCAACTGTGCCCAGTAGAATTGGCATATAGGAAAGTCAGCCCATCTCTAGGGCCAGGTTTAAAATGTTTTGCTTGATAATGGCCATGTTTTTCCCTGAACATTCTCTTGATTGAATACTGGAAATCTTTTAAAATTGTTTCCAGTATTTTAATGAAGAATGTGATCAAAGTGATAAAAGTTTTATGAAGAGTAGGTGACATTAAATATAGCCCTAGTTTATAGAAATGTGAATAAATGTGAGGTAGTGTATTTAATGTATTTATCAACTATTTTTATATTCTTATCATTGTACCTATCATTACACTATATTTTTAAAAATTAAAGTTACATGTAGTTATACTTAGATGTATTTTGAAATGGAGAAGGGAAAGTAATATAGTAAATAAGAAGTATAGCGATAATAAGGAAATGTGAATTAGATTTAATTCCTCATCATGCTGCCACATCTTAGGTAGTTAGAAATAATTTCAGTGTTTCCATGTTGAATGTTTAAATCACATATCATTTTTTTCTTTTAATTTCTATTTGCAGGAAATTTTCAGTGTGAGACAATGTTTCCATGTGGGGATAACATTAGAGAGCTAAAAGGGATGGCGTCCAAGTGAGTAAGATATCACATCAGCACCCTAACTACTTCACAGCCCGAAGACAACTGTGAGGCAGCCAACACAAGGGCAGGGAGAGGCTGCCAAGGAGCCAGATGCTATTGCTGGAAAGAAAATTTTCTCAGCTCAGCATCTGGATGTCATAATGCAATCCAGAAAATCAAGGACAAACGAAAGTTTTATAAAGGGGGAATTCTGCCCTTAGCTACATGCTGTGCATACTGCAAATGGTGTACCTTGATTTAGTTATTAATTTAAAAAGTCAAAATCAGGTTACATTGTTCTTAGTTTTCTCTTCCTAGTGATAATATTCTTGAAGACATTTACCAATAGGTTTGTGGTCATTTGAATGTCATGTCCCTTAAAATCTTGAGCATTTGAACACTTGGCTTAAGAGATGTGGCCGGGCAGAATCAAGTACTTCACTCCTCAGTCCTCAACCTCAGAGGACAGGTGCATTCTCTGTTGTAGTTCAAAATGTACACTCTCAGGTCACAGATCCCAGCTGGCATGCCGCCATTGTGCCATTGTGCCACTTATGTGTCTGTAACTGTAAGCCTATTACAGTTAGAAGTAACTATTACCGTGTTGTGGTAGAAGATTTCATACTTGTTTCTTGAGTGAAAAGCAATGAGCCTCTGGGAACATGAGACAAATGAGTGAAGAGAATTTGAGAGGAAACTTTGCCTGTTTCAATGCTGTATTCAATAAAGAGGCAAAATCTTCAGATTCTGTAGTCCTGATATTTTCGTCTAATTAAATATTCCTCATAAAAAGAAAATTTACTGATGGGAAAAAAAACCCAAAAAACCAACAATTAGATAGCTTAGATATGAGTTATTATTCAAATCATAAAATTATATGTCTAAAAAATTTAATGATCTTTAAATAAATCATTTCTATTAAAATAAACACAAAAAGTATTATTTGCAAAATGTATTTATACAACTCAAATATATTGTGTTGTATAAAATTTAATGATTATAATATCATGTTTTTGACCAATTATTTTCAATGCATTCAGACATTAATTTAGTATAAAGTGATAATAGCATAATGTTAGGCTCCTCAAAATGGTTACTGATATAATGCATTTTGAAGTCAAGAAATTATATATTAAATAATACAATATAATTGAATAAGTTGTAGCTGCAGCCTATTGTGTTCCAAGAATTAAACATTTTGGAAACCAATTAATATATAAAAACTGGCCTATTTTTCTATACTTGAAAAATTTGTAAATAAGTAATATTTGAATTTTTATATATATATCATTAAGAACCTTGACAAATACTGTTCTCCATCTCTGCTTTGTTTTACCTCAGAGAAATTTCCACAGGTTTTAGAAATTCTTCTGAGTAAAAATATTGATTTGTATGTATGTTTATTCGTGTCTTCTTAATCAATGGTCATGTTAAGTTTTGGTATCTGATAATTCAAAGCAATATTAAGGCAAATGATAAAAGTGCTTTTAAAATCTCATTTATATTGAATATCATTGTTAATTTTCATCCTATGAAGAAGGTAAATTTATGCTCACCATTTGTGCTCAGCTTCCTCGCATTAATTTAGGTTTTGGTTGGCTGTCTTCAAACTCCAGATTCTTCTGGAGGGCACTGGTGTGCTGGTTTTGTAGATGTGTGCTGTCATGCCTGAAGCTCATTAATTGTCCACCTGCTTGGGTGTACACAATGCTAAGGGAGAATCAAGGAAAAGCACAACTGAGTGTTATTTCTAGATGCTAAATAAGCCTGCTCATCTGCTTAGAGAAATGTAGTATGAGGGTCCAGTGCAAGGTCAGCAGGTTTAGAAAGCAGAGAAAAGTGTGACCCATTAGCAATTAGATACACTTAGCAATACTATCTTTTAAAACGAACTGCTCTTCTTTATTCAACTCTTACATCCTCTCTAAAATAAGTCAGTAATGTCTTTTTTTTTCCAAGAGGCTTGCCTGCGTGCTTACATAGTAGATGGAAATGAGGTGGAACTTAAATACATTTGAAAAAGAACAAAGACATTATTTCACATGTGAAATGTTCCCCAGATAGTTTGTGTTCTGTTAAATCAACAGTTCTACAAGAAAGCTCTCTAGGGTTTCGAAGTTGCTGAGGAGAGCCCAAATGAGATTAATTGAATCAATAGTTTCTTAGCCTTCATATATTCAGCGTTCTGCTCTCTATTTGGTAGAATTTAATATGTTTCTCAGTAGCATAGTTCCTCACCTTCCATGTGAAGTTGGGATTCTGAGAGAATTCATGTTGAATAGTGAAAAAAAAATACTATGACTGAAACAAAATAAATAAAAGAACACCGGAAATGTAAAAAAAATAATTGTCTATATCGATGGTAAGGCCAAGGAGAAAAAATGGCAGAAAATATAAGAGGATGAGCATGTTCATATTAGGAAAGGTACCTGCATGGACCAGAGTACCAGCACCTCCATAGCCCTGAGAAATGCCTCTGCTAATTTGAACAGTGGAGTCATAAGTCAATCAGCATCTCTAGTCTTCAATGACCTCAGTGTGGGTAGCTCCTAAAGGGTAATTAGTTACAAACCGACTGCAAGCTTCAAAACATTAGTAATGACACTGAAAAAGTTATGTGGCATCTTTATTATCTCTTTGCAATGAGTAGTTTATAATGCTTAACATCATGGGTAAATAATACCATTGCCTATAGCTATGCATCCCTAAGCTATATGTTTCTATAAGGTTCTCTGTTTTCCCCTGGATTCTAAATTTTGTTTCTCTGGTCTTAGAAGCTGTCTTTATTTCTTAATCTTCTTGTTGGCATTATTATTTAAAATTGTACTTACTGAAGACCTATGACTTTTTTCTCTTATTTTATTTTTAGTTTTGTTTGAAAAAATTTTATTAGCTATTTTCTTTATTTACATTTCAAATGTTATCCCCTTTCCTCGTTTCCCCTCTAAAAACTCCCTATCCCATCCCCCTTCTCCCTGTTCACCAACCTACTCACTCCCTGTTCTGGCATTCCACTATGCTGGGGCATAAAGCCTTCTCAGCACCAAGGACCTCTCCTTTCATTGACATCCAACAAGGCTGTCCTCCTTCTATGTATGCGGCTGGAGCCATGGGTCCCTCCATGTGTATTCTTTGGTTGGTGGTTTAATCCCTGGGAGCTCTGAGGTTACTGGTTGGTTCATATTCTTGTTCCTTATTTTATATTGAGTGAAATATTTAAAAAGTTGACTATCATGTTCTCATGCTTGTGCCTGTAACTCTCTGCCCCGGTGGCCTAGCAGACCATGCACTAGTGATTTGTGGAGATTCACTGGCCCGCAGCTCCCAAACTCCACCCAACTTGCTAGGTTCCCAGTGGCAGGTCACTACCATGCCAACCCCATGCTTCAACTCCCCCATGGCCTTTGTGGTACACATCTGGCAAACTCATACTTTGTCTTCATACCTTTCTCTCTTGAAGCCAGATGAGCCGCCTTGAAACAATGAATTCATGAAATTATTAGACAAATGGATGGAGCTGGAGAACATCATACTAAGTGAGGTAACCCAGTCTCAAAAGATCAATCATGGTATGCACTCACTGATAAGTGGATATTAGCCTAGAAACTTTGAATACCCAGGACATAATCCACAAATTAAATGATGTCCAAAAAGAATGGAGGAGTGGCCCCTGGTTCTGGAAAGACTCAGTGCAAGAGTATAAGGGAATTCCAGAACAGGAAAGTGGGAAGGGGTGGATGGAAGAATAGGTGGATGGAAGAGGGCTTATGGGACTTGTGGGGAGTGGGGACCCAGAAAAGGGGAAATCATTTGCAATGTAAATAAAAAATATATCAATTAAAAAAAAAAGAAAAAATGGTAACTCAATCTCTGGCACAACAACTAAAACCTAACCTTATAAGACTTATTAAAATCTGATTTCTCCTGGGCGGCCAGCGTGGAGAAGTCAGTGTGCTCCGGTGAATCCAGCGGGCCCCAGCAGGAGCCTTCAGGTGCCTACTTTGGGATCTGAACAGCCTGAGCCACAGCACTAGGTCTCCAGGAAGTGCAGGAGACCTGGTGTGCACCCAGAGGCAGTCTGGGAGCTCACAGCACAGCTTGCTCCTGTGACACAGAGCTTAGGCTCCAGTCCGGAGGCCTCTGGTGGTAGCCCTGAGATCTCTCTGCTTCCAGATCCAGATCAGCCTGGGCAGCAACACCACATCTCCAGGTCCTGCAAGAGGCAAGAGGGGCTTCCGGGCGGCCATCGGGGAGAAGTCCGTGTGCTCCAGTGAATCCAGCAGGCCCCAGTGGGAGCCTTCAGGTGTCTGCTTCGGGATCTGAACAGCCTGGGCATCAGCACCCTGTCTCCAGGCAGTGCAGGAGGTAAGCTGTTCACCAGAGGCCACCTGGGAAGGGGCAGCTTGCACTGTTGAGTCCAGCATTGACTAGACCAACTAACACCAGTGAGAACTAGATGGCAAAAGGCAAATGCAAGAACGTCACTAACAGAAATCAAGATAATATGGCAACATCTGAACCCAATTCTCCTTTACCAGTATGTCCTGGATACTCCATCACACCAGTAAAACAAGATTTGGATTTAAAATCACTGGTTATGAGGCTGGTACAGGAACACATGAAGGACATACTTAAAGAAATTCAGGAGAAAATGGATCAAAAGTTAGAAGCCCTTGCATGGGAAACACAAAAATCATTGAAAGAAATCCAGGAGAATACAAAAGCCAATAATGAGGAAATGCAAAAAACAAAAAAGAAATACAGGAGAATTTTGGTCAACAGACTGAGGTCATGAAAGAGGAAACACAAAAATCTCTTAAAGAATTACAGGAAAGCACAAACAAGCAAGTGAAGGAGCTAAGCAAAACCATACAGGATCTAAAATCAGTAGTAGAAACAACTAAGAAAACTCAGAGAGAGCCAACTTTGGAGATAGAAAGCCTTGGGAAGAAATCAGGGGACATAGATGCAAATATCAACAACAGAATACAAGAGATAGAAGAATCTCAGATGCTGAAGATACCAGAGAAACCATGGACTCAACAGTTAAAGAAAATGCAAAATGCAAAAAGCTTGTAACCCAAAATATCCAGGAAATCCAGGACAAAATGAGAAGACCAAACCTA
This sequence comes from Apodemus sylvaticus, assembly GCF_947179515.1. NCBI lineage: Eukaryota > Metazoa > Chordata > Mammalia > Rodentia > Muridae > Apodemus > Apodemus sylvaticus. The sequence continues at coordinate 28,646,095 of NC_067479.1, forward strand.
AGGATTATAGGCATAGATGAGAGTGAAGATTTACAACTTAAAGGGCCAGCAAATATCTTCAATAAAATTATGGAAGAAAACTTCCCTAACCTAAAGAGAGAGATGCCCGTGAATATACAAGAAGCCTACAGAACTCCAAACAGACTGCACCAGAACAGAAATACTTCCCGTCACATAATAATCAAAACACCAAATGTACTAAACAAAGAAAGAATATTAAAGGCAGTAAGAGAAAAGGCCAAGTAACATATAAAGGAAGACCTATCAGAATCACAGCAGACTTTTCACCTGAGACTATGAAGGCTAGAAGATCCTGGGCAGATCTCATGCAGACTCTAAGAGAACACAAATGCCAACCAAAACTACTATATCCAGCAAAACTCTCAATCACCGTAGATAGAGAAACTAAGATATTCCATGACAAAACCAAGTTTACCCAATATCTATCCACAAACCCAGCCCTACAAAGGATAATAGGAGGAAAACACCAATACAAGGAGGGAAACTTCACCCTGGAAAAGGCAAGATAGTAACCTTTCATCAAACCCAAAAGAAGTTAACCAATCAAATTTAAAAAATAATGTCAAATATGACAGGAAGTACCAATCACTATTCCTTAATATCTCTTAACATCAATGGACTCAATGCCCCAACAAAAAGACATAGACTAACCGACTGGATACGTAAACAGGACCCTATATTTTTTTGCTTATAGGAAACACACCTCAGGGTCAAAGACAAACACTACCTTAGAGTAAAAGGCTGGAAGACAATTTTACAAGCAAATGGTCTCAAGAAACAAGCTGGAGTAGCCATTTTAATATCAGATAAAATTGACTTTCAACCCAAAGTCATCAAAAGAGACTCTGAGGGACACTTCTTGCTGGTCAAAGGAAAAATACAACAAGAAGAACTCTCAATCCTGAACTTCTATGCTCCAAATGCAAGGGCACCCTCTTTGGTAAAAGAAACTTTATTAAAGCTCAAAGCACACATTGCACCTAACACAATAATTGTGGGTGACTTCAACACTGCACTTTCCTCAATGGACCGATCAGGAAAACAGAAACTAAACAGGGACACAATGAAACTAATTGAAGCTTTGGACCAATTAGATTTAACAAATATATATAGAACATTCTATCCTAAAGCAAAAGAATATACCTTTTTCTCAGCACCTCATGGTACCTTCTCCAAAATCGACCATATAATCCGTCACAAGACAGACCTCAACAAATATAAGAAGATCGAACTAATCCCATGCCTCCTATCAAATCACTATGGAGTAAAAGTGGTCTTCAATAGCAACAAAAACAACAGAAAAACCACATACACGTGGAAACTGAACAATATTCTACTCAATGATACCTTGGTCAAGGAAGAGATAAAGAAATTAAAGACTTTTTAAAACACAATGAAAATGAAGACACAACATACCCAAATCTATGGGACACAATGAAAGCAGTGCTAAGAGGAAAACTCATAGCCCTGAGTGCCTCCAAAAAGAAAATAGAGAGAGCATACATTACCAGCTTAATGACACACCTGAAAGCCCTGGAACAAAATAAAAGCTATTTCACCCAGGAGGAGTAGAAGGCAGGAAATCATCAAACTCAGGGCTGAAATCAATCAAGTAGAAACAAAGAGAACCATACAAAGAATCAACAAAACCAGGAGCTGGTTCTTTGAGAAAATCAACAAGATAGATAAACCCTTAGCCAGACTGACCAAAGGGCACAGAGAAAGTATCCAAATTAACAAACTTAGAAATGAAAAGGGAGATATAACAACGGAAACTGAGGAAATCCAAAAAATCATCAGATCCTACTACAAGAGCCTGTACTCAACACAACTGGAGAATCTGGAGGAAATGGACAATTTCCTTGACAGATACCAAATACCAAAATTAAATCAGGACCAAATAGATCATCTAAACAGTCCCATAACTCCTAAAGAAGGAGTCATAGAAAGTCTTCCAACCAAAAAAAGCACAGGACCAGATGGTCTCAGTGCAGAATTCTATCAGACTTTCAAAGAAGAGTTAACACCAATACTCTTCAAACTATTCCACAAAATAGAAACAGAAGGAACACTACCCAATTCCTTCTACGAAGGCACAATTACGCTGATACCAAAACTGCACAAAGATCAAATGAAGAAAGGGAACTTCAGACCAATTTCCCTTATGAACTTCGATGCAAAAATACTCAATCACATTCTTGCCAACCGAATCCAAGAACACATCAAAACGATCATCCACAATGATCAAGTAGGCTTTATCCCGGGAATGCAGGGTTGGTTCAATATACGGAAATCCATCAATGCAATCCACTACATAAACAAACTCAAAGAAAAAAAACACATGGTCATTTCATTGGATGCTGAAAAAGCATTTGACAAAAGTCAGCATCCTTTCATACTTAAAGTCTTGGAAACAACAGGAATTCAAGGCCCATACCTAAACATAGAAAAAGCAATATACAGCAAACCAGTAGCCAGCATCAAACTAAATGGAGAGATACTTGAAGCAATCCCACTAAAATCAGGGACTAGACAGGGCTGCCTCCTTTCTCCTTATCTTTTCAATATTGTACTTGAGGTACTAGCTCGAGCAATTCGACAACATAAGGAGGTCAAAGGGATACAAATTGGAAAGGAAGAAGTCAAACTATCATTATTTGCAGAGGACATGATAGTCTACCTAAGTGACCCAAAACACTCCACTAGAGAACTCCTACAGCTGATAAACAACTTCAGCAAAGTGGCAGGTTATAAAATCAACTCAAGCAAATCAGTGGCCTTCCTATACTCAAAGGATAAGCAGGCTGAGAACGAAATTAGGGAAATGGCCCCCTTCACAATAGCCACAAACAGTATAAAGTATCTTGGGGTGACTCTTACCAAACATGTGAAAAATCTATATGACAAGAACTTCAAGACTCTGAAGAAGGAAATGGAAGAAGACCTCAAAAAATGGGAAAACCTCCCATGCTCATGGATCGGTAGATTCAATATAGTTAAAATGGCCATTTTGCCAAAAGCAATATACAGATTCAATGCAATACCCATCAAAATCCCAACTCAATTCTTCACAGAGTTAGAAAGAGCAATTATCAAATTCATCTGGATCAACAAAAAACCCAGGATAGCTAAAACTATTCTCAGCAACAAAAGAAAATCTGGGGGAATCAATATCCCTGACCTCAAGCAATGTTACAGAGCAATAGTGTTAAAAACTGCATGGTATTGGTACAGTGACAGGCAGTAGGATCAATGGAACAGGACTGAAGATCCAGAAATGAACCCACACACCTATGGCCACTTGATCCTCGACAAAGAGGCTGAAAATATCCAATGGAAAAAAGATAGCCTTTTCAACAAATGGTGCTGGTTCAACTGGAGGTCAGCATGCAGAAGAATGTGAATTGATCCATCCTTGTCTCCTTGTACTAAGCTCAAATCCAAATAGATTAAGGACCTCCACATAAAGCCAGACACTCTGAAGCTAATAGAAAAGAAACTGGGGAAGACCCTTGAGGGCATCGGTACAGGGAGAAAGTTTATGAACAGAACACCAATAGCATATGCTCTAAGATCAAGAATTGACAAATGGGACCTCATAAAATTACAAAGTTTCTGTAAGGCAAAGGACACCATCAAGAAGACAAATCGGCAACCAACAAATTGGGAAAAGATCTTCACCAATCCTACATCAGATAGAGGGCTAATATCCAATATATATAAAGAACTCAAGAAGTTAGACTCCAGAAAACCAACCAACCCTATTAAAAATGGGGTACAGAGTTAAACAAAGTATTCTCACATGAAGAACTTCAGATGGTGGTGAAGCATCTTAAAAAATGCTCAACTTCATTAGTCATTAGGGAAATGCAAATCAAAACAACCCTGAGATTTCACCTTACACCTGTCAGAATGGCTAAGATTAAAAATTTAGGAGACAGCAGGTGTTGGAGAGGGTGTGGAGAAAGAGGAACACTCCTCCACTGCTGGTGGGGTTGCAAATTGGTACAACCACTCTGGAAAGCAATCTGGCGGTTCCTCCAAAAACTGGGCACCTCACTTCCAGAAGATCCTTCTATACCACTCCTGGGCATATACCCAGAGGATTCCCCACCATGTAATAAGGATACATGCTCTACTATGTTCATAGCAGCCCTATTTATAATTGCCAGATGCTGGAAAGAACCCAGGTATCCCTCAACAGAAGAGTGGATGCAAAAAATGTGGTACATCTACACATTGGAGCACTATTCAGCCATTAGAAACAATGAATTCATGAAATTCTTAGGCAAATGGATGGAGGAGTGGCCCCTTGTTCTGGAAAGACTCAATGAAGCAGTATTCGGCAAAACCAGAAAGGGGAAGTGGGAAGGGGTGGGTGGGAGGACAGGAGGAGAGAAGGGCTCTTATGGGACTTTCGGGGAGTGGGGGGCTAGAAAAGGGGAAATCATTTGAAATGTAAATAAAAAATATATCGAATAAAAAAAAAGGAAAAAAAATCTGATTTCTCCAGTGGCAAATCCTTTTGGATCTGGATCTGTCACAATAAGGGGAAACTCTAGCAGCTACATCGAACCAATCTGTTCTCCTGGTTCCAATATTCTTCTGCTTCGTGTCTTCTTCTGTCCAACTGGAAGTCCTGCCTACTCACCCAGTAATTGGCTTCTTTATTCATTAGGTGATTGGCTCACAAGAACAGCACCAGGCTTATCCACAAAAATTTTATTATTATTTTTTTTTTACTGTCCAGATTTTATCCCCCTCCCAGTCCACCCTCTGACTGTTGCACATCCCATACCTACTCCTAGACCCCTCTCCACATGAATGTCCCGACCCCAACTCCACATCCCATTCCCTGGTGCAACCAAGCTCTTAGTTGCACCATCTCTGACTGATTTGAAATGATGCAATCTTCTGCTGTATATGCATTGGGGCCTCATATCAGCTGGTTTATGCTGCCTGGTTGCAGCTCAGTGTCTCAGAGATCTCAGGGGTCCAGTTTAATTGAGGCTGCTGGTCCTCCCACGGGGTTGCCCTCCTCCTCAGATTCTTTCAGTTTTTCCCTAATTCAACAACAGGGGTCACCAGCTTCTGTCCATTGGTTGGGTGCAAATATCTCCATCTGATGCTTTCAGCTGCTTGTTGTGTCTTGCAGAGGCAGTCATGATAGACCCATATTTGTGAACACACAGTAGCCTCATCAATAGGGAGGTCAGGTCTTGGATCTCCCCTTGAACTGGATCCCACTTTGGTCCTGTCACTGGATCTCCGTTTCCTCTGGCTCTTCTCTATTTCCATTCCTGAACTTCGTTCAGACAGGAACAATTATGGGTCAGAGTATTTGACTGTGGAATGAAAATTCTACCCCTCACTTGACTCGAGTCTTTCTACTGGAGGTGGGCCCTACAAGTTACCTCTCCCCACTGTAGGGCATTTCATCTAAAGTCTCTCCCTTTGATTCTTGAGAGTCTCTCAGTCTCTGGTACATTCTAGAGGGTCGCCCACCTCCTGCTTTGTGAGGTTGCCTGTTTCCATTCTTTCTGCTGTCCCTCAGGGCTTCAGTCCTGTTCCCTCCACCAAACACCTGATCATGTTCCCCTCTTCCCTTCCCTGTCCCCTTTCCCTTCCAGGTCCTTCCTTGACCACTCCTGTGAGTATGTTTTGTGCTTTTAGCTTTTTACTGTTTATCTCAGAAGATAAATTGCTATTTTAAATCCTAGATATGAATGACCTCATGTAAATCAATTATATATCATTAGTGTAGTGGGGATGTTTCTTTTTTAACCATTCATTAAGAAAAACAAAGTAATTTAAAATCAAATAATGCCTGCTCAGTTAGACACAGCTAGTGACTTGATATGTAACAAAGAAAAATTTCAATATGATATTTTCCTTAGAACCATTACATTCAGATTTTACCATGAATGATTATGTTCTTGCAAAGGATATTCTGTTATGTATGTATTTCAAAGGAGGTATTAATTAAGTTAAATTATATATAAATTTTATAAGCCAATTGAACAGATACTTTAAAAATATGATTATAAGCAGCTATGCCTTCCTTGTTTAAAAATACTTCCTTCTTATAACAGACTTGACACTATCCAGTACTGAAATGCATTTTAATCTATCAGTTCAATCATCTTGGTAAGCATGTTGTGATTTCCTTTTCTCTTAAAGGAGCACATATGGCAGTTGATCAAGAAAAGCATGCTTTCTCTGTGACTTTGAACCTGCACCTTTGCTGCTGCGTTTGTGTTGCTGCAATGGGTGACTTTCACAACAGGAAATCAGGCCAATTTAAAGTCCAGGCACCAAGCAATTTGAGAACCACCAGCTTTATGCAGTAATATAATTATTCCCTCCGAGGCGCTTAATTGTATTCATCACACCATGATTTTTGCACAAATTAAGCATGAATTTACTGCTATATATAACTAGCATTGCAGTTAACATTCTGGAAACAAATTTCAAGGAGAGAGATTTTTAGACTTATTCATCCCCTGAAATCACAAGTTCCAAAGCATCATGTGTACTTTAAGGTCATTGTTTCTCCCTTCTTGCCTCTAAATAACAGAGCTGCCAAACTGTGAAAGAGAAAGTAAATATATGGAAATGGATTTCAACACTTCTTTTTCTAGTTCATTCTCCTCCCAGAATGCAGAAATTAAAGTTCTGAATGTTTCCTGTGATTGTTTTGTTTCTCAAGACAGAATGAGCTGGACATAAAGTCACACTGGATAAAAAAACAGAATGCATTCTTATATTCAAATGTCACGTATTCTCTAAATAGACTGCATGCACCTAAGGAAAAAAATATCTAGAAGATCTTTATGAATATGCATACTTAGACTTCACACTGAGAAGGCAAACTCACATTTCCTTATTAAAATAGAAAGAGTGCACCAGAAATAGTTTACTCCACGATTCTTTTGTTAATGTTTTACTTTGGGGATTATAATTTAATTACCCCATTTCCCCCTTTTCTTTCATCCCTAAAAATCTTCCCCCATACTCCATTTCAAATCATAGTCACTTCTGTCATTAACTCTTGTTATGTGTGTGTGTGTGTGTGTATGTGTGTGTGTGTGTGTGTGTGTGTGTGTGTGTATTCCTAACAACATAAATTAAGCCTGCTCAGTGTCTAACACATTTCTCATATGTACATTTTTACCATTTGGTATTAGATAAGCATTGTGTGTGTGTGTGTGTGTGTGTGTGTGTGTGTGTGTGCGCGCACACGCGCATGTGCGCATGTGTTTCTTCTGAAAGATGATTGTTCCTTCTCTTGGCATTCTACATTCCCTGGAACTCTGTGTGGTTGAGGCATCAAGAGCTTCACCTATACTTGTAGCTTCTGACATTCATAAGAAATACAATCTCCCAGCAAACTGCCTTTTATTCTGGCTCTTGTATTTAAAAATAATACCTTAAATAATATACTTCGGATTTTACTTGCACCAAATATTTAGTGTTACAAATATTGCTTTGTAATATTCTAGAAAATATATTAATTTATTTTATCAAGGTATGCCATGAAGATAAGTTTTCTTCTTTGAATCTATACATTTATTCACTTATCATCTTATACACATATAATCACACACACACACACACACATATATATATACACATGCATGCATGCACAGACACACAAACATATACATACAGTGTGTTCTTTCTGCTACACTAACAGTGTTCAAGTAAGTGGTGAACAACAAATAAATATTTGTTAAATTCAATGTTAGTCAGCATTCCCCTGTACAATTTCTGTCTTAAAAGATGAATTATAAACTTCTTGAAATGCCCAAGGGAGGCAGCGCAGTCATTTTCATAACTATCTTAATTTATTAAAAAAAACCTATTGTGCAACAATGTTGACTTGAACAATATGTTAAGTGGTCTATGCAGTCTTAGTGCTCCATGCTGCTGTGTTTCAGAGCTTGAGAATTCAAAAATCTATTCCTTGTCTTAGTAGAAAACTACAAGGTTATTTAAAATCTTGAAAACTTAATCCATCATTCACAAAATGGTTAGAACAGAATGTCATAAATCCATGCACAGGAAAGAGAGAGAACTCAGTACACAATTGCCCACACTCTTTTTCATATTGTGTCTTATGCACAGCAGGTAGTAGTTAGAAATATTGAAAGATTTGTAATATACAGAAACTAAATTTCCTATTAAAAAAATAGTGCTCTTATTTGGACCTACAAGTTAACCAAAAGCAGCATTAAAAGCATGGCATTTCTACCTCTGTGTTTTAAATTTGTCTCCTTTAACTGGGTCTGGATACCTTGATGATTCAGACTCTCTACATTAGTTCATTTCCTATCAAGGTTGAAAATATAGAAAAAAATCATTATTCCCAACCTTTGCTCTTGAGACATTTTTGGGGTCATAAAATCAAGGCTAATTCATGAACACCTGTTTCATAATGAAGGGAGACTCACCCAAAACAAAAGCTAGCCAGCCCCCAAATCAAGATGGTTATCAACAGTACAGATATCTTGTTTTTATCCCAATATTTCCTCTATTTTAATCTGAAGATAAGGTCATAAATCCAAAGATAGACTCTGAGTACCTAAGCCTCTTTATCTGTATTCCTAACAAGTCCATTTGGATTCAACTGTTCTTTGCTTCTCAATAACTTCCATCTTTAATTGCAGTATTGTGACCACTCATGAATTTAGGCCTCTAGAGCTGTGGAGTCTTGACTCTTGCCCTACAACTTCGTAATAGGCTGACTGATTTCCTTCTAGTTCTCAGTATTCCATGAATCTTTATGACATATCATGGCTCTGGTAAAAGCGGGTGCTGCTTTCACTGTAAGTGATCCTAAGAGCAGGCATGAAAAAGTGAAATAGCTCCGTAGATGTGCTTCCTGGTACAAAGACACACATGAAGAGAGTGGAGACTTGGAGATCAAATGAGAGAGGCTGATCCTTCTTTTGAGGGCAGTCAATAATTCTGGGAAATGTTAAACATGTCTGCAAGACAAAAAAAAAAGGCTCTGGAAATTCTGCTGGTAGATTAAAGGACAACAATGATCAGAAAAATGACATCAGCCTTTTCACTAATAAAAATGTTAAATATTATAAATTTATTTGAAGACATTCACAACAAAATGTGAGTGAAATTCTCAAAGAAAGTGTATGTCTGGATGCAGGACTTGTTTATAAGTAGCAGTGATGTTAAAAAGAGAAATCAATAAGGAAATATAGCTAAACAAACAACTGTTATTTACTGGGCCAAGGAATAAAGAAAAAGGAATAAATACCCTTTGGGTACATTGCAAACATATTTAGGCAAAATTTTATATTATAAAGCTATTAAGCAACACATTAATTCTCCCTTCTAATTTTCAGAATTTCAGTGTTTCAGTTGCTTATAAATTTAGTCTGTTCAGTGATCCATGGGTTTAAATTTAATATTAAGAAGTATTAGATATTTTCTGCAGAGTTTCCTTACAAAAATCAATTTGTAATTTAGGTAATTAATATATGCGTGAGTTTATAAAAAATACCTATAAGACTGGAAGGTTCGGGAAGCTCAGAATTGCAAATTAGCGCCAAAGTAAAAAATGATGGAAACTATATTTTCTTATCTACATTATGTTGTTTTACAGTAAAGCTTGAAAGCTGAGAATTAAAATAATTGATTTCTTGTATATGTATTTAATTATGGTGCTTGCTACTATATTATTGAGCTGAATATTAGATTGGCATTTTGCAAAACCTTTCATTTGCAAATTGTAAGCTTTTAAATTCTGTGCTCCCATCTGTCAACTTCAAGTCCGTCTAGTCTATATCATTTTTAAGTGGTGTTAACAGAGCTTCATTACACAGTGATACATACTACACAAATGTTAATTATGTATTTGACCTTGTTAATGATATGGCAATGTTACAAGTTTGATTTGCTTTTAAAAACTATAGATAAGAAAAGTGAAATGAAAGGATATAGAAAAGAATAATTAATACAGTTATTTGCAAACCTATTTAAATATACACACATAAAATATTTCTAGCATGTTACTAATTTATTTGGATTATTCATAAGAGATGCAATAACATTCATCATACATTGTTATTTTAAAATAAAGTAACATGCTACCATTAGACTCTGCTAATTAAGAAAAAAAGTAATATAATAAAATGACATTGCTTCAAGATACCTCAAAGTAATTGCATGTATTTTACTAGACAAAATTCAATTTCTTGCATATTCTCTTTTTTATATGTATTTGCATTCTTATAGTAAGAGATGAGCAAAGTATGTTGAAATTTACTATTTTAATAGTTTACTTTTAAATATTTTCCTATAGAAATCATTAATTTATTCACCCTTCTACTTGATGATATCCATACATCCTGTCATATAACTAACATGCTGTTAGAGTATACAAGAATACAGGGAGAGAAACAGAAAGGCAGACACAAGTAGGTAGAGAAAACTATGTATTTTAGTAAGAGAAATCAATTTATATTGATTTGTTTGTGTGTTTTGCACAAGTTTCCTATAACTAAGACCACATTTTCAGGTAAATTTGTATAGATATACTAAAATTCAGGAACGATGAAGTCACCAAGCTCAACTTTGTTAAATCACCAGCAAAGGTAAAAATATAATAACAAAGAAATGCTCTCAAATTATCCACGGGAATGAGCTGTGTACAACAGAGAAATACAATTAACAAAGAACAAACCATTCTCCTCAAACACCAAGAGAGAACAAATTACTGGCAGTGCATAGAGAGCATAAAAGGCACATTTATTGTCATGAATATTCATGGGGTGTGCTCCATATGCAAACAAACTTTACCAAGAGCTTCTTGAGGCTTCCTAGCATCATAATTAACAATTCAAAATGGATCTAGAAACCAAAACTTTTTTTCTTTTTTTTTTTTTATTGAGTATCTTCTTCATTTACATTGCCAATGGTAAAACCTTTCCCAATTTCCCACCTCCCAAAAGCCCCCTTCCCCAAAGATTCCCAAACCCTCCTCCCACCCCCTACCTCCTCTACCCCACACACTCCCACCTCCCCCCAGCCCCAAACCCCAGTCCGGTTCCCTTTGTTGGAGACTCTATTGAGGCTTTACCTGACCAAAAGACCACTCCCCCCACTGATGCCCAACAAGGCCTCTGCCACATTTTTGGCTGGAACCATGTATGCCCCCTGGTTGATAGTTCAGTCCCTGGGAGGCTTGGGATGTCTGGGTGGCCGAAGTCATTGTTCTTCCCATGGGGCTATAAACCCCTTCAGCTCCTCCAGACCACCCTCCAGTTCCTTTGTTGGGGACCCCAAGCCCAGTCCAATAGTTGGTTGCTAGTTTCTGCCTCTGTATTTGTAAGGCTCTGGCAGGGCTCCTCTCGAGACAGCCATGGCATGCTCCTTTTGGTACTTTCTTGTCATAGTGTCGGGGTTTGGTGACAGGATGAATCCCCAGGTAGTGCAGTTGCTGGGTGGCCTTTACTTCAGCCTCTGCTCCACACATTGCCTCCCTTATTGCTCCTGTGAGTATTATGTTCCCTTTCTCAGAAGAACCATAGCTCCCTCACTTAAGTCCTCCTTCTTCGGGAGCTTCCTGTGCTTCCTGTGCTGGGTGAATTGTAAATTGTTTATTTTGAGCTTTTGGACTAGCATCTTCTTATTAGTGAGTGCATACCATGTGCTAATATCCACTGATCAGTGATTATATTCCATGTATGTTCTTTTGTGCATAGGTTACCTTGCTCAGGATGACACTTTCTAGTTCCATCCATTTGCGTAAGAATTTCATGAATTCATTGTTTTTAATAGCTGAATAGTACTCCATTGTGTATATATACCACAGTTTCTGTATCCATTCCTCTGTTGAGGGACATCTGGGTTCTTTCCACCTTCTGGCTATCATAAATAAAGCAGCTATGAACATAGTGGAGCATGTGTCCTTATTACATGTAGGAGCATCTTCTGGTATATGCCCAGGAGTAGTATAGCTGGGTCCATAGGTAGTACTATGTCTAATTTTCTGAGGAATCGCCAAACTAATTTCCACAGTGCTTTTACCAGCCTGCAATCCGAGTTTGGCACTTAAGAAAGGGTAGCAATGGGGAAAATGAGGAAGATCTGCCTCCCGTGCCCATGTCAATATTTAATATATTCTAATAGCAGAGGCTGAAGCTGGTTAACTCAGTGCCTCACCTGGTCTGGATTTATTGGAAAAGAAGGCCATTCTTTTCCAGTGAGGATGGCAGTGAGACTCCAAGTAAGGTGCCATCAGCTGCTCTAGTCTCATACTATGTGACAGAATTTAAGATAGAAAATATATTTAGTAAATTGTTTTTATTAGATATAGTCTTTATTTACATTTCAAATGATTTTTCCCTTACATCTCCCCTTCCCTGTTCCCCAATCAACCCCCTCCTGCTTCCCTGTCCTGATGTTCCCCTACACTGCTGCATTGAGCCTTTCCAGGACCAAGGGCCTCTCCTCCCTTTGATGTCCAACAAGGCCATCCTCTGATGCCTGTGCATCTGGAGCCATGGGTAATACCATGTGTACTATATGGCTGATGTTTTTGTCCCTGGGATCTCTGCAAGTACTGGGTGGCTCATATTGTTGTTCTTCCTATGACGCTGCAAACCCCTTCAGCTCCTTGGGTCCTTTCTCTAACTCCCCCATTGGGGACCCTGTGCTCAGTTCAATGGCTGGCTGAGAGTATCCCCACTCTGTATTTGTCATGCACTAGCAGAGCCTCCCAGGTGACAGTTATATCCAGCTCCAGTCAGCAAGTACTTGTGGGCATTGATAATAGTGTCTAGGTTTTTTTAACTGTATATGAGATGGAATCCTAGGTCGGGTAGTCTCTGGATGGTCTTTCCCTCAGTCTCTGCTCCACACTTTGTCTCTGTATCTCCTTCTGTGGGTATTTTGTTCCCCCTTCTAAGAAGGACCAGAGTATCCATACTTTGCTCTTCCTTCATCTTCGGCATCATTTGATATGTGAAGTGTGTCTTGGATATTCCAAGCTTCTGGGCTAACATCCACTTATTGCATACCATGTGTGCTCTTTTGTGATTGGGTTACCTCACTTAGGATGATATTTTCCAGTTCCACCCATTTCCCTAAGAATTTCATGAATTCATTCTAACTCCATTTAGTAACAATGCCTTCTTAGACATGACTTGGTCAGAAACTTCTGACCAAGTTTGCTTTAACTGAATGATGAAATGTAATAAAATATTTAAAGCCAGTCAGAAAAACAACTGTACAAATAATATATGCACCTAAAATTACAATATATTACTACAAGTGGCCAATTGTAAACTTAATACTTCAGTTTTGTTCATTTGTTTGTTTTCCTATACTATGTCCCAAAACATAATCTATCTTTTGTTTCTTTTCTTTTAAATCCACTTATGGCTCTTGTATCTATAGTTATCTAATCAGTTTAAGTTTCTAGCCTTTTTCTTACTGAATGCTGTCTGTTTATAGACTTTCTTAGGCAACTGAGTTGATTATGAAAAGAACAGCAGCCCACCTTTTTATTTTTCCCATATACTGTGAATATACATAAACAATAAAATGATGTCAATTTAGGATATTTCTAATTCATATAATACATTTTAATTATAAAACTACAATTGTGTAGTCTAAGATTATTTATTTTTTTAAGTTATGTAATAGGTATCAGGACAATATAAGATTTTTAGAGTAAATTCAAAAATAAAATGCATTTCTTGCCTTTGGGAATTTGAAATCAGCTTAGTAACAATGTTTTTTTTGTTAAGCTGCAGAAACACATGTCTTAAACAATTGATAAAAATTTTTGTTCATGATAGGGAACAAGTATTTCTGTGTATACAGGGTAAAAAGAAGAAACATTTAAAAAGGCTTTCTTTTAAAAAGTCAAGGTTGTATAAGTGATTCATAACCAACATGATTTCCTGTTGGAATAATATAATATAAATATTATACAGGAATAATATAAAAGCATAATTGTCCGAACGTAGTCAGTTAAACTATATAAATACCATTATAAGCAAAAAACCTACACAAAAAGAAAACATCTGTATGTTTTCAACAATTTTTTGTTTGTTTTTTGAGACAGGGTTTCTCTGTATAGCCCTGGCTGTCCTGGAACTTACTCTATAGACCAGGCTGGACATGAACTCAGAAATCTGCCTGCCTCTGCTTCCCAAGTGCTGGTATTAAAGGCATGTGCTACCACTACCTGGCCAGTTTTGAACAATTTAAGAAGGAAAAAATAGTGATCCTTAAGAATTGCTGGCACATAGGTAACAAAAACATGTAAGATTGGAAGTGGCTAAAGAAGAGGAGAAATGAACCATGAACAGAATACAGAGAGAGATGGTTATGTAAACAGAGACTGAGTTCAAATGCTTAGGGTGCCCTGGCTTTGTTTGGGCTAGCCTTCTGACCCTGGTTTAATATAGCAATCATTACAAAATAGACTGTACAAAAGATATGGAATTATTTTCCATAGGACCTAATATGCACACCATAGGTCTATAGCACATTAACTCCAATATAACCAAGAAATATATACATATTGACATTTAGAACAGCAATATGCTGGTAATTCCTACTCTTCATATCTACTTCATATTTACATATGAAGAATATTTACTTTTTATAAAAATATTGTAGTTTTTGTTTGTATTACCTAAAATAGTGTAAAATAATGATAAGAATAAAAGCTTAGGAACAGCTCAGTAGACTAAAGATTTATGTATTTTTTCTTTTAAAAAAATACATTTTATTTTATTTTATTTGCATAAAAGCATTAATTGAATTTTTGCAAAAACATTTTTACCTAATTTTGAAACAGAGAAGGAGCTTCAGAAAATAATCTAATTAAAGATGTTATTTAATCTAAATAAATAAATGGATAAAATTTAAAATTAAATAATTTCAAATATTAATTAAAAAATTGCATTAAAATTTTAATGAACTTACCAATTTAAGTCCTGTGGAAATACTGGCAAGGGAAATTGTCAGAGAGTGACAGAAAAGTCTATCTCAAAGACAGAATTCACAGAAGTGGTTCAATAAAAATATATTGGGATTCTTGAATCTTTTGACTTGCCATGTCCATGGAGTGATTGAGTTGTAAATAACAGCTAATTTTCATCAATTTTAACTTTTAGTCCAGTGACATCTATCCATTCTCTTCACTTAGCACCTTGACAAGACCTTATGAGAGCAGAGTCACATAGCTCAGAGGAGCCAGAGTCTACCAAAAAAAAAAAAAAGACGACTATCCAAATATCTGGGGTCTAAGCTTTGATCACTGATGGAAGCCTTTGATCATGGAAATGTTGACAAAGAAGTAGTCAGCCATTTTTGTAACTGATCCCACTGTTGAAAGCCTTTCTTTACCCGAGATGAATTACAGAAGATTTAAAGGGAAGGACCTCTTTCTTTCCTCTTCATTTTGATTCTTTAGTAGATAAAAAACAATATGACACATAGACTCTTAAAAACACTAAGTATCAAATTAGCAAGTAATGGTACATGACCTATAAAATTATCTGAGAGTATATTCAGCTTATATTATATAAACTCTTTATTATAGAAACAGCTCTACATTAGGACTACCACTGATGGTTATAATGATAATGCTAGATAGAATACACAAGAATAACAAAAGTAAATAAATAAATAATTTTAGTTTAGAGGCATCAGTTTAAATGTTCTGTGTGTCAGATTCTGTTTTTTTAATTGAATATTTTATTAATTTATATTTCAAATATTATCCCCTTTCCAGGTCCCCTCCCCAGAAACCCCCATCCTATCTCCCTTCCTCCTGCTTCTATGAGGGTATTCCCCCACTCTCCTACCCACTCCTGCCTCCCCGCCCTCAAATTCCCCTACACTGGGACATCAAACTTTCACAGGATTGAGGTCCTCTTTTCCCATTGATGCCTGACAAGGCCATCCTCAGTTACATATGCTGCGGCTGGAGCCATGGGTCCCTCCATGTCGACACAAATTCTTATTTTCAGACTTACTATATACTATTAAAATCAAAAGTTTAATGTCGAACAACAATATTAAAGCACCATAAACCACACAAAGAAACAGGAAAGTCTGGCCCATTCAAAACTTGAACCTCCCCCGCAAATACATTCAATGAAACTCCCCAGGAAGACATATTGGCAGGTCTACTTACTCTTTACATTAACTTCCTTAACTCCTCAAGAATTTCAGGAAAATGTATAGAATATCTAGGAAATTGTATATGGACAAAATGAAAACACCAATAAAAAGACTGAAGATTTCAACAAATAAATGCAAAGTAATACTGGAGCTAAAAATGATAATAATCAAAATTAAAAAAAATTACTAAACCATAGAATCTAGATTTACACTTCAGGTAAATTCAAACTTCCTATAAATTTTGGTGATGAAAGTAAGAAGAACTGCAAAGAAATTGCATATTCTCTAAGGAAAGAATAGACTGTCAACTAGACCAACTGATGCCCGGAGGTAATATGAAAAGAGGAGAAAAATATTCTTCAAATGACTGGGAATTTCCTGCTACTCAATGATAGTTGTGAGTATAAAATTCCAAGAAATTGGTGAAATGCAGGTAAGATAAATTTGTAAAGATGCATACCAACCTAGCCACAAACCCTTCGACCTACCACCTGTCCTCCCTACAAGATATGCAGTGGTAAAGATGGAGAAATTGAGGGAATGGCCAGCCAATGGCTGATCCATCTTAAGACCCATGCCAATCCTGACACCCTTAATGGTAGTCTGCTATACTTGCTGACAAAAGTCTAGCATAACTGACATTAAACAGGCTTGCCCCAGCAACTCATGGAAATAGATGCAGACGTCCACAGCCAAACATTAGGTGGAGCTTGAGGAATCCTGTGGGAAAAGGAAAGGAGAAGGTGTAGGAGCCAGAGGGGTCAAGAACATCACATAAAAAACAAAAAACAAACAAACAAACAAAAATCTACAGTGCCAACTAACCTGAGCCCATAGGGGCCCATACAGACTGTACCGCCAATGCGTGAACATGCATGGGACTGACCTAGGGCCTCTGCACAAATGTAATAGTTATACAGCTTGGTCTTCATGTCGGTCTCCTAAAAGCAGGAGCAGGGCTAGGCTCTGACTCTTTTGCCTGCTTTTTGGACACTTTCATCTTACTGGGCTGCTTCTTGTAGCATCAATAGAAGAGGCACCTAGTCAACTTGAGATGCCGAGGCAGGTTGATATCATAGGAGGCCTTCTTTTTCTGAAGAGTATGGGAGGAGGACTGGATGAGTTGGGGAGAGAAGGTGGGAAACACTGGAAGAAGAGGAGGGATGGGGAAAAGTGATCAAGATTTAAAATAAATAAATTAATTCATTAACAAAAAGTAATTTAAAAAGTCTGTGGTAATTGGTTTGAATTTAATTAACTTTGATATTTGACTTTTCTGAAAAAGTAATTGATGTAGAATCTAAAGAATGACCTCTATCACCCAGCACTCTTTTATTATAAAAATAATCAAGCATGATATGCAAAATAGCAAGAATTATTGATTTCAGGAAGCAGAAGAGGTGAGACAGATATTTTTAGTGAGTTTGTCTTATTTGCTTGCATGTGATAGATTTTTATTGTAGTTGTAGAAGAAGGTGAGAGTTTAACCATTTAAAATATTGACCTATCACTTCTCAGACTTTTGGACAAGATCAAGTGTAAAATATTGACCTATATTATTTTAATATTAATGTTTATATTTTATTGTAACCAATAATAGACCCACCTATACAAAAATTTTCTTAAAAGATAATAGAGTGGAGGGATTAAAAGAGAATGGTCCAGAAAAACAGGGCTTCAAATGTTCTTTTATAACTATTTGATCATAGTGTCAGTAATCTTTTGACCATGTATCTGTTTGCTGTGGACATTAAATTATGAAAGACACACACACATATACACAGATAAACATATATATATATATATATATATATATATATATATATATATATATACACACCTATATATACATATATATCTATATATGTATATATATTTATACACACACACATTAATCACTGTTTCTATTGCTGTGTAGAATTGGGGCTTACCTAGTTTCAGAGGATTAGTCATTAACACCATGCTGTGGAGCATTGTGCCATGCATGTGGACAATACCCGAGAGCTGCATCCTCATGCACAGGCAGAGAGAGAGAGGTGGTAGTGGTGGTTGAGCTTCTGAAACCTCAAACAACATCCCCAGTATACAACTTCTCAAACAAGACCATACCTTCTGCAACAAGGCTATACCTCCTAATTTTTTTAATCCTTTAAATAATACCATCCCTTAGTATAGAATCAGTCTTTTCAGAAGTTAAAGCAGTTGCCCATTGAAATGCTGATTACAGTATGGTGCACATATTTTAATTATCTAAACTCTGCAAAATGAAACATAACCATTTCTCAAATTTCATTTCTTTGGGTACCCTTTCAGTTACTCCCTGCAAGTAAGAGTTTGTTTATACAAAGAACTGGTAAGACATTTCCTTATAATTTTCTTGACTTGTCATCTTATAGAAAAATCTTTCTATAAATCTTTGCTGTTAAGATGCTGTTGTTTTAAATACTTGAAGCAAAAATATAAAATACATAGCAAGAAACGAAAAAGAAAATAATACACTGAAGACAATGTGAATAAAAAGAGAGTAGACTAAACTTTGACAGTAGAAAAGAATATCCTAAAATATATAAAAGTGGAGAACACACAAATACACATTTGTTTTAAAGCAAGTTGAAAAAAGCAAAATCAAAAGAAAATTTTAAAATACCTAAAAGTATAGAAAAACGCTGTTTACCAAAATTAAAATGTTGCTATAGTTAGAAACATAATTTTAGATACATGCCCAGGAGTGGCATATCTGGGTCTTCAGGTAATACTACGTCCAATTTTCTGAGGAACAGCTAGACTGATTTCAGAGTGGTTGTACTAGCTTGCAATCCCAACAACAATGGAGGAGTGTTCCTCTTTCTCTACACCCTTGCCAGCATCTAGTGTCACCTAAGCTTTTTGATATTAGCCATTCTGACTGGTATGAGGATGAATCTCAGGGTTGTTTTGATTTGCATTTCCCTGATGACTAATGATGTCGAACATTTCTTTAGGTGCTTCGCAGCCATTCAGCATTCCTTAGTTGAGAATTCTTATTTAGTACTGTTCCCCATTTTAATAGGGTTATTCATTTGTCTGGAGTTTAATTTCTTGAGTTCTTTGTGCATACTGGATATTATCCTTCTGTCTTATGTAGGATTGATAAAGATCTTTTCCCAATATGTTGGTTGCCGTTTTGTCCTATTGATAGTGGCCAAAAGATGCTCCAACATATAACAAGATCACTTGCTCCACTATGTTCATAGCTATCTTATTTATAATAGACAGAAGCTGGAATTAGATGTCCTTCAACAGAGGAATGGATATAGAAAATGTGGTACATTTACACAATGGAGTACTACTCAGATACTAAAATTGATGAATTCATGAAACCCTTAGGCAAATGGATAGAACTAGAAAATATCATTCTGAGTAAGGTAACCCAATCACAAAAGAATACACATGATATGCACTTACAGATAAGTGGATATGAGCCCCAAATCTCGGAATAGCTAAGATACAATCACAGGCCACATGAAGTTCAAAAATAAGGAGGACCAAAGTGTGGGTGCTTCTGTTCTTCTTAGAAAGGGTAACAAAATACTCACGGGAGCAAATAAGGAGACAATGTATGGAGAAGAGACTAAAGGAAAGGACATCCGGAGACTGCCCCAGCTGGGGATCCATCTTGTATATAGTCACCAAAAGCAGACACTTATTGTGGATGCCAGGAAGTGCATGCTGACAGGGAACTGATATATGTTTCTCCTGAGAGGCTCTGTCAGAGCCAGAGACAAATACAGAGGCAGATGCTCACAGACAACCATTGAACTGAACATGGGGACCTCAGTGGAGTAGTTAGAGAAAGGACTGAAGGAGCTGAGAGGTTTCAATCCCATAGGAAGAACAGCATCAACCAACCAGAGCTCCCAGGGTCTAAACTACCAAGTAAGGAGTACACATGGAGGGACCCATGGCTTCAGCTGTATATGTAGCAGAGGATGGCCTTGTAGGGCATCATTGGGAGAAGAGGCCCTTGGCCCTGTGAAGGCTTGATGCACCAGTTTAGGGGAATTCGAGGGCAGGGAGGAGGGGAGTGAGTGAGTGGGTGGGGGCACACCCTTATAAAAGCAGGAAGGGAGGATGGTATAGGGGATTGGTTAGATCAGGAAAGGGAACAACATTTAAAATGTAAATAAATAAAATATCCAAATAAAAATAAATAAACAAAAATAAAAAAGAAACTTATAACTTTAAATATTATCTTAAACTATAAGTAAATTGTACTGTCAGTCTCTGTGCTGAAACCAGAGGAGAAAAGAGAAAAATAGAATAGTAGAATGAATTTAAGAAAAACTTGAAGAGATACTCTCTTATACAATAGGTCAAAGAATTCAGGTGTCAATAAAATGTTGATTGGCCAATGAACTGGGTCTGGATTAGAAAGTGATTCATCTGGCAAAAAGAGAGAAATTCTGGGTTTGTGTCAGGCATAGAGAGACATAGAAGAAGATGGTGGCATGAAACTACGGACCAGATAACTAGTTAAGTGACATGACTTAATTTCCTAATTATTAGATTAACTAGGTAATTTAGCTATGAGCTCATTGGGGAACAGGCCAAACTTGTTCTTATTTTATTTGTATTTGTTTTATTATGTTTGACTGTAATTGAGGTGGTGTTGTCCGCTGGTTAAAATTTGATAGTGTGTAACCTTTTGATGTATTTTTCCATCCCTTTTAGATATATCTATAATACATGAATAGTACTATAACTTCAATGCTTCCATCTTGGTTTTTGTTGGACAATTAATATTGTATCTTTAATTTCATTTCTTTTTAAATTGCTAATTTGATTTGCACTAGAAATTTGGTTTTTTTTACCCTTTAAATATTCTATTCTTTTTTTTTTCCAAAACATTTTTTTTATTCGATATAATTTATTTACATTTCAAATGATTTCCCCTTTTCTAGCCCCCCCACTCCCCGAAAGTCCCGCAAACCCCCTTCTCTTCCCTTGTCCTCCCACCCACCCCTTCCCACTTCCCGGTTCTGGTTTTGCTGAATACTGTTTCACTGAGTCTTTCCAGAACCAGGGGCCACTCCTCCTTTCTTCTTGTATCTCATTTGATGTGTGGATTATGTTTTGGGTATTCCAGTTTTCTAGGTTAATATCCACTTATTAGTGAGTGCATACCATGATTCACCTTTTGAGTCTGGGTTACCTCACGTAGTATGATGTTCTCTAGCTCCATCCATTTGCCTAAGAATTTCTTATATTTCTGAGCATATGGAGTTCATAATGACCGTTTTAATACTACAGCCTATCCATTCTAACATCTGTGTTAGACGGATAAATTGGTGTTGACGGATTTGTTTCCTAATTATGGTTTTGTTAGGTCTTTACAATCTTGCCAATATTGACTGGATTTCACATATTTCAAGTTTAATTATTTTAGGTGGTGCTATGCTGTTAGTTCGGTATTCTTTGTTTTACTGCTACCATTGTTTCTGTTTGGGTCATAGTGTAGTAATTTAGACACAGGCTGATCATTTTGGTTCTTGCATATAAAATTTGTTGAACTGGCCTTGAATAATGCTAGAAGAAAACAGATTCTCCCATATACTGATAGAGTGTGCTGTGAACCTCTTTCCTGAAATCAGTGAGTATTGTATTTCTCAGTTATATCTGAGAAGATCCAATAATCATAGGCTGCATTTAGAATAGAGTATCTCTCTAATCTTATCCGAATTTATAACTTCCTCTAAATCTCATTTTAAATACAATCGTATCTGCTCTTTAAAAATGTTGTGGATGTTGTGTGGTTGTGGTGCAGCCAGGCATGGTGGAGCATGCCTTTAATCTCAGCACACAGCACTTGGGAGGCAGAGAGAGAGGCAGAGGTAGGTGGATCTCTGAAAGTTCAAGGACAACTTCGTCTAAAGAATAGTAACAGAATAGCAATGTCTACACACACAAACACACACACACACACACACACACACACACACATACACACTATCTCAAAAAACAAAACAAAAAGTTATAATTGCGGTTGAATTTTATGATTGTTCTTGGTATATGGATACTTTCTCTGACAAAAATCTCTATATAAAATCTATATAAAAGAACTACACCATTTCTTGACAATAAGTGTAGACATTAAGGAAATCTGTGAATTACACATAAAACCATGCAATGTGGAATCTCACTTTCACACATCTTATGAATTACTAAAAGAAGATGAGTGCTGTAGTTAGAATAATATAACAAAAAATGAGAATATTGATCAACATATCTTTTTTAAAAAAACAGTCATTTACAAACTAAGTAATCTTTTAGATATTTGACCTATTTTACCCTATTTGGTTGTATTTATTTAACAGCAATATTTGGAACAGAGCAGATTATACTGTTTGGCACACTATGCATTTCAAGCCATGAAGAATCTACTTAAACCTGGCTTCAATTTTCTTTTCTGTTGTATATTTTTACTACATTTTCATAGTATGCTCAGCCTAAAATACAAACACACAGATGGTAATATACTGTTATCAGCCATAAGGTTGAAGTATGTTTGTGTGTTGCTTGGAAAATAACTATAAAATGAAGTACTCATAGACACTAAACAAAATCTCCTCTCTCTAGATACTTTACAATATAGCTACATATGGAGCAATATAATTACCACAATATATAGTTCTAAAATAAGGCTTGTTTACTTCAGTGAAAAATTACACAGCCTTTGAAGGCCAAGCTCAAGTTGCCTCCAATTTTTTTTAACAAGATTCAAGAAAAGATATTTTTAATTTTAACCTAAGAGTGAAAAAAAGCCAAATGGATGTAAGAAAAGATTTGTCCTTTTTGCCTTTATTTTTCTTTTATGGAAAATAATGTCTCATACAATATAATCTGATTAAGTATCTCCTCTACTTCTCGCAGTTTTTCTCCTCCTCTGTTTCCATCTAGATCCACACCCTTCTATTTCTTGCAGGAAACAAAAAGACATCTAAGGAATGATTAAAATAAATTAAAATAAAATAAAAAGCAAATAAAAATATGTTCAAATAATGAAGCAAGAGCCAATTTAAAGCCATGAAAAACGCATACAGACCCAGACATTCACACAAATTTATATACACAAGAATCCCATGAGAACCCCAAAATGGACCTCTTAATATGTGTGTAAAGTATGACCAAGATAAATTCAATGGCTCTCATAAGACAACCTCTGTGGACACTATTGAGTTTATTTCTATTGTATGTCTACTGCAGTACATGGTGCCTACCTTAAAAGTGGATTATTTCTATAGTCAGTCTCTCTTGGTGAAAACTAAATTGTAATTTACAAGTTGCTATCAATTGATACAGCCTCTGGATTAGGGATAGGGGCATGTTGTACTTCTCTCAGAATCCCATCTGATGCAGACAGGTACAAGTCCTGTGCATCTTTCCCATTGGAGTTTACAAGTGCAGCACCCATTTTGTGTCCAGAGGTCTTGATGTCTTGCTGTTCTTAATCCCCTCTCGTACCTCTTATACACTTTCTACCTCTCCTTCTGTAAAATTCTGTGTCATGAGGTGAGAAGGAGATTTTATGTAAACATCCTGTTTACAGATGAGCATTCCAAGGTCCTTTATTCTCTGTATAATATCTGGTTGTGGGTCTATTTGCTCCCATTTACTACAGACAGAGATTTCTCTGATGGTGACTGAGCAAGGCCCAGATCTATAAGGAATTCTGTTTGTATTTTCTTTTAGTACAGTGGTCCTAAAATGGTCCTCTGCCAATGTTTCTACCATTTAATTGTTTAATGGTTCCTCATGGTTTGGTGTCCCCCAACCATAAAATGACTTTCCTTGCTATTTCATTACTATTCAATTTCATTGCTATGAATTGTGATGTAAATATCTGATATGCAATGTAGCTGTTATGTCATAACTATGAAAGGGTTATTTGATCCCCAAAGTAGTTATGACTCAGGGTTGAGAACATTGCTTTAGCAGAACATTAGTATTTGGTTTTTGTTCCTATTTTTGGCCTGTGTAGTTTCAGGTTCTTGGCCATCCAAACAGCATTGAGTGTGAATTCCAGTTCATGGAGTGAGCCTTAACTCAAATCAAATATTTGTTAGTCATGATCACAAAGTCTGTACCAATATTCTACCAGAATATCTTCCAAGAAGGTCACTCTTGTAGAGCAAAGGCTTTGTAGCTGGGTTAGTGTTTACCTTTTTCATTTCAGAGTACACAGAGCATTTTTCAGTGCCATAAATACTAATCTTTAGGAGTGAAGACTTGAGGAAGGCACCGCTCGACTTCCCTGAAGTTACTGAATTGTGTAGGTGTAGAGAAATTTTAATCCATCAATATGTCTGCCCTGGCAAGGGATTATTTCCAAAAACCTTCTAGGTCTATATATCCAGCCAGAATATAGACACACCCTGGATTAAAATATGATCGAACTGGGGTGGTAGGAGGTGGTGGTGGTGTATGTGTGTATATGTGTGTGTGTGTGTGCGTGTGTGTGTGTGTGTGTATGTTTGTTTGTGTATCAGTTTTACAAGGCAGGTCTACAGAGAGAGCTTACACAAGTCAAGACAAAACAAGCCAGATAATCAGAGGGAGCCAGAAGATTAGAACATATTAGCAAGCTTCTGGGCTAATATCCACTTATACAAATATGGAAGCAGATACTAACAGCCATCCATTGGACTGAGCACAGGGTCCCCAATGGAGGAGCTAGAGAAAGGACCCAAGGAGCTGTAGGAGTTTGCAGCACTATAGGGGGAACAACAATATGAACCAGCCAGTACCCCCAGAGCTCTCAGGGAGTAAACTACCAATCAAAGAGTCCACACGGAGGGACTCATGGCTCCAGCGGAATAAATAACAGTGTATGGCCTTGTTGGACACGCCCTTGGTCCTGTGAAGATTCTATGCCCCAGTGTAGGGGAATGCCAGCACAGGAAAGCAGGAGTGGGAGGGTTGGTGAGCAGGGAGAGAGGAGATGAGATAGGAAGTTTTGGGAGGGGAAAGAAGGAAAAGGGATAACATGTGAAATGTAAATAAAAAAATTTCTTATAAAAATCTTAAAAAAGAAAAGAAGTATGAAGCGATGATGAAACTGATGTGGGGAGAGCAGGCAGGAGGAAGAGCTTGAGGCTCAATCAGGCTTGCACTGTTCCTTTGTCTCCATGACCTGTGTGGTGAATTTAATGCTTGAGTTCCTGCCCTGATAATGCTCTGCCAGGACAGAGACAAATCACATGGGCACACAACACCAAGAGACCATTTGGAATCCAGATTTGGTGCTAATACACAGGGCCCAGGAACCTTCACATTTGGCTGCTGGGACACTTTTCAGCAGAAAACATGAAAAGATGATAAAGAAAGGCCAACTCTGACTTAATGGGAGGTTCCCAGCCACAGTGATGTGTTGCTGTCTTAAGTGGAAGGGATTTGGGGTATATTTCTGTGGTATCTTACCTTCTGGACCTGTTTCTGTCAAAATGCAATCATTTGTCTGCTGTCAGAAAAAAATCTCCTGGAATAAAGAAGTACAAATAATATACTGCAGTTGAAAGACAAAAAAATAACAAAAAACCCCAAAACAACAACAACAACAACAACAACAAAAAAGCAACCAACCAACCAACCAAACAAACAAAGAACATATTGCCAAAATTAATATGAGACCAAGTAGAGAAATTCAGTCAGAAGTCAAGAAATCCCAGATTGAATCAGTCAGCATGGAAGATTAGATTGTACAGAGTTGTACAGAGGTTAGAAGCTTCTGTGCCTAGGCTCAGGGATAATAAACCGAGGAAAGAAATTCTCAGGGCTCACCCAAGCTAGGTAGTATTCACACAGCTTGGTCACTGCTCTTATCACTTCATGCAAGGAAATAAAAGTGACCTTTAAATGTAAGTATTGTACCCAGAAATAGGACTTTACCATTAGTTTGTGGAGAAACATTGATACCCTCTATAATAGTCTAGGTTGGTTATAGTTCCCATGGGTCACATGTGGACAAAAACTAGATTATATGTAACCCAGTCTTGATATTTAGAAGCTTCATTTGGTGATGAAAACCATCAAAGTGAGAGCTCAGTCTTCCTGGTTATTTGGCAACTTTATGTAAATTGCCTTCATATATGCATTTATTATTATGTAAAGATTCTATTGTGTTAATTTTCATATAACCCCTTCAAGTGGAATTCAGTATAGTTGTCCCTTCACTTTCCCTCCATCACCTACCTTTGTTCTTCCCCCACTTGTTCCCATCATTTTAAGTTGATAAATGCAAGTTATGTTAGAAGGTGATTTGGGTACAGAACTTTGGACTCACCAAGATAGGGTAGGTAGTAAAGTACCTTCTCCAAGACTGCCAAATACAAATAGACTGGACATTATGAATGACATTCTTACCAGATTGTTTATCACTTATTGATGTTAGAGAAAGAGTATTTTATTTACTCAAATGGGGGAAATATTTCAGGATATTTGGCCACACTGTGAATCCTCAGATTTTAGACTGGAAAAAAACAAAACAAAACAAACACGCAAACAAAACCAATAATAAAACTGTTTCTCGTTGTAGTGTGACTCAGGCCTTGCACATACCTTTCATCCAAGAGTGCTGAAGGGAGGGTTGACAGGGAGGGAACAGAAGAAAAGACATAGAAGTTCAGGAGGATGGATAGATGCATAGAAAGTAGCAATTAAGAGCATTCACTTGGAAGGTTTTTGAAAAACAACATGAAGAAGGAGAACTGTTATTTTTTTCTTCCTTGTGGGACATTAGTTGAAGAAGAAAGTCAGCTGGTTGCCTTTTCTGCATCTTGACCTATGATAGCCTTTATTTAATCTTGTTAAAAATAAGCAGAAAGCTCTCAGATTGAAGAAGTGTGCTAGGGCTGAGCCATACAACTAGAGAGAGTGTTTTTCAGTACACAATTCTGGGTTTCACATTGTGGTCAAATAATCTGCAACACTGATATCTTAAAGTATTTCTGGGTCCTCTTTATTTCTGTCCCTCTGATCAACATACCTGTTTTTCTGTCACTACTATTCTGCTTTAATAAGATGATTCTCTACTACAATTTGAGATCAGGGATTGTGATACTTTCAGTACCTCTTTTAGCATTCAAGAATGATTGAGCTATTGGTATTTATATTTCATCTTTCTACATAATACATATGCAAAATTTACTTACCTATATTAAACATGTTATATATTTATATATAAAGCTGAAAATTCCAGTTTTGTGAAGAATTTTGTTGAAAATTTCATGGGGATTGGAATAAATCTTTAGGCTGTTGTTGGTAGTGATGTGTTCATCAAAAGATAAAGATAGAGGGGAATATGTTCTATGGAGGTGTGGTTGAGGTATGGGGGAAGAGGGTGCCTCCACAGGTCCATGCTAAGAGATCTCTTTCCCCTGAGAGAGCAGCTACATGACAGGATAGTATAGAATAGTGTATTCAAGGCACGGGGAGAGGAGTTAAGATGATAGTATAGGGAGAGAAAGGGAGAGAGAGAGAGAGAGAGAGGAGGAGAAGAAGACAAAGAACAACAACAACAAGAGGAACAAGAACAAGAAGAACAAGAGAAGAGAAGAGAAGAGAAGAGAAGAGAAGAGAAGAGAAGAGAAGAGAAGAGAAGAGAAGAGAAAAGTAGAGGCCATCCATGAGCATGTGAGAGAGATGGGGGATGGGAATGGAGGAGAAGGAGAAGGGGTGAGGAGACAGACAGAGAAGGATCAAGAAGACAAGAGAGCAAGAGAGCAAGCACCACCTTTTATAGTTGGTCAGGCTTACCTGGATGCGGCCAGGTAAATGTGGGCTGGAACTTACACAGAATGCTAGCAGGGAGAATGTCCAGTTTTGCTAAACTAATCATACCTACTCATGGAGATGTTTCTATCTTTTAATAGCATTTTTAAAACTTCTCTTCTCAGTACTTTAGTGTTTTTATCATATAGGTTCTTTGCTGCTTGGTTAGCTATTTGCTATTTTTTGAGTTATTATGAAAGGTGTTGTTTCCCTGATATCTTTTTCAGTGAGTAGGAAGACTGCTCACTTTTATTTGTATCCTACTACTTTGATGAAAGTTTTTAATCAGTGGTAGAAGTTTCCTGATAGAATTCTTATGCTCTCTGTCATGGTTTAAATAAACTTGCCTCATGGGAATTGGCACTACTAGGAGGTATGGCCTTGTTGGAGTAAGTGTGGTCTTGCTGGAGGAAATATATCAATCACTGAGGGTGAAATTTGAAGCTCTGCCTAGTGTGTGAGATTCAGTCTTCTGACTGACTTTGGATCAACATGTAGGACTCTTGATACCTTTTTCCGTTCAGCATTGTGTCTGCCTGCAAGCTGCTAGCATCCTGCCATGTTTATAATGGACTGAACCTGTAAGCCAGCCCCAATTAAATGTTGTCCTTATAAGAGATGTCTTGTCCCACTTCCTGTAGACAGTAAAAAACTCCAGTGGAGAGATAGAGACGCCAACCCACCCACAAAATTTTCAACCCAAAATGTATCTTTTTTATGAGAAATTCAGGGAATCCACACATGGCCATATTCTCTGCCGGCCGGGGCAGAAGAGCTTCACTAGGTACTGTATCACCCCGAGCTTTAGATCTCTTGGGGTACAAACTGCCAGGGGTCTGCCTGAGCTCAGGAACTGAGCACATAGGCCGTTCATCTTCCAGTCCGCCATGCATGGGACCTGTGTTTTGCCTGGAGACCAGCAAAGGGAGAGAATCCCTGCGGCCATATTCGCTGCCAGCCTGGGCAAAAGAGCTTCACTAGGTACTGTATCACCCCAAGCTTTAGATCTCTGGGGGTGCAAATCACCAGGGGTCTGCCTGCACCCAAGATCAGAGCACATAGGGGGTTTGTCTGCCAGTCAGCCGGGCATGGGGCCTGTGTCCTGCCTAGAGACCAGCAGAGGGAGAGAATCCCTGTGGCCATATTTGCTGCCTGCCAGAGCAGAAGAGCATCACTAGGTACTGGATCACCCCAAGCTTTAGATCTCTGGGGGTGCAAACAGCCAGAGGTCTGCCTGCTCCCAGGACCTGAGCACACAGGTGGTTCATCTCCCAGCTGGTAGGTTGTGTGGCCTGTATCCTTCTCAGAGAACTGCAGAGGGAGCAACTCCAGTGGCCATCTTTGTGGCCTGCCAGGGCAGAAAAACATCACTAGGTACTGTATTATCCTGAGCTTAAGATCTCTGGGAGTGCAAATCTCCAGGGGTCTGCCTGTGCTCAGGACCTGAGAACATAGGCAGTTTATCTGCAAGCCGGTTGGTCATGGGGCCTGTATCCTACATGAGAATCAACAGAGGGAGTGACCCCCCACTCACCATCTTTGCTCCATAACAGAGCAAACTGAGAACACCTGGTTCACCTTGACAACCCAAGTATAACATTTCTTGAGGCAAGACTGAGCAGGGCTCCAAAGGCACAAACAAGGAAGGCAGCATATCAGTAATCTGTACCAGAGGAAACCCAGTCATCCAGTGTCTTGGAAATAGCCCTAAAAGTCCACAGTAGGTTGTGGCACCAGCCAGTGACAATAAGACCATCTAACACCAGGGAGAACTAGATGGCTAAATGCAAGCGTAGGAACATTACTAACAGAAACCAAGGCATTATGGCAGCATCTGAACCCAATTCTCCAACAATAGCAAGTCCTGGATACCACAACACACCAGAAAAACAAGAGTTGGATTTAAAAGCACTGGTAAGGATGCTGTTAGAGGAACACATGAAGGACATAAATAAAACTCTTAAAGAAATTCAGGAGAAAAATGATCAAAAGCTAGAAGCCCTTACAAGGGAAACACAAAAATCACTTAAAGAAATTCAGGATGATATGGGTCAGAAGTTTGTAGCCAATAAGGAGGAAATGCAAAAATCACTTAAAAAAATACAGGAGAACTTTGATCAACAGGCAGAAGTCATGAAAGAGGAAACACAAAAATCTCTCAAAGAAGTAGAGGAAAACACAAACAAGCAAATGACGGAACTGAGCAAAAACTTCCAGGATCTGAAAACAGAAGTAGAAACAACTAAGAAAGCACAAACGGACACAACTTTGGAGATAGAAAACCTTGGATAGAAATCAGGGACCATAGATGCAAATATCAACAACAGAAAACAAGAGATAGAAGAAAAAATCTCAGATGCAGAAGATACTATAGAAACCATGGACTCAACAGTCAAAGAAAATGCAAAATGCAAAAAGCTTGTAACCCAAAACATCCAGGAAATCCTGGACAAAATGAGAAAGCCAAATCTAAGGATTATAGCCATTGTTGAGAGTGAAGATTTACATCTTAAAGGGCTAGCAAATATATTCAACAAAATTATGGAAGAAAACTTCCATAACCTAAAGAGAGAGATGCCCATGAATATATAAGAAGCCTACAGAACCCCAAACAGACTGGATCAGAACAGAACTACCTCCCATCACATAATAATCAAAACCCCAAATGTATTAAACAAAGAGAGAATACTAAGGGCAGTAAGAGAAAAGGGGAAAGTAACATATAAAGGAAGACCTATCAGAATTACACCAGAATTCTCACCAGAGACCATGAAAGCTAGAAGATCCTGGGCAGAGCTCATGCAGACTCTAAGAGAACACAAATGCCAGCCAAGACTACTATACCCAGCAAAACTCTATCAATCGCTATAGATGGAGAAACCAAGATATTCCATGACAAAACCAAATTTACACAATATCTTTCCACAAACCCAGCCCTACAAAGGATAATAGGGGGAAAACACCATTACAACGAGGAAAACTATACCTTGGAAAAAGGAGGATATTAAGTTTCTTTCATCAAACCCAAAAGAAGATAACCACACAAGTATAAAATTAACATCAAAAATGATGGGAAGCAATAACCTCTATTCCTTAATATCTCTTAACTCTCAATCCAGAACATATATGCTCCAAATACAAGGGCACCCACATTCATAAAAGAAACTTTACTAAAGTTCAAAACACACATTGCACCTAACACAATAATTGTGGGTGACTTCAACACTCCACTCTCAATTCCCCAATAAAAATACATAGAATAACAGACTGGTTACATAAACAGGACCCTACATGTTGCTGCATACAGGAAACACACCTCAGGGTCAAAGACAAAAATTACCTTAGAGTAAAAGGCTGGAAGACAATACAAATGGTCTCAGGAAATAAGCCGAAGTTGCCATTCTAATATCAGATAAAATTGACTTTCAACCTAATATCATCAAAAGAGACATGGAAGGTCACTTCTTGCTGGTCAAAGGAAAAAATCCAACAAGAAGAACTCTCAATCCAGAACATACATGCTCCAAATACAAGGGCGCCCACATTCATAAAAGAAACTTTACTAAAGTTCAAAACACACATTGCACCTAACACAATAATTGTGGGTGACTTCAACACTCCACTCTCATCAATGGACCGATCAGGAAAACAGAAACTAAACAGGGAGACAGTGAAACTAATTGAAGCTTTGGACCAATTGGATTTAACAGATATATATATATATATATATATATATATATATATATATATATATATATATATATAACTTTTCATCCCAAAGGAAAAGAATATACCTTTTTTTCAGCACTTTTTCTCCAAAATTGATCATATAGTTGGTCGCAAGACAGACCTCAACCAATATAAGAAGATTGAAATAATCCCATGCCTCCTATCAGATCACTATGGAGTAAAAGTGGTCTTTAGTAACAGTAAAAACAACAGAAAGCCCAAATATACATGGAAACTGAACAATACTCTACTCAATGATACCTTGGTAAAGGAAGAAATAAAGAAAAAAAATCAAAGATTTTTTTTAGAATTTATCGAAATTGAAGGCACAACATACACAAATCTATGGGACACAATGAAAACAATGCTAACAGAGGCATTCATAGCTTTGAGTGCCTCCAAAAAGAAATTCAAGAGAGCATACACTAGAAGATTAACAGAACAACTAAAAGCCCTGGAACAAAAGGAAGCTAATTCACCCAGGAGGAGGAGAAAACAGGAAATCATCAAACTCAGAGCTGAAATCAATCAAGTAGAAACCAAGAGAACCATACAAAGAATCAACAAAACCAGGAACTGGTTCTTTGAAAAAAAGCAATGAGATAGATAAATGCTTAGCCAGACTAACCAAAGGACACAGAGAAAGTATCCAAATTAACAAAATTAAAAATGAAAAGGGAAATATTACAACAGAAACTGAGGAAATTCAAAAAATCATCAGATCCTACTACAAAAGCCTGTAATCAACACAACTGGAGAATCTGGAGGAAATGGAAAATTTCTTAGACAGATATCAAATACCAATATTAAACCAGGATCAAATACATCATCTAAACAGACCCATAACCCCTAAAGAAATAGGAGGGGTCATAGATAGCCTTCCGACCAAAAAAAAAGCACAGGACCAGATGGTTTCAGTGCAGAATTCTATCAGACCTTCAAAGAAGACTTAATACCAATAATCTTCAAGCTATTCCACCAAATAGAAACAGAAGGAACACTACCCAACTCCTTCTACGAAGCCACAAGTACGCTGATACCAAAACCACACAAAGGTCTAACTAAGAAAGAGAATTTCAGGCCAATTTCCCTTATGAATATCGATGTAAAAATACTCAATAAAATTCTTGCCCACCAAATCCAAGAACACATCAAAACGATCATCCACCAGGATCAAGTAGGCTTCATCCCAAGGATGCAGGGATGGTTCAATATACAGAAATCCATCAATGCAATCCACTAACATAATACATAAACAAACTCAAAGAAAAAAACCACATGATCATTTCATTAGATGTTGAAAAAGGCATTTGACAAAATTCAGCATCCTTTCATGCTAAAAGTCTTGGAAGGAACAGAAATTCAAGGCCCATAGTCTAAACATAGTATAAGCAATATACAGCAAACCGGTAGCCAACATCAAACTAAATGGAGAGAAACTTGAAGCAATCTCACTAAAATCAGGGACTAGACAAGGCTGCCCCCTATCTCCATATCTTTTCAATATAGTTCTTGAAGTCCTAGCTAGAGCAATTAGACAACATATGCAGGTCAAAGGGATACAAATTGGAAAGGAAGAAGTCAAACTATCACTATTTGCAGATGATATGATAGTGTACTTAAGTGACCCAAAAAACTACTAGAGAACTTCTACAGCTGATAAACAACTTCAGGAAAGTGGCTGGCTACAAAATCAACTCAAGCAAACCAGTACCCTTTATATATTCAAAGGATAAGCAGAATGAGAAAGAAGTTAGGGAAATGACACCCTTCACAATAGCCACAAACAGCATAAAGGATCTTGGGTTGACTCTAACCAAACAAGTGAAAGACCTATATAACAAGAACTTCAGATCTCTGAAGAAGGTAATTGAAGAAGATCTCAGAAAATGGAAAAATCTTCCATACTCGTGGATTGGCAGGATTAATATAGTTTAAATGGCCATATTGCCAAAGGCAATCTACAGGTTCAATGCAATCCCCATCAAAATCCCAACCCAGTTCTTCATAGAGGTAGAAAGAGCAATGCTCAAATTCATCTGGAATAGCAAAAAACCCAGGATAGCTAAAACTATTCTCAATGGTAAAAGAACTTCAGGGGGATTCAGTATCCCAGACCTCAAACTTTTTTTTTTATTATTCGATATATTTTTTATTTACATTTCAAATGATTTCCACTTTTCTAGTCCCCCACCCCCCGAAAGTCCCGTAAGCCCCCTTCTCTCCCCCTGTCCTCCCACCCACCCCTTCCTACTTCCCCGTTCTGGTTTTGCCGAATACTGCTTCACTGAGTCTTTCCAGAACAAGGGGCCACTCCTCCTTTCTTCTTGTACCTCATTTGAGACCTCAAACTTTACTACAGAGCAATAGTGATAAAAACTGCATGGTATTGGTACAATGTCAGGCAAGCGGATCAATGGACATGATCCAGAAATCTAGAAATGAACCCACACACCTATGGTCACTTGATCTTCGACAAAGGAACTGAAAGCATCCAGTGGAAAAAGATAGTCTTTTCAACAAATGGTGCTGGTTCAATTGGAGGTTAGCATGCAGAAGAATGCGAATTGATCCATTCTTATCTCCTTGTACTCAACTCCAAATAGATCAAAGACCTCCACATAAAACCTGACACACTGACACTAATAAAAAAGAAACTTGGGAAGACCCTTGAGGACATCAGCACAGGGGAAAAGTTCCTGAATAGAACACCAGTAGCTTATGCTCTATGATCAAGAATTAACAAATGGGACCTCATAAAACTACAAAGTTTCTGTAAGGCAAAGGACACTGTCAAAAGGACAAAACATCAACCAATAGATTGGGAAAGGATCTTCACCAACCCTAAATCTTACAGAGGGCTAATATCTAATGTATACAAGATTATATGAACTCAAGAAAGTAGAACCCAGAGAACCAAATAACCCCATTAAAAAGTGGAGTACCAATCTAAACCAGATTTTTCACATGAAGAACTTCGGACAGCTGAGAAACACCTTAAGAAATGTTCAACATCATTAATCATTAGGGAAATGCAAATCAAAACAACCCTGAGATTTCACCTCACACCAGTCAGAATGGCTAAGGTCAAAAACTTAGGAGACAGCAGGTGCTGGCGAGGATGTGGAGAAAGAGGAACACATCTCCACTGCTGGTGGGATTTTAAGATGGTGCAACCACTTTGGAAATCAGTCTGGAGGTTCCTCAGAAAACTGGGCCTGGCACTTCTGGAGGACCCTGCTATACCACCCCTGGGCATATACCCAGAGGATTCCCCAGCATGTAATAAGGACACTTGCTCCACTATGTTCATAGCAGCCCTATTTGTAGTAGCCAGAAGCTGGAAACAACCCAGGTGTCCCTCAACAGAGGAATGGATACAAAAAATGTGGTATATTTACACAATGGAGTATGATTCAGCCATTAGAAACAATAAATCCATGAAATTTGTAGACAAATGGTTGGAGCTCGAGAACATCATACTAAGTGAGGCAACCAAGTCTCAAAAGATCAATCATGGTATGCACTCACTAATAAATGGATATTAGCCTAGAAACTTGGAATACCGAAGAAATAATCCACATATTAAATGATGTCCCCCCCCCAAAAAAACCAAAAAAACAGAGGAGTGGCCCCTGGTTCTGGAAAGACTCAATGCAACAGGATAGGGGAATAACAGAACAGGGAAGTAGGAAGGAGTAGATGGAGAAACAGGGGGAGGGAAAAGGCTTATGGGACTTGCGGGGAGTGGGCACCCAGAAAATGGGAAATCATTTGATATGTAAATAAAGAATACATCGAATAAAAAAAAAAAGAAATTCAGGGCCAGGGCATAGAATAGAGACTGAGGGAATGGCCAACCAATAATGGACCCAGCTTGAGAGCCATCCCTTGGGCAAGCACAGGGATCTCCACAGGAAGAACAACAGAATCAACTAACCTAGTTGGGGCTTTCAGCCTGAACCACAACTATACACGGGCTCGAACTCGGGCTTCCTTCGTGTATATATAGCAGGTGTGAAGCTTGGTCTTCATGTGGGAACACAACAACTGGATGGAGGCTATCCCAAAAGCTGTTGCCTACACATAGGATATATTCTTCCATTTGGGTTACTTTGTCTGACCTCAGTGGTAGTGGAAGTGTGTAGCTTTGCAGAGACTTGAACTGCCAGGGTTGTGGATACCTGTGGGGGAGGCACCTTCTCAGAGGAGAAGTGGCAGGGGAATGGGAAAGAATTGTGGGAGGGGGTGACCAGGACTCAGGCAGTGAGCCAGATATAAAGTGAATAAGTAAATTTTTTAAAAAGCAAATTAAATAAATAATGAAAAAGAATTGTCTTGTCATGGAATCTCTTCTCAGCAATGAAAGCCCTATGACAGTTGCTTATGTAAACTACAATGCCATTTGCAAATAAAGATACTGTGACTCTTTCTTCTTCTACTTATATTCTCTATCTCTTTCAGTTGTTTAAGACTTCCAGTACAATATGAAGTAGTAATGGAAAAAGAGAGGACAACCTTACTTGTTCCTGATTTTAGTGAAACTTCTTTGAGTTTCTCCCCACTTAAGTTCATATTGAATATAGGCTGTATGTAGCCTTTATCGTGTGGAGGTATGTCCCTGTATCCCAAGACTCTCCAGTATACTTTTATCATGAGGGGAAGTTGGATTTGTCAAAAGCCTTTTTTTCTTCATCTAATAAGATGCTAATGTGCTAGTAGTTTTTCCCTTTGTTTATATCATGAATAATGTGTATCAAATCACATTTGTTGAATCACCTCTGCATCTCTGGATGAAATTTACTTGATCATGGTGGATGATCTTTTTGATGTGTTCTTGGTTTTTGTTTACAAATATTTTGTTGGAGAATTTTTGCAGCTATATCAATAAAGAAATAATTTTGTAATACTTCTTTATTCAGTCCTTAGGTTGTTTAGCTATCAGAGTAACTAAGACCTCACAAACACACAAAAAATTAAATAATATTCCCTATCATTTTACCTTGTGGACTATTTCAAGGAGTATTGCAGTTAACTTTTCTTTGAACATCTGGCAGAATTCTGCACTAAAACTATCTGGTGCTGGACATTTTTGGTGGAAGGGTTGATGTTAAATTGCTTATTTGATCTTGGTTTTAATTTGGTAGATGTTAAATATAACGAAACTGGTTAATTTTTTTTGACATTTTTCAGTTTTGTGGAGTATAGGATTTTAAAATAAACCCTATGACTCTCTGGATTTCCTCAGTGTCTGCTGTGGTTTACCCCTTTCATCTTCACTTTCATTCATTTGGATTTTCTCTGTCCACGTTTTAGTTAATTTGGATAAGGGTGAGTCAATTTTATTGATTTTTTTCAAGGGACCAACTCTTTGTTTCATTGATACCTTGTATTAATTTTTTTCATTAATTTTTGTTTCTGCTTTATTGATTTCAGTCCCAAGTTAGATTATTCCTTGAAGTCAAATCTTTTTGGGAGGTGTTACTTCATCTTTCTGTTATAGAGCTTTCACATAGGCTATTAAGTTACCACATGAACTCTCTGTCAACTTTTTGCTTAGGCATGTAGTGCAAATAATTTGCCTCTTAGAACCACTTCACTGTGGTTCATTAAGTTGAGTATTCTGCAATTTCATTTTCATTCAACTATAGACAGTTTCTAATTTATTTTTTAATTTTTCTTGACTGATTTTTCATTCAGTAGTGATACTTGTTCAGTTCCTGTGAGTTTGTAAGTTTTTTGTATCCTTTTGGTGCTATCCAGCTTTATGTTTTTATTAGTTATCTTATTTATTTATAAATATTTACATTACAAATGCTTTCCCACTTCCTGGTTTCCATTCCTTAATCCCCCCATCCCATTTACCACCCCCTTCCTCTATGGGGTGCTCCCCCACCCACCAACAGACTCCTGCTTCACTGCCCTGCATCCGTCTACACTGAGGCATCGAGCCTCCACAGGACCAAGAACCTACTCTCCTATTGATGCCAGATAATGTAATCCTCTGCTACATGTGCAGCTGAAGTCATGGGTCCTTCTGTATGTTCTCTTTGGTTGGTGGTTTAGTCCCTTGGAGCTCTGGAGGGTATAGTTAGTTGATACAGTTGTTCTTCCTGTGGGCATGCAATCCCTTTCAGTTCCTTTAGCCCTTCCTAGCTCTCTCATTGGTGCGCCAGGGCACAGTCTGATGGTTGACTTGAGCATCCACATCTGTATTAGTCAGGTGTTAGCAGAGCCTCCTGATAGGTCAGCTATACTAGGATCCTGTCTCACCAATTATAATAGAACTAACATACTAACCAATCAAAAATATACTAACTTTGCTGCTTTGCCCTACCAATCATATTAGAGTTTAACTAATCCTTCCAGAAAATTCCCCTAGACCTGCTTAAAAGGGGCCTTCAAGCCTCTTGAGTGATCATTATTTTGAAAAATGGTTGACACCTGCATACTGGTATTTTCTGCAGAACAATTGTATAGTATTTAAAGCTGAGATTAATTCTTGGATTCTTGGACTCTACAAAAGGCTTGGTATTCTTTTTTCTTCTATTAGACATGGATTTATGTATACTGATTAAATTTTTGCCTCCCACTACTCCTCCCAGTTCTTCCCCTCCTCTCCTTCCACTCAGACCCACCCAACCTCTGTTTCTCATTTGAAAACAACAGGGCTTCTGAGAGATAATAATAAAAATAGCATATAATACAAAAGATAAAACAAAAACTAACAAATCAGATATTAGAATAGGGCAAAACAAACAGAAAAGTGTCCAAGAAAAGGCACAGGAAACAGAAAAGAGGAATGCAGGAACACTCTAGTTTGCAAATCATGAATGCCATAATAATACTATCTGGAAACCTTCACACACACACATACACAAACACACCACACAGTAAGAGAGAGGGAGAGGGAGAGGGAGAGAGAGGGAGAGAGAGGGAGAGAGAGAGAGAGGACATGCAGGGAAAAGAGAATATAAATTTGTAAAAATGACACATTTTTTTTTAAAGGAAAAAGTCCCGACACAACATTGTGAGAAAAAGAACCTTAAAAAATGCTGCTGAATTTGTTTTCTCTTAGCCATCTAGTGGTGAGCTTACTATTTATTTATTTATTTATTTATTTATTTATTTTTATTTTTTATTTCTTTCTTACAGTCCCTCTCCTTGTCTGCCCTTCAACTGCTCCCCATCCTCTATGTCCTCCCCACCTCCTGTCTCTGAGATGATATCCTTACCCCTACCCCCATGCCACCAAATCTTCCCACTCCCTGGGGCCTCAAATCTCTCAAGTGTTAGGTACATCTTCTCTGACTGATAGACTTGAGCAGTTTGGGTCCCCAGAGAGAATGACGTGGAAGAAACTAAATTGACATTTGCGAGAGGTTATCAGTTGTAGATAACTTCTGAGTTACAGATGATAGCATATGTCTCCTTCTTTCAGCACTTGGGCCCCTGTCTGGTACAGAAATGTGTGGGTCCTGTGCAGGCTGCCTCAGTCTCTGGGCATTCCTACATATCAGGGTGATTTAGACGGACCTGTTTTCTCAATGTCATCCATTTTCTCCGGCTTGTACACTCTTCCTACCTCCTCTTCTGCAGGGTTGCCTGTGACTAGAGGTGGATTTGATGGAGATATTCCATTTGGGAATGAACGTTTGAAAATATCTCATTCTGAAGAATATTTGACTGTGAGTCTCTGTATTTGTT
The DNA here is from genome assembly GCF_947179515.1 of Apodemus sylvaticus. Classification (NCBI taxonomy): domain Eukaryota; kingdom Metazoa; phylum Chordata; class Mammalia; order Rodentia; family Muridae; genus Apodemus; species Apodemus sylvaticus. The sequence continues at coordinate 28,685,527 of NC_067479.1, forward strand.
CCCATTGGCTGCAGGGGAAATATTCTCTAATATTAACTTATATTTTCAAGAGTAAACATGATAACAATAAGGCATTTTTAAAACAAGTTTATTTTCTAATGCAATGCTGATTTTAGTGTGGAAATTGATTTTTAACTAAAAAGTTATTTTTATTGTTAAAACTGAAACTAATAATAAATATTTTGGTTCTGTGCTCCCATGCCCCTAATTTGTTTAAAAACAACTAATATAATCTAAGACCAATAATAGCTCTTAAGTATTAAAGAGATGACCATTTCTGGGGAAATAAATCAGTTTAAAAATTGGTTTTCATAATTCAGGTATTGTCAAGTAAAATGTATGTGGATTATTGATTTAATAGATGTAACAAACCACACTGAGAATTTTAGCTGGCATTTGGGGTTGAGCCATTTTAAGTCAAATAGGAAAATGACATTACTAAAAGTAATGATATTTCATGTCTTTGTATTTTATTGGTTTTGGTAAAATATTCGCAAAACATTTAATAGTAAGATATTTACTCATAACACAAATATTTCTATTTTGTTTCACCTTATTAATTTATTTTGTATCTATGTGAGGGTGTATATGTGCCATACAGTTAATATAGAGTTTGGAGATCCACTTGTTGTGGTCAGTTCTTTCCTCAGAACTCACAAGAACTCCATGTGAGCTCTTGTGCCTGAAAGTCAGGTCTTTAGGCTTGTCAGCAGACACCTCTGCCCATTGAATCAGATCACTGACTCTTATAATCCAAGCATTATCTTGTCCCAATAATAAGTTGTTTAAAATGAATCATGGAAAATTTTAATTATGCTTTTAATTTTTAATTATTAAAATTGATTCTATATTTACAGTTCAGCTTTGTCTTAATAAGAAATTAATTGCTGCTTTTTAAATGTGCCCTTCCTGAATTTTTACTTTGTGTTAGACATTGGTGAATTAAAATATATTTTTATATAAGCTTGCTTATGGTAACTAACTTAATATGCAAATAACAAGATAAAACTTAGAACTCAATATGTATTAATTAAATTACTCTAATGGCATTAGTAGTCACTTGTATCTGAGGATGAGCAGTCTACTCATTCACTAAGTGATTTTTCATATATTTCTTCAACTTATATTTTAAATATGATAGTTATCTCTGAAAATTTATAAAAGGGGCTATTAAACTTGCTAATCCCTATTTTCCTTAAAGATGTTTTACTCTTAAGCTCAGCCCTTGACTTAGTAATAATTATATTGCAACTTGAATGGCATATTGATAAAGAATTGTTCTTGAATTATAAATGTTAATTGATAAGAAAACTCACCGCAAACTTTGCTTTTGCTCTGTTCAGCTTCCATCAATGCATCCAAATTAGAGGAAATGGATAGGAAATCTTTTACTGTATTTTTTTCTCATAACCATTGTTATTTTTGACGCTTGAGTAACATATTCAAACTTTCACTAGAAACACATACCTTAACACATAGTGAGGTTTGTAACATAATCTTACAAAATAGTTTTAGATACAGTATAAATTAAATAACTAAAGTATTTCCTCAGCAGCTCTAGAAACTCTAGCAGTAGCCATTCAGTGCTTTGGGTAAGCTGTTTTCTCTTTCAGGTTCTTCCTGAAACCAGGGCAGTCCTTCAGGGATCACCTCCAGGAGAAGTGATTTCAAGTGGAATCAATTCATTTTCCACAGAGTTGTAAATATTGAATAATAAAATAGAAGACGGAGGCACTAAAATTTGGATAGAATGAGCAGTCTTACATTTTGTCGTAGAGTTTGTGACTAGATTATAACCCTTTCATACCTTCATGTTGCAAAACCAAGGTAAAGTCATGAGCAAGAAGGCTGGAAGACAGGCAGCCACCCCAAGCAAACTGGAACTAAGTAATAGCAGTTTTGAAATATCACCCCTTATATCCTGGAGCCCAAAGCAAAATCAGGGTCTTCCCAAGACATTTTGTGGTTATACAATGCAGGGTAATTTCACACACACACACACACACACACACACACACAAAGAAGCATTTCTTACACAGGAGTTAAGTTTTAATAGTGAACCTGCATGGCCATTTTAATCTATTCTTATAATTTTGCTTTTTGCATACTGTTTCAGAAAGGCATCTGCTGATTTATCAGCGACTGTTTTGCTCCACAAATGCAGGGAGCTTCTCTATCAATGACCATAATCCTATGCTACTGCCAACCAATTGTGCAGGAAGCCATCCCCTCCCAATTTCTTCATTGAGCATCTTACTCCCTAAAGTGTGAGATTTGATTACCTTTTCTCAGCAGGCATTCAGACAAATGTTATTATTGGTCATAAAATTATCCAGCCCAGTGACCTATGGTGACAGCAAATTTCACAAGGTGACTGCCTGCTGAGTGAAGCATCTTCTTTTATTTGTTCTAAATATTTTATATAATGGAGCTGGGCAAGAATAGGGAAGTAACTTCAGTTGTTTAAATACAGTGACATTGCATACGTCAGCACAGGTTTGAGATGCGTTTTTCTCTGCCTTTCACTGCAAAGGGCGCCAACAAAGGACACAGGAACAAATAATTAAAATTAAATTTTAGATTAAAAATAATTGTATAAACATTCTTTATGCAGTATTTGGGAGATCTTCATATTACAATCTTAAATTTAGACCTACTGCTTATCTAAATTCCAATTTGGGCATTCTAGGATATTTGTCAGCACGTTGTTAAGAAATTGCTTTACCTATCTTCTTGAAAAAAACAATTGTGTTACTAATTTGGACTTTATCATAATCAATTCCAACAATTGAGATTCAACTAGTATTGCCTGAATTCTTTTTTGAGTTATTCACAAATTTCTTAGAATGTTTGCAAAATCTTTGGAAGAGAACACTGGCAAATAAATAGACACCCTGAGACACAACCGCTGGATCAAATCATGGTCCTTCTTTTTCCTTACACTTAGAACTCCCCTCATGCATGGCTTGCTGAACCGTGCCTTACTGCATCACTGAATCTGGATTTAACTGCTCCCAGAATGCAATTGTCACCACAAGGAATCTGAACAGTAACATTAGGTCAAGAGAACACCTGCTCAGGTAGAAGCATATCAGATGTCCTGGTGTCGCAGCCATAGCTAGAAGAAATCATCAGAAATTATCGCTGGAAATGTAGACAATATACCTGGACAAAAATTCTATGTGTCTGTGTATCTCTATGCATGTATATATGTATGTATGTATGTATGTATGTATGTATGTCTATCATCTATCTATCTATCTGTCTATCTATCTATCTATCTATCTATCTATCTATCTATCTATCTATCATCTTTCTATAAAGGAGAAAGGTTTTGCAACAACAATAATAGCACTATAATAATATGAATCAAGCAAACAAGCCAAAAAGCTTGAATGTTTCAAGGATTCTTGTTACTAAAGGTAAATATTGCAGTCCTTGAACATGTTAATTAACTTGATTTAATAATTCTGTTCATATATATATAATAACATCACATTATATTTCGTATATATATATATATATATATATATATGTATTTTAAATTATACAAAATAACCCAATGATTTTTTATAGGGCAGACTGTATTTCTAAATCTGTCCAAAGATATTCTTTGTTACCAGGCTATGGAGGTCAGGGGAAGTATGCTGTAAAGCATCTAAAATCCATGGGACACAAGGAAGTGTCCTAGAGTGGACAAAATACTCACTACAAAAATCACTTTCACATGTGAAGCTCAGACAACTCTTTAAACAAGAAAGGCTTCTGCCTCAGGAACCAGTGCTAGATATTTCGTCTTAGAAAAGGAAAATTCTGTCTTATGTAATAGCCATTTTGGCAAGGGAGAAGAGATCCAGGAATTGAAATTCCTCTCCTCTCTAGAACCATGTTTGAGAAACCTCAAAACCAAAATAGGGGGGTTAAACAGCGGTTTCAACTGAATAGCCACTTGCACACCTCCCCTCCACATGCAAACTTAGTTTACAACAGAAAAGGAAATAAAAATGCAGTCGTTCTCTGTATTAACTGTAGTGGAAGAGAATCCAACGTGTGCATGGCTAAAGTAGCTCAGTTCATCGTGTCATAAAGTTCTTTGGAAAACACAAAATTTTTAGGTCAGTATTTCATCCTTGCTACAGTGGAACATTCTACTAACTGCTATGGTGTGTTTACACCAGTTGCTATCTGAGATTCTACCCAATGAGAAGGTGGTGGATGGATCAGAAGGGAGAGTGGCTCTATGAAATCACCTAGAATATACTCAAACAACTTTTTGTCTTTCATCCGTTTTTGAAGATTATTTTCCTTTTTATTTATTCTTCTCTTATATTTAACATCCTTACTGCATTTTCTGCTCTTCCCAGTCTCTATCCCTTGCCTACCCTTTCTCGTGGGATCCATTCCCTTTTACCTCTCCTCAAAAAAAGATCAGGCCTTCTGATCAATCAAACTTGGAGTAACAAGTTACAACACTGGGCACATATTTTTTTTTAATTTTTTTTATTCAATATAATTTATTTACATTTCAAATGATTTCCCCTTTTCTAGCCCCCCACTCCCTGAAAGTCCCGTAAGCCCCCTTCTCTTCCCCTGTCCTCCCACCCACCCCTTCCCACTTCCCCGTTCTGGTTTTGCCGAATACTGCTTCACTGAGTCTTTCCAGAACCAGGGACCGCTCCTCCTTTCTTCTTGTACCTCATTTGATGTGTGGATTATGTTTTGGGTATTCCAGTTTTCTAGGTTAATATGCACTTATTAGTGAGTGCATACCATGATTCACCTTTTGAGTCTGGGTTACCTCACTTAGTATGATGTTCTCTAGCTCCATCCATTTGCCTAAGAATTTCATGAATTCATTGTTTCTAATGGCTGAATAGTACTCCATTGTGTAGATATACCACATTTTTTGGATCCTCTCTTCTGTTGAGGGATACCTGGGTTCTTTCCAGCATATGGCAATTATAAATAGGGCTGCTATGAAAATAGTAGAACATGAATCCTTATTACATGGTGGGGAATCCTCTGGGTATATGCCCAGCTGGGCACATATTCTTACATCAAGGCTGGCCAAGGCCAGTAGAGTGAAAAGGGTCCCTGTCTTCAACCAAAAGTTTCTCGGCCATATGACATGGTAAGGAAACAGATGTTGAATGCTTTCAGAAAATAAAGTTTCTTAACTTTGTTAGGCATTCCTACTATTGCTCCTCATGTCTTCTTTGTATCAAAGTTTATGTAATATATAAGAAAAGGTTTTGCCACACTTTCAAAGATTTTTTTTTTTGATAGTCTCAACACATAGTGCTGACTCTCAGGGAATCCTCTGTGAGGCAGGCTACCTGTGCTTGGATTAAATGTGCAAGCTGCTAGGCCCAGCTATCAATCTTTACATTTCTGTTTATTCGTCTTGGCTTCCTGTGAAGATGTAGTCTTGCTGTCTTAGGCTTATGAGTGCTTGGATCATAGGGAGCCATGTTGACTGAGCCTTGCTATGCCATGCCTGGCTTCGTCACCATTTTATTTTTCTTTCTTTGAATACCTTTGAGCAAAGCAGTTATTTGAAAGAAGTCTGCTTGGTATAGGGTTTGCATTTTCTAGAAAGAAAAACATATAATAACTGTCAAGTTTTCAATACAGAATATCTCCAATAAGTTCAGTTGCTGAAATCTTGGTCCCCAAATGATCATTTTCTTTTAGTAGGTGCTGAATGAATTGAGGATTGTGGTACACCTGCAGTGTTGGCAACTGAAGGGAAGTTCAGGTTGGTATCTTAGGTGCTGAGTGAATTGAGGATTATGGTGCACCTGCAATTTTGGTAACTGAAGGGAAGTTCAGGTTGGTATCTTAGGTGCTGAATGAATTGAGGATTGTGGTACACCTGCAGTGTTGGTAACTGCACCTGCAGTGTTGGCAACTGAAGGGAAGTTCGGGTTGGTATCTTTTGCTCTCTCGGCTCTTTGGTTATCACAATATGAAAAACTTTGTTCTAGCTCACCCTTTCTGCTGTGGAGTTCTGCACCAGCCTATCTTGAATGAACTGAAGCTACCAACTAAAGACTGAGACTCTGGAATCAGGAGACAAAGTTGACCTTTCTTCTTTTCAACTTTTTGTTCAAGTCTTTGTAACCATAATAAAAACTGTGAATAACAGAAACATTTGTCCTTTGTAATCATAATAAATATTATGAAGAACAGAATTACTTGATCTTTGTTCCTTAACTAATATCTTAATCTTCTTTATATATTATTTTATAATTTTACTCCAAATTACAACACCATAAATTCCATTTCCTTTCTAATGAATCATGCTTCTTTATCTAGAACAGATATTCTTTTGAAATATGCATATAATAACTGCTTATAAATTTTTTTATTTGTTTTTGAATCTTTATTGACATTTTTGGAATGGGGAAGGAGGCAGGGGAGAGAGAGAGAGAGAAAGAGAGAGAGAGAGAGAGAGAGAGAGAGAGAGAGAGAGAGAGAGATCTTTATTCTGTTTCTGCTGACACATAGTCTAATCTATACATCTGTGAGAAGTACATTTCAAATGTTCACTAAATCTTACATCCCATGATGCCTTTTTCCACACAAGCATTTAACAACAACACTAAGTTATGAGCTGAACGTTTATAATGGATATTTGAAGGAATAACGGAGATATTTAAAGGATTCATGTAGTAACCCGTAGTCTGTTAAATCTGGGGTCCCAAGCCAGATGAGGGATTGTAGAGCACTGCCTAGACTGCTCTCAAAGATCACAGCTGGAGTTGGTCTGCTTCCTACCCAAATCAGGCTGGGGATACTCAACTCCATAGAGACAAAGGCCAGGATGAAACCAGTTGGGCTTCTGTTTCTCCTCCAGAGATCTGGCTTCTCAGAAATCTGCCAGATTTCTGAGAAATCAGACCAGAAGTCTGCTAATCTAGTTTGGAAGGTTCTTGCTCTGCTGCAGCTCCTCTGCCCTAGTTCATTCTCCTTCCTTCCCCATGACTCAAGCTATTCAATCCAGCCTCCCTAAAGCAATAAATGACACAGTGCCCTGGTTCTTTATATCCCCTGTCCTCACCACTGCCAGAGACCCTGCTCCCCAGCTCTGCCCCATCGTGAGACCTCTGGTGGGTAACAGGGATGATGCCCATGTTCCCTCATGATTTATATTCTCTGTCCTTGCCACTGCCAGAGACCCTGCTTCCCAGATGATGATAGGGATGGGAATCTACAACTCACTTCACGCTTGACAGATTCTAAACATTATTGAGGTAACTACTATTTTTGTCTGTAGTATTTTCCATTTTCTGTCATAAGTGTTTTATTTTGGAATTTTGCATATCTCTTCTAAACAGTATTTTCAGAAACACAAAGCAAGCACGCTGATAAATCATATTTAGAGAGAGTATTTTTCCCCAAAAATACATTTAAAAATGCAAAACAGTCCCATAAATTTCTATCATATTTCACATTGTAGTCAACTTCTAATAAACTACTGCTTGTTGAATATGATCTAACATCATATAATTACCTGGGTTGTACATTTTTTTGGTATTAACTTGTTATTAAGATGATTTGCCAAGAATGCCATGTTTGTCATTAAATTTTTGGATGAAAAATTGATTTTATGTTAAGGTTTATTTTAAAATTTTAATCTAAAATAATAATGAATGTATATCTTATTTTTCACTTTTACCTTGTGTTTAATACATATTAAAATATTTAAACCACATGAAAACCTAACAATATTTAATAATGCATCAGAATTCTATCTAAGTTCAAGTTCACCAACTTATGGTATAGATAATTTAAAGCACGGATCACTTCAGTTTCTCAAAAACTAAGGAACCAAAGGAGAAATATATTTTCAAACAGACTTTAATTAACTGTACAGTAATATGGTTAGCTTTGAAAAAAAAAGTGATTTGAGCCACAGTACGTGAAACTTAAGTTCATAAGGTGAATTTAGGTGGATTTACATGAAGCAATTTAAGAGAAAACACTTGGGGTTTGATGGAATTTATTCACTGACCCTGAAATGTCAACTTAACATAGATACTAATGCAGCATACCTCCCTGCTGGGTCCTGTGCTATGTGACAATACATCTGCTGAGTACTAAACATGCACAAATACATATGCTAGCTTAGCTTAGTGTAATGCATCAGTATTAATGAACGAAGTCTTATACTTTGAAAATCATTTGTTGAAATCTACATTAGCATCAGTACTTCATGTTAAATTTTATAATTGTATAGTTTAGAGCTTAATTTTCTCAAACCTCAAATTGTTCCTTTTATGCCCTTGAGCACTGACCTAATAAAAAAATGTGATCACCATATAGGTTGCAATTTATTACTTCACCAGTGACTTTTTACGTGAACACATAGCACAGGAGAAACTAATTTGTGTATTAGGGAAGGAAATTAATTAGCATAGAACAAAGACTAAGAGAAATTTGTGATTTGATATGAAATGTAGCAATTCTGAGTTTTTTAATCTGTTTGAAATATTAGGATTGATCTTTAAACTCCATCTAAATATTGAATCAGTAAATAGTCCCTAATTCATATGTGTACTGTTAACCGTCATATTTGAAAATTCTATATTCATGACAAATACTTACTGTAAGGCAAATCTTCTCTGATGAGTGCTGAGGATTGGATGTTCTATGGGTACAGCAACTATAACTCATCAGGGATCTTTTAAATACTAGTCTGCTCACTAGGATAATAGTATAAGGTTCTCCACTAGGGCCTGAGCTATTGCTCTTAACCCAACTGAGCCTTGTAACTTGCTCTGGTTAAATTTTCAGCTAAATGTAAGTAGGTAGATAATAGCCTTCTAGCTTTAAGTGATAATTGTCAATTTGCTCAAGGAAGTAAAATTAGAGAGTATGAGATTTTACATATTCCACACTCTATGCAAATGCTCTGGAAGTGAACTTTTATATTGAAATGTAATATTTGTATGCAAATTCATTTTTAGAAAGGACTTTAAAGGAGCCATTATTTCATGAGAAGACTTACTGAAGGGTGTGTGTACCATCTCATCTTTCAGGTTTGTATACTAATAAACTTTGCTTTAAAAGTTTCATTTGTTTAAAAATGTAATTAAAGTTTTAATCTACATAAAAATTTAAAAAATAAAATAGAGTGAAGGAAGGCATTTTGCAGGGCAAAGGAACTAGAGCAAAGGCAAGGTGACAAGAGAAGACTTAAGAGAGGGTAAATATGATTAAGAATATCATATACATGTCTGATATATCATAATGAAACTCATTATTTGGAACAAATAAAATCCATGCTCATAAAAAGCACACACTGCTACAGTTTCTGTCACCATAAAGTTCTCATGTCTAAGACAGAATCAGCCAAGTAACAGGTAAGTAATGCAAATACTTAAACTATTTTCAAAAGTTCAACTTTGTTAAAAGATAGGGTCCAGTTCGTCCCCCTCCTGTGTTATACTATGTTTGTTCTTTGTTTCAAACGACTTGAATAAGGAAGGAAGGAAGGAAGGAAGGAAGGAAGGAAGGAAGGAAGGAAGGAAGGAAGGAAGGAAGGAAGGAAGGAAGGAAGGGAGGAAGGAAGAAGGATGGAGTGTTTTGGAAAAGTTGGTGATCAAAGTGTCAGACGCCCCATATTTCCTGTTCCCTCTCACTGGAACTGCTCCCTCTGCAATGCTCACAGCTGCATCCAGGTTACCCCAGAACAGTCCTCAAGAAGAATCTTCCCTGTCACTATTGCATTCTGCCAATTACTTTTTATGCAGTGTAAGACAGCTTAAAGAGAAGACACTCGACTGCAATCAGGTACCACTGTCACTCAGAGAGCAATTCCTGAAACACAGAAACTGACATAATGTCTGTTGTTTTATGCTGTGATGACTTAGGAATGGAGACATGGCTCAGCAGTTCCGGGCACTGGCTGCCTTTGTGTGGAACCCAGGTTCATTTCTCAGAGTTCACATAGCAGCTCACAAGCATCTGCAACTCTTGTTCTGTAGATCTCGGACCTTCTTCTGGCTTCCTCCAGCACAAGGCATGCACAGGACCTACTTGCAGGCAAAACACTCATATACACAAAATAAAATAATGTACTATTTTAAGAAAAATTGAAGTTTAGGGTAATAAGTATTTAGCATACCAATATTGAGTGGGCAGTTACAGCTAAGAAAGTATGGCAAAACACAGTGAGGCTTAGAATTACAGAATAAATCATTACAGAATGGATAAAACAGAAATTAATATTACTTAAGTAATATTAAACTGAGACCTGTTAAAAGAACAATACTACTGTTTTGTTGTTGCTTTAGGTCCCTATATGTCCTAGATTATTGTTTATGTATGTGTGTGTGTGTGTGTGTGTGTGTGTGTGTGTGTTTGTGCATGGTCTGAGTTGCATGTGCACTCTTGTATGCATTGTTGTGGGTCCACTCACAATACACATGGGCATGTGTATACCAGAGGAAAGCGTCAGGAATTGCCGTCAAGAATAAAGTTCCTGTCTTCTGAAACAGGGTCTCTTTATGACTTGGGGCTCATGATTAGTCTTGAATGGCTGGCTAAGGAGGTTCATGGGCTTCACGCCTCCTTTTCCCTTAGTCTGAGATTACAAGTGTGTACCATCATGTCTGGCTTTTTGTACAAATCCTTGGCAAATTAGACCTGCATATTTGTGAGACATGAACTTTACTGAATGAACTATCTCCTTAAAATATCACAGTTTTAATATATTTTTATTACTTTTTTCTTTTATTTATATTTCTTGTCATGGATGTTTTACTGACAAATAATAGACAGGCTTATGATACACACATTTTAAAAACGAAATAGTTCATAAACCAATAGTACATAAAGCTGTTCCTTTTTTTTTTGACTCCTTGAGAAAAGAAGTTTCATAATTTAATATTCTTAGTCATGTTGAGAATTTCATACATAAATACAATGAAACTTGCTCATATAAAATCCCCATTATTGCTCTAAACACCAACCCTGTATAAGTACTTCATCCTACTATTATGATGAAGGAAAAACTAGCATCTAGGGGAGAAAAAAAGTGTACATTAAACAAAAACCAAAAGATCAGGAATAGTGTTTTCTTTGTTTTTGCTTTTTGGGTTTTTTTTTGAATTTTGTTTTTTCAAGACAGGGTTTCTCTGTATAGCCCTGGTTGTCCTGGAACTCACTCTGTAGACCAGGCTGGCCTTGAATTCAGAAATCTGCCTGCCTCTGCCTCCCAGAGTGCTGGGATTTCAGGCATGCGCCACCACTGTCTCGCTAGGAATAGAGCTTTTAATATTTTCTTAAAGCATTGTGGGAAGGTATTTTAAAGGATTTCCAACGTATCAAGGTTGCTTTCACATAATGTTGGACCATAGCTGCAATCACGGTAATGGACAGGAAGAAATGTCTACAAATATCTTTTTTTTTAAAAATATATATGTTCTCTTGTTTTTATTTATTTATTTATTCGATATGTTCTTTATTTACATTTCAAATGATATCCCCTTTCCTGGATTCCCCCCTCCCTGAAAGTCCCATAAGCCCTCTTCACTCCCTGTTCCCCAATCACCCCCTTTCCACTTCCCTGTCCTGGTATTCCCCTACACTATTGCTCTGAGCCTTTCCAGGACCAGGGGCCTCGCCTTGCTTCTTCTTGGGCATCATTTGATATGTGAATTGTGTCTTGGGTATTCGAAGCTTCTGGGCTAATATCCGCTTATCAGTGAATGCATTGCATGTGTGTTCTTTTGTGATTGGGTCACCTCACTTAGGATGACATTCTCCAGTTCCACCCACTTGCCTAAGAATTTCATGAATTCATTGTTTTTAATAGCTGAGTAGTATTTCATAGTGTAAATATACCACATTTTCTATATTCATTCCTCCATTAAGGGATATCTGGGTTCTTTCCAGCTTCTGGAAATTATAAAACTACAAACATTCTATATTTGCAACTTGTAAATCCATGAGGCCTACAAGTTGCTTAAGAGCTTGAGGCCTTAGTTTTCTGCACAGTGGGAAGTACCAAACTTGTCACAGCCCCCTGTAGCTAAAGAATATTCATGATATTAGTACCCTCTCAGAAACAAACCAATATCCAGGTGATGAGGTCGATTTAGTGCCCATTGGCTTGATTCTTCGGCTAATTATAACTGAGAGCTGAAGGGATAAATAACATTTTTAGTAAAAGGATTACTTTTGTGTTCTCAATAAATGTCCTTACTGTGGTTTTGGATATTACTGTAAATTGAGATGATAGTATAACACTATCTTGTACAACTCTTCTATTTTAATATTTCATGTATTGTTTCTTTAAAAAATAAGGCAAATGATAAGTTGCTAGTTTTGGTCTACTACCAACCCAGGGCTTCATATTTTAAAGGCAGTATTTTTAGTTACCAGGATACATACTAATATTTCCTCCATTTTAAAGCTGGTTAAATGGAAGACCAGAGAGTTGAGCTAGGGATATGGCTCCTCAAATCTGCACCTGGACTTCCATCCAGACCATCCGAATAGAGAGTGACCTCTCTTCCACTCTGCCTCAGTGTCTCCTAGGATTAGCATAGGATGAGCAGTGACTCAAAAAATTTCATCTGAGTCAGAAAGTTCTTCATAGCCTGCTTTGATTTACATTTTAAGTCAGTTTCTTTGTCTCATAATGCCTTCCAGTTCTATATTACTAAGTGTCAATTTATATATACATATATATTTTGACATATCTTTTACAAGTTATTTTATGAATTTTAATGTTCCAACCCTATTACCTTAATTATTCTCAAGCTCAAATAAATTAGTCCAATTAGTTCCCAGGGTATGTTTTTATTTTTCAAGAAATGACACTTTCTTTTTCTTATTTTTAGTATAGAATAGAGTTTATTCTGGGCTTTGTGATGGGAGTTGAGTGGGTAGTAGAGATAGAGATAGGGAGAGAGAGAGAAAGAGAGAGAGAGAGAGAGAGAGAGAGAGAGAGAGAAAGGAAGAAGAAGAAGAAGAAGAAGAAGAAGAAGAAGAAGAAGAAGAAGAAGAAGAAGAGGAGGAGGAGGAGGAGGACGAGGAGGAGGAGGAGGAGGAAGAGGAGGGGAGGGGAGTGGAGGAGAGAGAGAGAGAGAGAGAGAGGAAGAAGAGAAAAGAGGAGAGGAGTAGAGACCAGCCACAAGCACACAGAGAGGGGGAGGGGAATGGGGAGAGAGGGGGAGGGTAATGGGGGGAGTGGGGAGGGGCAAGAGGACAGAGCTGGAGCAAGAAGGCAAAAGCAAGAGTGGCACATATTTTAATAGTGACAAAAGCAGAGAAAATAAGGAGGATTGAATTACTTGGTTTGCTTTTTGTTAAGAAAGAGAAATGATACCATTCTGGGCATTTCCCTTAAAGGTACTAATACCAAACAATGTTTTTTTTTTTTTTTTTTTTAGTTTTATTTCCCCTTATTTTAGGAATTTTTAAATTATTCTGCATCTTCCCTATTTTTCTTTCTCTTCTTATTGTTGACATTTATATTTTATAAAAACATATTTTCTTTATACAAAAAACCTTGAGCATAATTTTGTGTGCTTAAACTAATAAAAGTGCATTAAATTTTCTTCACATATTAGGTAGAAGCCACACGAGTGATTTACATACAAGCTGCAAGGCTGTCAGAGGAACATTTTTTTTCTTTTTGGTTTACAACATCCTGTAACTATTGACCTGGGCTGTGTTCAGCTGGTGACCTAGGATTGATGAGTTCCACACGTGGCTACTAGATAATTAATCATAGGTAATGTGACTGTGTTGAGATTGTGCAGATACTGGCATTTTTCTCAGGATTGAAAGCAGTGCTCATATCCTGGCAGTAAAGGTTTTGGCATACTTTCTTAATAAAACTAATGATTATTATTTCCTTTTCCTAAATTACTTAGATTTACCCATTGATCTAAAAGACCTTAAACACTTCTGTCTTCCAAACATATTCTTGAAAACTTATTTTTGGCTATGCAATTTCAAATTTCATCTGAAAGCAGTAGACCTAAGTTTTCACAAATTTCCCTACATTCCAATAGAACTAATAAGTTCCAGGGTGTCTATAGCAAACTTCCTTAACAGATTCCATCGGTTTTGTTGCACAGATTGTTGTTGCCTTCTCCCTGGAGTAGCTAGGCCCTTTGTGAAGTGCTGGATAACAGTGCACTACACAAAGTGAGGAAAACGGATTAATTGCCTTTAGAATACTAAATGAAGGCTTTTAATTTAATGAATATTTCAACAGAATCAATTCACTTTGTCTCTCTGAAGGCAAAATCCCAAAGGGAGAAATTCTTTGGGGTGACCTAGAGAGCAAATTGGAACCTCTTCGAGGTTGGTTACAGAAGCTCTTTTCCCAAGCGTGCCCTATTATCACCATGGTATTAATAGATTCCATAAGCGGATAACATAATATGCAGCAGCAGTTTAGATTTACAAATTATCCTTGAGTATTGTGAGCACTGAGGCCAGCCCAAGGGGTCTCAGCTGTTGAACTCAGTTTACACAAAGTGAGCTGCTGAAAACTCTTGAAAGACAGGAAGGAGTTGGGGATAGGTGTTTAGAATTGGTCTACCTGCAAGGTCTCCTCTCTTCTCCCCTCCCTTCTCTTCCCCTCCCCTCTCCTCCCCTCTCCTCTCCTGCAAATCTGGTCATCTGCAAACAATGTGAACCATATCACATTCACAGCCATCAACATCTTCAAACCAACTTAATTGTGGTCTTAAAGTTGTAGTCTATAAACCAAAGGAGGAAATTGTCATCCTTTTGTTTAAGCATTTTTTTATTAATACATTGTGTCTTATTTTCCAATCGTTTTAAAATGGAATGAAAATATTGATCATGGAGTAGATTTTTCTGGGCATTCAATGATAACAGATGATAATTCTTTCATTTAAATAGACTGTGTATATGAATAAATTATGAATATCATGAATTTATAAACAATAATATGTATTTAAGAAAACTTAAATTAGTCAAGCATTATCATTAAAAGTAAAATCCATGCTTATTAAAAGAATATGCACAATTTTGTTTTTCTGATACTCTTAGAATTTTTTTCTAATTTTTATAGGAACTTTTGACACCTGTCTAATGATCGTCGTAATAAAAATGTTCAAAGAACAAAGAACACTTTAAGAAATGTAATACAATGGATGTGAACACTTATTTCTTAAAAAAATGAGACATTTTATAATTTTAGTGTGTTAAAATAGCTGGCAATTTATTTATATATATTATATTTATTTTAATACTATTTGTGATTATCTCTGTGGGTGGCAGGTTAGGCAATAACTGCTTCTTTTGTTTTCCATTCACATCAGGTATAGTAAATCGATTTATTAAATTCAAATCAATGCAGGTCTGTAGACACCCGCGTCTACATTTGAATGGGTTCCTGGGTTCCCTGGAAGGAACTCTGGGGATAGAAACAGGGCGACGGGAGAAACATGAGTCCAAGACAAGATTTCCTGCTCAAGGTTCAAAGTTTATTGGGGCGGGGGATCTCCAGATATATAGTCTAGGGAAGACCCTTCTCGCAAAGGCTGGAAACAGGTCTGCAGAACTGGTTCGATTGCTTCCAGGAGGCTGGCGGCAGGTGCCTCAGGAAACTACAGGTCTGAGAACAATGGGCTAGAGCTACACCCTAGGTGGGAGGTAGTGGCTGGCAAAGTTCTGAAATTCCCACTCAAAGGCTGGAGTGGGGGGGTAGGGGGTGGGTGGATGGGGGTGCACACAGGTCTTTTTTCTTTTAGAATATAGTGAAATATTTCCATTTAAACTACCCAATATGATATAAGGTGAGTTATTAAACACCACAGCAACATCTAAATTCTGTCTTCTGAAGCCCTGTTCTGTACCAAGTCAGCTCTAAATGTGAAATCTAGAGAGATAGACTTCAGAATTAGCTCTTGAATCATTATAGATTAATATAAAGTTGGCATGATACAATTTGAATGCTCAAATATCCAAACTTCAAACCTCATGTAATCACTGGAATTAAACGTAACACAACATTTTATCCAGTTCTATATAGATATCCTTTTGTAGTGAATTGCATAGTATACTTAAATAGATAAAATGAATTATCTGTAGGATACTGTAACACTGTCATTCTCTTTGGCCTCTCCTTATTTCACGACTTTCTAGCAGTTTTGGGGAGCTTTTTCAGGGCACTAATTGGTAATATCCAAAGAAAATTTCTCAATGGGCAAGGGTGGGAAAATAATTGCTAGAATTAGAAATATTTTTTAAAAAATCAAGTTTACTTTAACTTTGTTGTTACTTTGTTTCTGACCCAGTTACCTAGTGAAAGGAATCTCAACTCAGTTACTAACAGTGTAAGTTATAAGCCTAGATTGGGCAGATCTCTCACTACACTACTCTATTCCCATCTATATTTTCTCATATAACTTGTGGTTTCTCCAGGCTTCTTTCTCCGTAGCCTCTCTGTAGACCTCTCGTAGCTCCTCCTCTTACCCACAATCCTTTTCTCCTCCCACAAACTCAACTCCTCCCCCTTCCTCCTGCACAATCATTGGTTCAAGCCTTTATTTGAAAAGGTAAGGTGGGGAGAAGGTTCACAAAGCAACTGCTCATCTGCAGTCCCTCTGAGGAGTGGAATAAGCACCAAAATACAAGCCCAGGGCTCTCCACAACACTTTACTTGTAATGATCTAGTGACATTATTTAACTCTGCCCTGGTTTGGTTTATCCTTGATTTCTTCTTAGCATCTCTCTATAGTCTTTCAAGACATTTCCAAACACTTATTTTACAAGAGTCATCATTATCTGTGAACCGTTTTAACTGGGACAACTCATATTTTCTCTTTTAGAAGTAATTGAACAGCTTGGGATAGGAGATTTATGGAGAACATGAATATACGAATATGCTGAAGAAGACTAATGTACCACATTTATATAGTTTGAAGTTTATAGCTGCCCTCATTAAGCAGCTGGCCAGGACTAACCTGTAAGAAATTTTGTGATTTAAGGGAAATGTGTTCCATCCTGTAAGTTAATCTCAAAAATGATTATGAAGCATCTTTGTGTGTTACTATTTTTCAAGTTGAATAATGTAAATATCATTAAAATTTATGCACTATTGATTTAGATTACTATTTATTATAATTGGATATTATTGACAAGTTTATTAGTCTCCTAAAATATTGAAACAAAATGCCTAAGATGTAATGTCTTTAAAAAAACCTGAACTTTCTCTTCATATAGTTCTGCAGATTTGAAGTCAAGATCCAGGGGACAGAGAAGTGAAAATTCTGGCCCTGTGTCTTTGGTTAGTAGATTTTTCTCTTCTTTTGGTGTCTGCATGTGGTGTTAACTCCATATTGAATATATGCAAATACCTCTAAAATAAATTTTTGTGTGGTGTGTGTGTTTGTGTGTGTAGGTAGGCATGCACCAAATAGCATGAACATAAAGGTCCGAGAACAACCTTTGTGTCTATCCAAACCTTCCACACTTTTCAAGGCAAAATCACATTGTTGTTTCCTCCTGTTGACCCAGGTAGCTGACCAGAGGGTTCTTGGCATTCTGCCTCTGCATCCTAGACAAGCAACGCTGTACCTGGCTTTATATGAGTTATACAGCTTCATCTCTTCAGCTTCAAATTTTCTTTGCCTAAAGGGATATTTGTTCACAACCTTTATTACTGACTTTGTTGAGTGGACCAAGAATCTGACAGGAAGCAACAGAAGAGAAGGATTAAGAGTTTATTGAGATGATACCTTTAATCTCCATAGTGAAGGCATGGCAGCAGCATGGTTTGTAAGTATATGAGGTAGATAACTGGTTAATAGAGACAAGTTGCAAGCAAGCAGATACATTGGCTGAAACAAGTGTTAGGTCATAATCTATAAGGTAGACATCTATGGACTATGAGAGATAATTATACCCTAAAACATGGAATCTACTCTTTAACTTAGAAGTATCCCACTTCTTTTAGATAGGCCTAACTTCCTAAATATTCTACAAACTACCCAAATAATGCTCCCAGCTATGGGCCAACTGAATAGACATATAAAACAAAGAGTGGTATTTTACATTCCAGCTAAAACACAGTATTGAATGCTAGAACCAAGAGGTAACATAAAACTTTTAGTGTGACAGAATCTAGTCCAAACACAATAGTAAATTGCAAGACTGGGAAGAATATCACATAGCCTGGAGGACATTACTTTTATTTTTACTTAAAATTTTACATTTGTATACTTATTTTGTGTATGGGGAGGTTGGCTGTGTCACAGTGGAGATTCGTGGAGAAGCTGAATATAAAATTACGGTGGAGATAGGAGAAAATCTTCCAGGAGTGTCTTTTCTCTTTCCACTCACCACTGAGTCATCTTATAAGACAAAACACAGAATTTAAAATATTGAGGGTGATGAATTTTGCCCATTTAATATTGTCATAAGCTATAGATAACATTGATGAGATAGAAATGTTTTCTTCACCAATTTTGCCCTAATATATCCCCAAATCAAACCTACATCACGGTTATTCTATCCTTTTCTTTCATACAGGCATTGTGATTTGTATTTTTTATCTTTCACATAACATAGTTACATACTGTGTCTAGTGTTCCATCTGGCATGTTTCACTCAGCATAATGTTTAGAGATTCATCAGTGTTGTTCATATTTAGCAATTATGCTAACATTATAGAACGTGCCATTCAGACCTGGTAGTCGTCTGAATGTCTCTGGGAATGTCTGCAACTTTGGTCTATTCTTCCTTCGTGATACCGGAAGGTTATTGCAGTTATCGTTCACTCCTGGGACTTTAGGTAGGAAGAATGTCCTCCCTATTTATTTGTTTTTCATTATTATTATTTTCTACTTTTCTATTTTGATTTTAAGAGGGCCCTTCTTTGTAATATTCTCTGATTGAAGAGTAGATTTCAAGGTTTATAGTATTATTGTCTCACATAGACTATAGTGGTTGATGAAGCTGCTAGCTTTGCTCATGTCTTGACCAATGTTGATTTTACTTTAGTTTTCTATCTGTCTACTGGAACTTGCACTGAAATCTTGTAGTTTGGAGCTCCACCATCTTTGGGGGTAGATTACATACAGAATCTTAGATTTTTGCCCTCTGTTTGTGCTCTTTATGTCCATGCAATGTCCCATCAGCTCCTGGTGTTTGGTGCCTCCTTTGCTTTTGTTGGATACTTCCTTTGACTTCCCTTTACCTCCTTTTAACGCCCTTTGTACACATTTATAGGTTTTGGAAATGTACTGAGATTACTTAGTTATTCCACTTGATGTATGTGCTTGTGTGTACATGTTCAGTGTAGTACATGCAGAGACCTGAAGTGAACTTGAATTCTGTGCGTCTGGAATTGCAGGAAGTCTTGGGCTGTCTGTGAAAGCAGGTACTCTTGTCCACTGCATCATCTTTCCAGACTCATTTTTTTTTTGCATTTTGATAGATTTCTTTTTACCAAACTATATTACATACATACATACATACACACACACACACACATATATAATACATACACATGCACATATATGGATATGTTTATACATTGTACACTTATACATATTTATGTGTACACACATAAGCATACACACAAACACACTAACTCTGGATACATGCATTTAATGCTCAATGTCTGCTGAACAATAAATTTCAATGTTTGTAGAACCTTCTAGGTCTGTGTGATTTGTGCAAATGTAGACATGCCCTTAGTACAAACCTGTAATCACAAACAATGACATCTAATTGAGGGGCAGAAAGAGTGACAAATAAGAGAAGATTTGATAGAATGCGGCAGAAATAGGACATGCCTGACATATTAAAAGCAGCACAGGGAGAAAGTTCAGTTCATCAATGAGTTGGGAGTTGAGACTGTTAGAAGTCAGTTCAGATGAGTTTAGTTCAGTGCAGTTGAATTTTTTCATGACTTTGTGCAGTGTCAGTTGAAGCCAGACAATAAGAAGGATCTGGAACAGTAGAACAAATTGCCAGACTTAGTTTGAGGTCAAGCAGAGCAATTCAGGAAGAAGCTAGGAGAAGCCAGATTGAATTTGTTAGCTTGGAGAGAAGTTTGAGCTAGATTAAACCAGTTTGCTGGAGTGCAGAAAGAGACAGAAAGGGCGAGCATACTCAGCTGGAAACCTCGGCATGACAATCACATCTAGGGAATCAAAATTACATTTACAAATGTTCTAATTATATGTAAACCTCAGGACAAATTTTAACAGTTGTTTCTGTTTTGAATTTAACACACCTTTTAAAACCTGGCGAATAATGAGGACTGTTTTCCCTATTTAAATTACAGAAAATTTCACGTATGTGAAAGCTCACTAAGGTTAACTGTATGAACATTTATCATTTTTGAGAGTTAAACCACTTACAGCGAAAGGATCTTTATAAAGGAGTAAAGTGTTTTTAATGTGTACGTCATCAGAGGAGTCACTTTCAGGGTTATAACCAAAACTACACCAAGTTTGTGTGTGTGTGGTTTACATTTTTTTGTAAGTATTAGGAAACACTTGCTTTTCTCAACCCCTCCTATTTACTTCATCTTTTCAGAAGGAAAACACTTTTCTCTGAATTGATGACTACTTATTTTTCAGCTAAAGTAAATACAGGTCTATATCTCTTTTCATTTGTGTGAAAAGCTGACACATTCTGTCACAACATAGCTTGAGTAAATGGGAAAGTGACAGCTTCCTGGCAAAATTTTAAAGAGATAAACATCTATTTTTGTTTAAACAGCCACTAAAAAAAAAGTCAGATAGAAGCCTTCCAGGTTGAAAGGAGAAAGCATGCATGAGTTGTGCAAATTGGGAAATGATGCCTGCAAGAAAACTTCTGATGTTCACTTCTGTTTTCTTTAACCACAGCTCAGTGATTTCTGAAACTGAATGCCAAGATTATTCCTAGATAAAAAATGATATCGGGTGAAGCAGTAACCAGTAAAATTGATTAAAAGAATACAAGCAAACCTGCAATTGACATAATTAGAACAAATGCATTTTAAAGTGAAGTTTTGTATATTTTCTTACCCCTGATGTGCAACTGCTTCCCACTTTGTGAAAACTATATTCTTTAAAGCTTTATTGAAAATGTCTAGGCAGAACACATTTGGAATCAAAGGTATTGTGGGCAGGTTGCTCTCCTTATCCCTCCACAAGGAGTCCTGCTCACCTATAGGAGGTGTCCACATGAGGATCCGCATTCCCCACTGCTAGGAGTTCCAGCTAGAGTCACCCCTGTAGACACCCCGGGGCTCCCCCATCCCAGGTCTCTGGCAAGTCCTAGAGATGCCCCCTACCTCATAGATTTCCATTCTTTCCTCTCTGCTCTCCCTACAGTTGATCCCCTGCCCCTTCCCTCCCCCTCTCTTACTTCACCCCCTCCCACTCAGGTCCTTCTCTCCCTCTACCTCCAATATCTATTTTATTTCCCCTTCTGAGAAAGATTCAAACATCTTCACGTGGGCACTCATTATTTGACTTCTATTGGGTTGTGGATTATAGTGAGGTTATCCTGTACTTTATGGCGAATATCCACTTAAAAGATGAGTCCATACCATGTCTGTCTGTTTGGGTATGTGTTATCTAACTCAGGATATTATCTAGTTCCATACATTTGCCTACAAACTTCATAATGCCCTTGTTTTTAATAACGGAGTTATATTCCATTATGTAATTGAACCACATTTTCTGTTTCCATCAGTTTATAGGCATCTGTTTTTTTTTTGTTTTTTTTTTTTTTTTTTTTTGGTGGTGGTGGTGGTGGTGGTGGTGGTTTTTTTCTCCCCGCCACTCAGTTTTTGGCCATTATCAAAAAAAGCTGCTATAAAACATAGTGGAACATGGGTCCTTGTGGTATGCTGGAGCATCTTTTGGGTATATTCCCAGAAACAGTACTGATAGATATTCAGGTAGATCCCAGTTTTCTGAGAAACAGCCACATTGTTTTGAAGTAGTTGTACAAGTTTGCATTCCCACCAGCAACCCAGCAACGGAGGAGTGTTCCCTTTGCTCCAAATACTTGCAATTATGTGTTGTCACTTGAGGGTTTTTATTTAAGCCATTCTGATGGCTATAAGATGAGATCTCAGGGTCCTTTTTATTTATATGTCCCTGATGACTAAGGACCTTGAATGTTTGAAGTGTTTCTAAGTCACTGGAAATTCATTCCTTTGGCAAGCTTCTTTGTTGAGCTCTGTATCACATTTTTTTACATTGGATTATTCAGTATTTTGGTGTCTAATTTATACCTCTCAACCTAAATGTGTCCTGCCTATAAGATAGGCAGTGACAAAGAGCAGAGACAAAGGGAATGGCCAACTTATGACTGACCCAAATTGAGACCCCCATGGGCAAGAACCAATCCCTGACACTATCAGTGATACTCTGTTAAGCTTGAAGATAGGAGCCAAACATAACTGTCCTCTGATAGGCTCCATAGAACAGCTCACTGAAATAGATGCAGAGATCTACAGGCAAGCATTAGATGAAGCTAAAGGGGTCTTGTGGAAGAGTTGGGGCAAGGGTTATGGGACCTGGAGAGGACAAGGTCTCCTCAGGAAGACCAACAGTGAACTAAACTTTATTCTTGTGCTCCAAGAGAATGAAACACCAACCAAAGAACAAAGAGCATGGACTGGACCTAGGATCCCCACCCGTATGTAGCAGATGTGCAGCTTGGTCTTTATGCAGGTCCCCCAACAACTGGAGTGGGAGTTAGTCCTGAATCTGTTTCCTGCCTGTGGATACCATGTCCGTTAACTTGCTCTCCTTGTCTGGCCTCAGTGAGAGAGCATGCATCTAATCCTACAGTGACTTGATGTGCCAGGAAGGGGTTATACCAGGGATGGGGGCTCCCCCTTCTCTTAGGAGAAGAGGAGTGGGGAATGGGCAGGAGCTGTGAGAGACGGTGACTGGGAGGAGAGGGTGACTGGTATTCTAATATAAAGTCAATACAAAAAAATAAATAAATGGAAAATGTCTACAATCACATTATGGCATCTCAATATTTGTGTGACACTTCTAAAATGTCTTTGCTTAATTCATTAATAGGATGAGTAATGTCAAATTCAAAACATTTCTGAACATACTTTACAAGGAAGTCTTGAAATATTGGTCCTTTCTGCCTCAGTTTTCTCAGTGCTAGCACAAACTACCCACGCTTAAAATTACCCATTTCAAGATCATTTTCCTTTATGTCTATTTTATTTGTGTGTGTGTGTGTGTGTACGTGTGTGTTTGTGTGTGTTACTGCTTTCATCTGGGATTATTTATCTTAAATTGAACGGCTTAGAACACCAAATTATTGTCTCAGAAATCAGTATCACTTATAACCCTTACACTTTCCCATGTTCAATCAGAGATTTAGAATTACATTTTAATTCAGCATAAACTTATGTAACAATTGTGAGGCTCTAGCTATTTAGGTTTGGCTTACAGAACTTAGCAAAACAACTGTGTGTTGGTTGTTAATGTATGAGATCTCATTAGTAGTTTGTATTAAATAAAATAGTATTAGATTTTTAACTCACATTTGGAATTCCCATTGATCTTACCCTTCTTTGCATGATTGCAATGTTCCAAATGTTTTAGAGCAAATACTAGAGTTTAAATGCTGCATATTCTATATAGCTAGGCTTTTTAAATAAAAGGAACAGGATACTTCTGCATTTCTCTGCACACCTCTGCAGGGAAAGTTATTGCATGCATTTTGAAAGATAAAAATTATTTGAGTTTATTATTGACTCATAAAATAGGCATAGATAGTTCTAGACATTTTTGCATACACAGATACTATGGAATAAAAATTGTCAAACTACATCATTAAGGTAAAAATTGAAATGTAAACTAATTGCTAATGTATTCAAATTATTCTGAAATTTGGCTAACAGAAATATTTTTGTAAAATATAGTTGAAAAAGAATGAGATTATAAAATGTTATAGATATATATTTATATATGATGCATATCAAATTATGCATAATATTTATAAATATTAATAACCTTATATAATATTTTGGCCAAAATTCTTGTTATGGCATTTTCCATAAATATGAAATATTTATTCAATTTCTAAAAATCAAACTAAAGTTAAAATCTAAAAGCATTTACTACTATAATATTTCTGTATAGAAATTTTGAAATATATGTTTTAAAGATACGTGCTAGAGTATATGAGTTTGAACTCGATCTTCATTGTCATCACTGTCCAGAGTTTTAGCTCACACAGACTTGTTGGTATACAGTCACATGCAGAAATTCAGCCTTCCAACAAGACATTTAGAGAAAAGCAAGGGAGTTAACAGCTGGAATACAGACCACAGCAACTGGTCTTCCATATTCTGATATTGACCAGTTCTGCTGTAAGAAGTTGAAAAAGTAGGGCTGGGATTTAAATAAACAGTATATTCACTTTACATTGATGTCTTTTGATTAACAGTAGAAGACATCGCTCCAGAAAGCATCTGCAGTGTCAGTAATTCCATTAACAAAGAGGCCACTTTATTATCAACATACTGTAGATTCATTTTAATGTGTCATTTGCACTTCAAAGTCGCATAACTTTTATTATGGTAAATCAATTAAAACTATTTCTCATGATAATTTATCTTCAGCAGAGTTTATCATCTCAGAGAATGCAATATTTCCCAATTTAACTTCCAAGACAAAAGTGATGTAATTTGAACGCCTTTTACTGAGCTTATTAAGCATAAAGATCACAGAAATTTCAGACCCTGAAAGATAACTGTTTCATCTATGTGATAAAATGGAAGGCACAGTTTTGTAGTGTACTACAGGTAGTGGAGACAGTATGTTAATTAGCAATGTAACCTCATTTACTGATTTTTCTGTCTCATCTTAAAAATGATAATATAGTAAATGGACACAGTTGCTTTGATATTAATTTTGAGGACAACATAAAGTTCTATAAAGATATTTTATTAAACAGAATTTCTGGAGTATGCATTTACCAACTTTGTTAGTTTCAATGGATTTGAAAGGACATGCTTTAGGGATTTAAGATTATCTTTGAAAACTTTATCAGCTTTTCACCTTTGTATTGAATATTTCTTAAATAAACAGTCTGAATACCAAGTCTGTCCTGGAAATATTTTCATAGAAATGGGATTTACACTTTCATAAATCAAGTATTTAAACTGAGAGTATATTCTGTAGATTTATTTCATGGTTTTAGCATCATTATCCATGAAAATTTAGCCCCAAACCTTTGTTAATGAGACAGTAGAGAAAAGATTTAAGTTAGCAATCAGAATATGCTATGGAGGTACAGTGTAGAGGTTTAGAGTGAGCTTAATATTATTTTGATCAGTTGGTTTTATTTGACATTATTTATATGGCCTTCTTACTATCTGAAATTCTTTGTGGCTTACTTTGAAAACTTCATTTAAATGACCTCATAATTCATTTCCTTATCAGTGTCTATAGTTTTTTCCTTTGATTTTAAGTTTAGAAATGGTGTAGAATGGGTGTCTAATGAATCCTATGTAGCTTATCTATTACTTTGATGTAGTGAATATTTTACATCAAATTTTAAGATATTTTCCAGCCTACCCAAGAGGAGATCTAGGACCCAGAGAGAACTGACTTAACAGACACTATTAGAAATAGACCCTTTCATATAGGTGATGGGAAGATACAACCTAACAGCAAAGAAAGTATCTAGAAAAAGGATCAGATAGCAAACCAAAGCTAAGTATATTAAAAATTGTTCTCCTTCTCTGAAAACTAGGAGATTCCTCCACACAGAAGAGAGTAGGACAAATGGTGCTTCTTCTACTATGGTCTACAAAAGCAGGACTGGAGCTGGTGATATTAGAAGCAACTTTTTTTTTATTGTTTTTTCTAATTTTTTTTTTTTGGAGAATTGATGCCATTGATATTAAGAGATATTAAGGAGAAGTGATTGTTGCTTCGTGTTATTTTTCTTTTTCTTTTTTTTTTCCTTCATATTTTTTTCAGTTTTTTTTTATTCGATATATTTTTTATTTACATTTCAAATGATTTCCCCTTTCCTAGCCCACCCACTCCCAGAAAGTCCCGTAAGCCCCCTTCTCTCCCCCTGTCCTCCCACCCACCCCTTCCCACTTCCCCGTTCTGGTTTTGCTGAATACTGCTTCACTGAGTCTTTCCAGAACAGGGGGCCACTCTTCCTTTCTTCTTGTACCTCATTTGATGTGTAGATTATGTTTTGGGTATTCCAGGTTTCTAGGTTAATATCCACTTATTAGTGAGTGCATACAAAGATTCACCTTTTGAGTCTGGGTTACCTCACTTAGTATGATGTTCTCTGGCTCCATCCATTTGCCTAAGAATTTCATGAATTCATTGTTTCTAGTGGCTGAATAGTACTCCATTGTGTAGATATACCACATTTTTTGCATCCACTCTTCTGTTGAGGCATACCCGGGTTCTTTCCAGCATCTGGCAATTATAAATAGGGCTGCTATGAACATAGTAGAGCATGTATCCTTATTACATGGTGGGGAATCCTCTGGGTATATGCCCAGGAGTGATATAGCAGCATCTTCTGGAAGAGAGGTGCCCAGTTTTCGGAGGAACCGCCAGACTGATTTCCAGAGTGGTTGTACCAATTTGCAACCCCACCAGCAGTGGAGGAGTGTTCCTCTTTCTCCACACCCTCTCCAACACCTGCTATCTCCTGAATTTTTAATCTTAGCCATTCTGACTGGTGTAAGGTGAAATCTCAGGGTTGTTTTGATTTGCATTTCCCCAATGACTAATGAAGTTGAACATTTTTAAAGATGCTTCTCCGCCATCAGAAGTTCTTCAGGTAAGAATTCTTTGTTTTGTACCCCATTTTTTAATAGGGTTGTTTGGTTTTCTGGAGTCTAACTTCTTGAGTTCTTTATATATATTGGATATTAGCCCTCTATCTGATGTAGGATTGGTGAAGATCTTTTCCCAATTTGTTGGTTGCCAATTTGTCCTCTTGATGGTGTCCTTTGCCTTACAGAAACTTTGTAATTTTAATGAGGTCCCATTTGTCAATTCTTGCTCTTAGAGCATATGCTATTGGTGTTCTGTTCAGAAACTTTCTCCCTGTACCAATGTCCTCAAGTGTCTTCCCCAGTTTCTTTTCTATTAGCTTCAGAGTGTCTGGCTTTATGTGGAGGTCCTTGATCCATTTGGGTTTGAGTTTAGTACAAGGAGACAAAGATGGATCAATTCGCATTCTTTTGCATGCTGACCTCCAGTTGAACCAGCACCATTTGTTGAAAAGGCTATCTTTTTTCCATTGGATGTTTTCAGCCTCTTTGTCGAGGATCAAGTGGCCATAGGTGTGTTGGTTCATTTCTGGATCTTCAATCCTGTTCCATTGATCCTCCTGCCTGTCACTGTACCAATACCATGCAGTTTTTAACACTATTGCTCTGTAGTATTGCTTGAGGTCAGGGATACTGATTCCCCCAGACTTTCTTTTGTTGCTGAGAATAGTTTTAGTTATCCTGGGTTTTTTGTTATTCCAGATGAATTTGATAATTGTTCTTTCTACCTCTGTGAAGAATTGAGTTGGGATTTTGATGGGTATTGCACATGATCACAGTTACCTTAGATGTTTTAGACTGTTGCTTCTTTTTGTTGGCAGTGTGTGGATCTGGGTATATGCATGTGGGTAGGTGTTGGTATGAGCAGTATAAAAATCATTTAGAAGCTAGTAACTTCCTGATTATAGTTTCACACTATAATATACTTTTGATGTTCACTCTCGTCTTTACCAAGATCCCAGAACCTCTTGGTATGCCTGAACTTTGTGGCCATTTGCTCCAAGGATGTTTTGTACTCCTTTGTACAAGTTTTCCACTCCTGTCTACTTTTAATGCCAGAAGCGTCACCATAAGAATGAAACTGTATTATCCTGTGCAAAATTTCCAAACTATAGTAACGTTTAAGATGAGGAGGCTACCTACCATTCCCATAGTTTTCTTTGAATTTCTATATTCATATTTATTTGCTGTGAGATGATGGGATTCTATGACACTCCATTCAAATGTATTACTCAGACCATACTCACCTCTCTGTATCCCTCTCTCTCCTGCTCCATTCTTATTAATTTTCTTTTTTCCCAGAACTTTTCGCCTCTAATTTCATTCAATATTTCAATATGTGTGTATAAAATATAATTTAATGACTTCTAAATAATTGCTTCATAGATTTATAGAACCCTTTTACTTTTGAACATATCAAGTAGATTTTATATATAGTATTATTTTTAAAATAGATAATGTTGATATGATTTTGAACTCTGGAAAAATGTACATGGAAATGAGATATCTTATACCTTTCTAAAGTGAGGCTAGATATTATAAGGTATTATTTATGTGTTTAACATAAACCACTAACAAATGTGCATGTATGAATTATAGACATATAATTAAATATAGACATAAAAATATATAGACATACAAATTTTAATATAATAAATATAGACATATAAATAAATATAGACATACAAAATTTTATCTTAATTATGCCACATATAGTAGTAGCATTCACAGAGCCATTGGTGAGCTTTCCAACAATAGTAAGTTAATTCTATAAATTAACTACTATATACACTGTGTATTTTTTCAACTTAATGTGTTTAAATTTCTGGACATGTGTATGAGGAATTTTCTGTATTGTATTGATTGGTCTTAGAAGATCCAAGGAGAAAGCTAACTGACTACAAGTGTCTGTAGTTATATTATATACAGATTTCAGGTAGGTATATCAATGTCTGCTGATATGAATCTACATTTCAAATTTCTTAACAGATACTTTTTATTTTGAACAAACTCTTGTTAGAGACAATGATATCACAAATGTTTCGCATTTGTTAAGGCAGATGAAAAGATCTGAGGACAAGGTCAATGAACTGTGACAGTGTTTGTTGTGAACTGTAATATTGACTTGTTCTGAGACAAAATACTGAACAAAAACATCTTAAGAAAATGAGGGTTTATTTAGGCTCCTGGCAGATGAGTATCGTCTAAATGTGTAAAGTCATAGTGAGAGGACCTGTCTCAGCTGGTCCTACTGAACCCACAGCCAAGGAGCAGATAACCATAAACTCTTATGCTCAGCTAGCTTTCTCCTTTTCATGGAGACCAGGGCCCTACTTCATTTGGTGGAACTATCTATGTTTAGGATGGGTCTTCCAAGACCAAACAATATATCTAGAAAATTCCTAATAAACATGCAAAGAAATTTAAATTCACATCAAGTTGACAATCCCTTTGCCAACTGGAATTACTTCAGAAAACATTTACTTTAGCTCACAGTTCAAAGTCAGCTTCTCACACTGCAGTTAATCTAATCTAGAAAATATGTTTCCAGCATGCTCAGAAATTTGCTCATATGACAAACCCATGGATGCTATCAATATTGCATGGTACATGAGATCAAATCAATGACATTATCAACCTGATTTTCTGAAAATCCAGCAAAATAAGAACAAAATTTTCTGTGGGTTCATTTAGTTAAAATTGGATGATTCAAACATAGGTCCAATTACTCATGGAAACTGTGTAGTACAAACTGTCAAACTCCTCCACTCCTCTCTGCATTGTGGAAATTCTGCCCTTCTCAAGAAAAAAAAAATCACATTCTATGCATTTTCATCAATGATATGAAACTAAAACAATGGATTAAAATACAAAAACATTTACTGGGGTCATAGTTTTCAAAATAACTCTAAAGAGAAATTTTAAAATGAACAAATAATATATTTGTGTTTAATTTTTTTAGTTTGTTTTGTTGGTACTTGCTGTGTTGCACAAGCTGGCCATCAGCTCACCATATTCCTGTCTCTTTAGAAGAGCTGGGATTAGATACTGACAACAGACATATGTCTAAAGCTGTCTTTCTGTCTCTGTCTCCCTCTCCCCTTCCCCCTCCCCTACCTCTCCCCTCCCCCCTCTCTGTAATATTTTATTTTGTAATTTTCTTTGGAACTAAACCATGAGTTGCTGAGAGATTCAGTCTTCTCTTTCAAGAGAGCAGCACAAATTGTCTCTGGCAACCATTTTTCCCAGAAAAAAAATGGAGGGGTATTATAAATCATTCTTTCAAGGGATGTGCTACTTTGATGTTCTAGTTGTATGCAGATGTCTCATTTTAGACATTTTATCTTCTGCAGTACTATATTTACTATTCTTTTCTGTCTTTAATCTTTAGAAATGAAACTTCAGGTCTCTAAGTGTCTTTTTACAGAATTGTATTACTGTGAAGACATAGCATAACCAAATGGAACTTAGGGAGAAAAGAATTCATTTGAATTTCATTTTTATATCACATTTTATCATCAAATATACTCAAGGTAAGAATCCAGAGTCAGGAGCTGAAGCAAAAGCCATGGAATAGTGTGGCTCAGTGGCTTGCTCCCTTAGTCAGGTTTTTCTCTCTCTTTTCTTTCAGTTGTAATTCTTTTTTTCAATTTATTGATATATTTTTTATTTACATTTCAAATGATTTCCCCTTTTCTGGACCCCAACTCCACGAAAGTCCCATCAGCCCTCTTCCCTCCCCTTGTTTTCCTACCCAACCCTTCCCACTTCCCTGTTCTTGTTTTGCACTATACTGCTTCACTGAGTCTTTCCAGAACAAGGGGCCACTCCTCCGTTCTTCTTGTACCTCATTTGATGTGTGGATTATGTTTTGGGTATTCCAGTTTTCTAGGTGTTAACTTATTAGTGAGTGCATTTCTAGGTGTAACCTTATTAGTGAGTGCATACCATGATTCATCTTTTGAGTGTGGGTTATCTCACTTAGTATGATGTTCTCCAGTTCCATCCATTTGCCTAAGAATTTCATGAATTCATTGTTTCTAATGGCTAAATAGTACTCCATTGTGTTTATATACCACATTTTTTGCATCTACTCTTCTGTTGAGGGACATCTGGGTTCTTTCCAGCTTCTGGCAATTATAAATAGGGCTGCTATGAACATAGTAGAGCATGTATCCTTATTACATGGTGCGGAGTCTTCTGGGTATATGCTCAGGAGTGGTATAGCAGGATCTTCTGGAAGTCAGGTGCCCAGTTTTTGGAGGAACTACCAGACTGATTTATTTTTATTGATTCATTGGGATTTTCTTATCACAAACCCCTATCAGATTCATTTTCCTGTTCTCCCATGTCTGCCCCCTGTGACCCCACCCTACATAAAAAAAAATCTAAAATTAAACGAGTCCAATCGTGTTATCTATATACTCACTAGAGCATGGTTAAACTGTCAGTGGCCTGCCTCTTAAATAAAACTGAGTCCTTACCCTCCTGTACCCTAGCCAGAAGGGGTGAAGAGCTAATTTGAGCATCCTTATCACATGTTTTGTGTTTTCTTTATTTGTTTCCATCAGTTGTTGGGTGACGCCTTCCTGATGACAACTTGTCAAGGCACCAATTTGTGAGTGTAACAGAATGTCATTAGGAATCATTGCTGTGCCACCCCTGTTCCAGCACATTGTTCAGGCAGGACAGATTTTCTATATAGGTTAATGGGTTTGTAGCTGGATTGGATTCAGGGGGTTTATTTCCTGCAGCATAGCTAACTGCAACAAAGACACTAGAAAATAGGGGTGAGGGTTACACTTGTGATCCATATCTTGCATCTGGATTTTGATCCAGATCTTGAGGAACAGTAGCCATGAAAAAGCTCAGTTCCAGGCGAGGTTGAACACACATTTAACCCCAGGAAAGAGAAGCAAGCAGATCTCTGAGTTCAAGACCAGCCTGGCACAGAGTATGTTTTAAGTAAATAAAAGCTTAAGTCCAGGTATGGTAGTACACACCTTTAACCCAGCATTCAGGAGACAGATCCATGCAGATCTGAGCTCAAGGTCAAATCTGAGGTGCAAATTCCAAGACAGCCAAGCTTAGGCAGTGAGGGAGTTATAAAACAGAAAGCTGGTCATAACATTGGGGGGCGGTGGCATCTTCCAGCCCCAGCAAGCAGCAGTACTTGGCAGCTTTGGTCATGCGGCTGTGGCTTTAGAGTCAAGAACAGAAGAACAGAAGGACAGTTCATGCTGTTTATCTGGAGCTAAGAAATTAGCCATGATTAAGGAGAGTCCAGCATCACTGAGGTGAAATCTTCTGGGAAGTGTTTTCTGAAAGCACAGAGAAACTGTGTTCCAGAGACAGCAAAGGCTCTTCCTTGTGCTACAGCTGGTAATGTACAAGAATCACCCAGGTGGTACTGGCTTTGAAGGTATGAAGATATCATGGATTACAGCTGAGGCTTAGCACTGTGAGAAACCAGGGACAGCCATTGGTGTTTGCACACCCTTAGTTGCAGTTGACTGCCCAGAACTGAAGGGGTCATGCAAAGAAACTGGGGCTTGGCACCATCAAGAGAGCCTATAAGATGCTATTGACAAAGCCACTTTGCAGCTGAAGATCCCAGTGTATTGGAGATGCTGGTAAGGACGAGGTAATTACCAAGAACAGCAGCAGCAGTGGAGTGGGGTCACAGAGAGTGGTGAATACTACAGAGGACAGAACTGGAAAAGTGACCCAAGCGCTTTGAAGGAGACCAGAAGATCATGTGGGGATCCCAGACTTTGGAACAAGAAACTGTTAGGTTGAAGATGCCTTGGAGACCCCAAGATGTTTGAGATGTCAAAGATATGGGATATCTGCTGAACAAAGGTGCAGTCAAAGGTAATTAATTGTGCTGCAGTTAACAAAGTAGAAAGAAGTTTAACATTAGACATGGAGATGGTGAGTATGGAGATTGCACAGCTGGTTTTTGGTCTTGCTTTGATCCAGTATTTCCTCACTATGGAATTTTGGAATAGTAATATATATCCTGTGGTGTTGAAGGTATGTGATCTGATTCTTGCTTTTGATATTTTAGGGGATTACAGTAAAGTGATTGGATGAATCTCAGAAGAGTCTTTGAACTTTGGACTTTTATAGACTATACAACTTTTTTTTTATTCGATATATTTTTTATTTACATTTCAAATGATGTCCCCTTTTCTAGCCCCCCGACTATGGAACTTTTGAAGTTGGACTAAATGTATATTTCATTAGCTCTGGTTAGATATGTCTCAAGTAGACTCATGTATTTGAATAAGCCTAATGAGATCCAGGGAGCAGAACATATAGTTTGAATATGTTTGGGCTGCCTAGGGAGTGGCAACTTTAGGAGGTGTTCCCTTGTTGGAGTATATGTGGTCTTGTTGGAAGAAGTGTGTTATTGTAGGAGTGGGCCTTGAGGTGCTCCTCCTAGCCATGTGGGAGCTTCCTCTACTGTTTGAGTTTGGAATGAGATGTAGAAGTTCCTTTTGCATCATGCCTGCCTGGACATGGCCATACTCCTACTTTGATGATAATGAACTGAACCTCTGAAACTGTAAGACAACCAGCCCCAGGTGAATTTCCTTTATAAGAATATACTACCGGAGGACCCAACTATACCACTTCTGGGCATATACCCAGAGGGTTCCCAGCATGTAATAAGGATACATGCTCCACTATGTTCATAGCAGCTCTATTTATAATAGCCAGAAACTCGAAAGAACCCAGATGTTCCTCAACGGAGGAATGGATACAGAATATGTGTTCTATTTACACTATGGAATACTACTCAGCTTTTAAAAACAATGAATTCATGAAATTCTTAGGAAAATGGGTGGAACTGGAGAATGTCATCCTGAGTGAGGTGACCCAGTCACAAAAGAATTCTGTAATCTACTTCTGTGTCTGATGGAGCATGTCTTAGCTAGAGTTTGCATTGCTATAAAGAGACACCATGACCATGGCAAATCTTACAAAAGAAAACATTAATTGTGGTTGACTTACAGTTTCAGAAGTTTAATCCATTATCATATGGCAGAAACCATGGCAGTATTCAGGCAGACATGGTGCTGGAGAAGCAGCTGAGAGTTCTATACACTTATCATAAGGCAGCAGAATGGGACTGTTGATCACACTGGGAGTAGCTTGAGCTTATAACACCTCAGAGCTCCTGCTCCCATAGTGACATTTTCCTCTATCAAGGCCACACCTCCTGATATTGCCATTCCCTATGGCCAAGCATTCAATCACATGAATCTATGAGGACTATTTCTATTCAAACCAATGTCGAGTTCTTTGTCTTACAGAAGCTTTCCAGTTGCATGAAATCTTATAAAGTATTGGTTTTAGTGTCTCCATTATCAGTGTTCTATACAGAAAGTTGACTCCCATGCTAATTCATTCAAGGTTTCCCCATTTTCTCTTCTGTCAGATCCAGTGTGTCTGGTTTTATATTGAAGCCTTTGATCCACTTACAGAAGCTTTCCAGTTGCATGAAATCTTATAAAGTATTGGTTTTAGTGTCTCCATTATCAGTGTTCTATACAGAAAGTTGACTCCCATGCTAATTCATTCAAGGTTTCCCCATTTTCTCTTCTGTCAGATCCAGTGTGTCTGGTTTTATATTGAAGCCTTTGATCCACTTAAACATGAGTTTTCTTCATGATGACAAATAGTTCTATTTTTATTATTCTTTATGTACATATCACTCTTTATATAGACATTTTGACTAGCATCATTTGTTGAATATGCTGTCTTGTTTCAGGTATGTGCTCCTAGATTTTTTACTAAAAATCACGTCTCAATAATTGTGTGGATTTATGTCTGGGTCTTCAGCTTGATTCCATTGATCAACTGTTTGTTGTGTCTGTTTTTATGCCAGTACCATGCAGTTTTATTTACTATAGCTCTGTAGTACAACTTGGAATAGTGATACCTCTAGGAATTCTTTTATTGTTCAGGATTGTTTCAATTTTTTGTTTTGCTATAGAAAGTGGAGAATTGTACTTCCAAGGTCCATAAAAATTTTGTGTTGAAATTTTGATCCTGATTGTGCTAAACCTATAGACAAATGCTTAGCTAATTTGCTTAACTACAATTACAATTAATGTTATTTTTAACAGTTTTTGTTAGTTTGCTTTTTTTCTATATATAAAATAACAGAAGGGAAAGTTTCTAAGATATATTTATATAATTTCATTTACCTGTATTATTTAAATCAAACAACTTCTGAAGTTTAGAAAAAAATTAACTTATATTAAGTATTTAAGAATAATATGTTTTTTCTGGTATCAAAGTATAATTTTGTAGACCTTTAGGTCTGTGGTGAAGTAGAATATATTTCTAATTAATAAAATAAAATAATTATGTCATAAATTTTAAGAATTATCATCATTATTCCGTAGATATAGATTACAGACAGTTAAAATTTGAAAAAAGTAACATTGTGTATATACATTGTTCTTTGTAGAATATCTACCCATAAACTGGAAATTATATATTGTTTGTTTGTTTGTTTGGAAGAATCAGAAGAGGAAAATTATTAGCTTAAGGTAGATTTTCATGCATATATAAAATATAATCATATCAAGGTACCTTTTCCTTCTCTTCCCTCCCTCTTACCCTTCCCAGGGATCTGGCCTCTTTTTGGTGACTAAAATTCTTATCTTGTGGTAACTTTTCTTTTAACTGTTTTGATTCTCCTGAGAGCTGTGATTACTGACACCTGCCATAATTCCCAGGTGTAGTGGCTATTCCTGGTTGTCAACTTGATTATATCTGGAACAAACTATAGTCTAGAATTGGAAGACTCACCTATGATCCTAATTTGGAGGCTCAGAGATATAAGTTTCTGACCTGAATCTTGGCATGGAGACCTTGAATCATAGTGGCTAAGACAAGGAGATCTCCGAGTTCAAGATCATTTGGGATTAAAGGCATGGATGCACACGCCTTTAATCTGGGCCACACCCTCTGCTGGAGACCCACACTCCAATAATCTGGGCCACACCCTCTGTTGGAGACCTACAGCCTTTAATCTGGACTACACCCTCTGCTGGAGATATATAAGGACATTGGAAGAAGGAAGACTCCCTCTCACTCTTCCTTGCCTGCTTGCCTTGTGGGACTGAGAAACTGCTAGATTCTTGGCCTTCCATCCACAGCTGCTGCTGATCATTGTTGGGGAGTTGGACTATAGACTGTAAATCATTGACAAATTCCCTAACTGTATAAAGACTATCCATGTGTTCTGTGACTCTAGAAAACCCAAACTAATACACCAGGCTATTACTTTGGTGAAAGAGGGGGCTACAACCCAAGCATTAAAGGCATCTGCTAGATGCTAGAAATGGCAAAGAAGTGAAATGTTTATTGAAATCTTTAAAATGCACAGCAGCTCCTCCTACACTGAACTCCACTAGTAACAGAAGAATGGAACTTGAGTCTCACAAAGGAGAGTGAATGTGTTCAAATTTCTGGTGTTTTTATTTTTATTTTTTTATTTTTTATTTTTTATTTTTATTTTTTTTTTATAGTGTACATCACTAAAAAGCAAAGAAGCCTTGCTTTGGATCTACCTGAGAACACAGACATTAAGTTCCAGAAAGGTGGTAGAGGGTGAAGGATTATGGAATCATTAAGACATGTGATAGTGGGTGTTTTTGTTTGTTTGTTTTTTGATAGTGGGTACTTTGACAACAGCAAATACCCCATGACCAATCTAGAAGCTCCATGATCATTCTTGTGGCTTCTGGATTTTAGAAAGTATTATTAAAACTTACCCAAAGACATAGAAGAAAACCAACATGCACATAACCAGAAAATGGCCTTATTCAAAAGATTTCCACGAACAAAATTTCAAATAACTTTTCTAACTTAGAAAGAATGTTTTCTGAGACTTTGGAAGGGGAGTCCAGTCAACTTTCAGTGAGTTGCTATCACAGAACATATAAGTACAGATGATATTGAAGCAGATGGTTTATGTTGAAGATCAAAAGCCATCATTATTATATTATTACCTTTATAATTGTTATTCTGAATTTTCTTTTTTTTAAATATTTTTATTTTCTATATTTTTTGATTGCATTCCAAATGATTTCCCCTTTCCCAGATCCTCCCTCACCTGAAGAACTTCAGATGGCCGAGAGGCACCTTAAGAAGTGCTCAACATCATAGTCATTAGGGAATTGCAAATCAAAACAACCCTGAGATTTCACCTTACACCAGTCAGAATGGCTAAGGTCAAAAACTCAGGAGACAGCAGGTGTTGGCGAGGATGTGAAGAGAGAGGAACACTCCTCCACTGCTGGTGGGGCTGTAAGATGGTATAACCACTTTGGAAATCAGTCTGGCGGTTCCTCAGAAAACTGGACATGACACTCCCGGAGGACCCTGCTATACCTCTCCTGGGCATATACCCAAAGGATTCCCTGTCATGCAATAAAGACACATGCTCCATTATGTTCATAGCAGCCTTATTTATAATAGCCAGAAGCTGGAAAGAACCCAGATGCCCCTCAAAGGAGGAATGTATACAGAAAATGTGGTATATTTACACAATAGAATACTACTCAGCAATTAGAAACAATGAATTCACAAAAATTTTAGGCAAATGGTTTGAGCTGGAAAATATCATCCTAAGTGAGGCAACCCAACAACAAAATAATACACATGGAATGCAATCTCTGATAAGTGGATATTAATTAGCCCAGAAGCTCTGAATACCCAAGGCACAAATCACATAACAAATGACTCCCATGAAGAAGTATGGAGAGGGTCCTGATCTTGGAAAGGATTAATCTAGCATTGGAGGTGAGAGAGATATAGCATATCACCTTATAGCATATAAGGAGAAAGATAAAGGAGGGAGGTGATTGGAGAATGGATGGAGAGAAGAAAATTTCTGGTGTTTTAAGCCGGTTAGTTTGTGATACTTTATTTGTGGCAGAAGAAAAATCAGTCAATGCCACTCTTTGTTTAATGATATAATAAAACACAAAAAACAAGCTTATTGAAAATAATTCCAACACTGAAGGATGAGAATAGTGTCAAAACTTGATGTGAGGTAAATCTTAGAGGGCAAGGCAGGAAACCACATGATCATATGAAATTTGAAGTTTTGCAAAGTTAGCCTCCCTCATCTCATATCCTAGGCTGTGTTCCTTCCAGCTTCTTCTCATGAGTCGGACTGCTCTGTGCCACTGTGACTGTACATGTCTTGTTCTCTGTTGCCATCCTCTCTACTCTGCAGTCCTCCTTGTTTCTCATCAAGACTTCAACTTAAAGGCATGCTGTGGCTGTCCGACCAGCCTACATTATCTGTAGGCTTTTCTCCAGTTCTCAATGCTCACTATGAACATGTTTTAAGAAGTCAGGAAAAGCAAATATTTACTGTGATGTATAATCAAAATGCATCTCAAAAATAAGGGAAGCACTAAATATTGAAGACATGCATAGTAATATGAAAGAGCATAATTAAGGTAACATAGAGAATATAACATTCTGGAAGTCTCATGACTCAGGCTCCAGTTAGAGTGACATGCATCTGAGCAAGCCACAAGGAGAATGGTTTTTCTTAAGTGTCTCGCCACCTTCGGATGTTACTTTCATCCTTTACAGGGTAAAAGCAATCCAGATGCTGGTGTCTTCTTCTTCAATCATACAGTAGAAGGGGCTTCCTTTGGAGAAACTCAGTAGACTTTGTATTTATCCATCAAGGGGTTTTGAGTCTGACACTTAGCTTGGAAACTCAAGGCAAATTAGTTTGTGTTTAAATGAAGGAGGAGATGCCACGTCTCTCTCCTGTGCATTTCAAGAAAAAGTTCAAGCAAGGAAAATCAATTCCCTATAGGTCACAACAGCTCTGAAGATACTACCAATTTCTAAACTGAAAGTAATATTTACCTATTCCTCCTTCTAATTTCTTCTTCAAAACACATCCTATAGATATACAGATCACAGTGGTTCTTGAATGATGAGCTATTCCATGAAAATTTGATGAATATGTTTATGGAAAAATGCATGCCTTAAAGTAGGTACTGTTTTACAAGATAAGAAATTTATAAAGACTACATAGGACACTGGAAAAAAAATTCTCTTTAGATAGCCAGGAAAGACAGAATATGTTTATCTAATTATTTTGTTTTCATTATTTACTATCCTATGCTGTTTTAAAAGTGTCAATTGAATTATATAATAGGATGTTCATTATTTGAGGTATAATAGACACTAGACAAATCTCTTTGAGAACTGAATTCATACTTATTGTGATAATTACGATCTATTGATTAAAGGTTGAAACCAATTAGTAAAACCTGAATGTTTAATTTACTAATCACATTATGACAAAATATTCACAAATGAGAAAAATAGCAATTTACAGATTGTTTTCCATTTTGTTATTAATATCATTGTTAATTCCATAGTCTCACCTTAACCATGCATCTTTTTATGGAATCCACTTTCATTACTAGTCAGTTTTGCCAAGTCAGCTTCAGGGAGAAGTAATTAAATTTAATAGAAGCCACCTTCATTTTGAATCTGCCGTCAATTTAAAGCCATGGGGAAAGGTAATTACATTTAATAGACACCATAGCCACTAGAAGGAGATGCATGGTATGTGACGTTAATCATTAGCCAAACAGTCTGAAAAGTAAAAACTTACTCAGAACAAATGCCCTACAAGTAAACTAGGCCATCACTTTCCTTTTCAACTTTTTAGAAATAAAGAATAACAAAGCGAGGCTTATTCGACTCAAAAATGTCATTGAAAATTTGCTCAGGAGATGCAGTTCATTGATTTTGAGCAATGAAATGAAGGTAAATAGGGTTTATGGATCTCATTAGAGTGTTATTAACTCTTAAAGAAATATGTATTGATAATGGTCTTCATTAAATATTCATTGGGTTCAATCACATCTTTCTCTTTTCCAGTTACTGACTGACACAATAAGCTGTTTGCTTTTGCAATTTATTCTAGTCCTATGAAAAATCTAGGAGGTTTACCAAACTTTGGTAAATAGACATTAGCGTTAGAGAAATACCATAATAAAAGGGAAGGCAGAGTGTAGCTTTGTGGCAAACATGTCTGTAAACCTGACTGTATTTCACTGACCATTTCACAGGTTCATTATACCATTTGACTCATGTTGAGGTCTCCTGAGAGTTTATTTTTATTTTTTTGTTACAGTATGAATAATTTTTAGTGACTGATTCAACAGTTGACTTTTAGAAATATTTGATGATGCACTCATATGCATTCCTAAATATGTAGAGTTAGTACAATTTAGCAAACTGTTAGAGGAGTCCATATTTATTCCTCTTCATGTTGATTCTATTTAGCAGGTTTATGCTTGCTCATGCCCTGCTAGATAGAGAGAGGAGCAAGAGGAGAGTGAAATAAGTAGTTCTTTTGATTTGTGATCAAAAACAACCACAAATATGTCACCCCAAAACATAGCTGAATTTCAATATCATTCTTGCCGGTTCTTATCACACATTAATGAAAGACCCCTACTGTAACTATTTAAGGAAGACTGAAAAGTTTTTTTCCAAATGAAAACCTACACACAGAAAAAATGGTATTTATTTTAAAGAAAATGTTCATCATATTTTGGACAGAAAATAAAACCATAATATGTATTTTTATGTTTATATTTCCTAGATATTTGTGTCCCCATTCACCTTTTGTTTTGTGGACTAACAGACAATTCTTTCACTATCTTTAATTACTAAGTTTACATACTCAAGAGATGTATTCTGATGAGTCTTCTGATAGGTAAGGGGATACAGGCATTATTCTATTTTTTGAATGGTTAAACAATAATATTTCTTAAGAAAAAATGACATTAAAGCAGATCAGGGGATGCTATAGTGCTGAGGCAGGAATGGGTGGGTGAGTGGGGAAACACTATCATCGACGCAAAGGGAAGGGGTATAGGTTGGGGGTTTTGTGGAGGGGGAACAGGGAACTGGGACAACCTTTGAAATGTAAATAAATAAAATAACCAATAATATTTTTTTGTAAAAAAAAAAAAGCAGATCGGGTATTTCACTTGGGTTATTTACCAGCATAACACAATTCAGACAAAAACTTTTAATTTAATATTTTCAAAAAATTTTAAATTTAGGATATTTATTCATGCTATGTCTGAAAGAAATGTAATGTAAACTGCATGCTTGCCTTTTATATTCATGCAGTTGAAAAAATATTTATACGCATTTATACATTTGAAGATATTAGAATTACATTGGAATTCATAATGATTCTAGACATCAAATAAAGCACTCTATATAATAATTTTATACTGATGTTAAGGTTTGAAAGTATTTAATGCACATTGCAATCACAGATGAACCATGTATAACATGAAAGTGTAGAAAGAATAAAAATATATTCAACAATAAAAAAATATTGTTTTTAACAATCAAGTTAATATCAACTACTGAGTTTAATATAAATACATATTCACAAAGAATATTTTAAACTTTGAGTATTAAGATAGAGTGAATTTTGTTCAAATGATAGCTCTTGCAAAATAACTTTATATAAAATTTAATCCAATTTTTATGGATATTCCCAAACTTTATATGAGAATAAACTGCTAGAAATTCTCTGTCA
The DNA here is from genome assembly GCF_947179515.1 of Apodemus sylvaticus. Classification (NCBI taxonomy): domain Eukaryota; kingdom Metazoa; phylum Chordata; class Mammalia; order Rodentia; family Muridae; genus Apodemus; species Apodemus sylvaticus. The sequence goes on from NC_067479.1 coordinate 28,726,962, forward strand.
AGCAAATAAAAAAATCAAAATAATTTTAAATTTTATAAAGTTATAAAATATTGTCTTAGGAAGAGTATAAAAGTATCCTTATGATACTTTCATTGCTAATTTTTATTAATATTGTTGAATATTGTTTAGAAAATTCATTCATATAAACAAAGTATCACTATGCAAAAAAGGACTGTTTTTTAGTATTTTGAATATTTCTATGTTACCTTAAAACAAAAGTATTTGAGGCAAGTTAAATATTCACTACATAGTTATTGTTTTGGAATGGTACAGGAGAAAAAAAGACATACATGAGCCTGAAGCTTGTGTTTGAATGCATTCTTTCTTAGAGTCAAAGATTTCCCACCATTTTTCCATCATCCCTTAATACATATGTACAATTTCTAAGAAAAAATTCATTAATTCAAAAAAATACCATGATAAAATAATTTTCTCCTAAAATAGGTTTGCTATTTCACCAAACTATGAACCATTGTGTTCCACCTTTCAAGCTGCAGTTTTGGTCATCTCCTAATATAACAAGTATATTTTAATATCTTTCATTCATTGGATTACGCTGTTGAGTGAGGATTACATCTTTATCTTGTTAACCATATTTACTATTTTAAATATATGATAATCTCTTATAATCATATTAGCATTTACATGATAACAAAATAACTACAAGAAAATCCAAAAAGACAGTGTCAACAAAATGGGAAGTAATTTTTTTTTCTTGAAGTCAATATAGAGAGAAAAACAGAAAATTGCTGACAATCAAGAAATTATGGGATACAATGAAAGCAGTGCTAAGAAGAAAACTCATAGCCCTGGGTGCCTCCAAAAAGAAAATGGAGAGAGCATACACTAACAGCTTAATTGCACACCTGAAAGCCCTGGAACAAAAGGAAGCTAATTCACCTAGGAAGAGTACAAGGCAGGAAAACATCAAACTCAAGGCTGAAATCAATCAAGTAGAAACTAAGAGAACCATACAAAGAATCAACAAACCCAGGAGCTGGTTCTTTAAGAATTCAACAAGACAGATAAACCCTTAGCCAGACTAACAAAGGGCACAGAGACAGTATCCAGATTAACAAAATTAGAAATAAAAAAAAAGAGATATAACAACAGAAACTGAGGAAATTCAAAAAATCATCAGATCCTACTACAAAAGCCTATACTCAACACAACTGGAGAATCTGGAGGAAATGGACAGTTTCCTAAACAGATATCAAACACCAAAACTAAATCAGGACCAAATAGATCATCTAAACAGTCCCATAACCCCTAAAGAAATAAAAGGGGTTATAGAAAGTCTCCCAACCAAAAAAAGCACAGGACCAGATGGCTTCAGTGCAGAGTTCTATCAGACCTTCAAAGAAGACCTAACACCAATACTCTTCAAACTATTCCAACAAATAGCAACAGAAGGAACACTACCCAACTCATTCTATGAAGCCACAATTATGCTGATACTAAAACCACACAGAGATCCAACAAAGAAAGAGAACTTCAGGCCAATTTCCCTTATGCAAATCATAAGGGATCGATGCAAAAATACTAAATAAAATTTTTGCCAACCGAATCCAAGAACACATCACAACAATCATCCACCCTGATCAAGTAGGCTTCATCCCAGGGATGCAGGGATGGTTCAATATAAGGAAATCCATCAATGCAATCCACTACATAAACAAACTCAAAGAAAAAGACCACATGATCATTTCATTAGATGCAGAAAAAGCATTTGACAAAATTCAGCATCCTTTCATGCTAAAAGTATTGGAAAGAACAGGAATTCAAGGCCCATACCTAAACATAGTTAAAGCAATATGCAACAAACCGGTAGCCAATATCAAACTAAATGGAGAGAAACTTGAAGCCATCCCACTAAAATCAGGGACTAGACAAGGCTGCCCTTTCTCTCTATATCTTTTCAATATAGTACTTGAAGTTCTAGCTAGAGCAATTAGACAACATAAGGAGGTCAAAGGCATACAAACTGGAAAGGAAGATGTCTAATTATCACTATTTGCAGATGATATGATAGTATACTTACATGACCCAAAAAACTCCTCCAGAGAACTCCTACAGCTGATGAACAACTTCAGCAGAGTGGCTGGTTATAAAATCAACTCAAGCAAATCAGTAGCCTTCCTATACTCAAAAGATAAGCAGGCTGAGAAAGAAGTTAGGAAGACACCTTCATAATTGCCACAAACAATATAAAGTGTGACTCTAACCAAACAAGTGAAAAATCTATACAAGAATTTCAGGTCTCTGATGAAGGAAATCCAAGAAGACCTCAGAAAATGGAAAAATCTTCCATGCTCGTGGATTGGCAGGATTAATATAGTTAAAATGGCCATCATGCCAAAAGCAATATACAGATTCAAAACAATCCCCATCAAAATCCCAACTCAGTTAGTTCTTCACAGAGTTACAATAAGCAATTCTTAAATTCATCTGGAATAACAAAAAACCCAGGATAGTTAAACTATTCTCAACAGTAAAAGAACTTCTGGGGGAATTAGTATCCCTGACCTCAAGCAATACTACAGAGCAATAGTGTTAAAAACTGCATGGTATTGGCACAGTGACAGGCAAGTGAACCAATGGAATAGAATTGAAGACCCAGAAATGAATCCACACATCTAAGGTCACTTGATCTCTGACAAAGGAGCTGAAAACATCCAGTGGAAAAAAGACAGTCTTTTCAACAGATGGTGCTGGTTCAACTGGAGGTCTGCATGCAGAAGCATGTCAATCTTTTTTTTTATTAGATATATATTTTATTTACATTTCAAATGATTTCCCCTTTTCTGGTCCCCCACGCCCCAAAAAGTCACATAAGCCCCCTTCTCTCCCCCTGTTCTCCCATCCACCCCTTCCCACTTCCCTGTTCTGGTTTTGCCCTATACTGCTACAGTGAGTCTTTCCAGAACCAGGGGCCACTCCTCAGTTCTTCTTGTACCTCATTTGATGTGTGGATTATATTTTGGGTCTTCCAATTTTCTAGGCTAATATACACTTATTAGTGAGTGCATACCATGATTGATCTTTTGAGACTGGGTTACCTCACTTAGTATCATGTTCTCCAGCTCCATCCATTTGTCTAAGAATTTCATGAATTTATTGTTTCTAATGGCTGAATAGTACTCCATTGTGTATGTATACCACATTTGTTGCATCCATTCTTCTGTTGAGGGATACCTGGGTTCTTTCCAGCTTCTGGAAAATAGGGCTGCTATGAACATAGTGGAGTATGTATCCTTATTACATGATGGGGAATCCTCTGGGTATATGCCCAGGAGTGGTATAGCAGGATCCTTTGGAAGGGACGTGCCCAGTTTTCTGATGAAGCCCGAGACTGATTTCCAGAGTGGTTGTACCAGTTTGCAACACCATCAGCAGTGGAGGAGTGTTCCTCTTTCTCCACATCCTCGTCAACACCTGCTGTCTCCTGAATTTTTAATCTTAGCCGTTCTGACTGGTGTGAGGTGAAATCTCAGGGTTGTTTTGATTTGCATTTCCCTAATGACTAATGAAGTTGAGCATTTTTAAAGATGCTTCTCAGCCACCTGAAGTTCTTCAGGTGAAAATTCTTTGCTTAGCTCTGTAATCCATTTTTTAATAGGGTTATTTGTTTTTCTGGGGTCTAACTTCTTCAATTCTTTGTAAATATTGGATATTAGCCCTCTATTTGATGTAGGGTTGGTGAAGATCTTTTCCTAATTTGTTGGTTGCCGATTTGTCCTTTTGATGGTAGCTCAACTTCAAGTGGATCAAGGACCTCCAGATAAAACCAGACACACTGAAACTAATAGAAAAGAAACTGGGGAAAACACTTGAGGACATGGGCACAAGGGAAAAGTTCCTGAACAGAACACCAATAGCTCATGCTCTAACATCAAGAATTGACAAATGGGACCTCATAAAATTACAAAGTTTCTGTAAGGCAAAGGACACTGTCAAAAGAATAAAAAGGCAACCAACAAATTGGAAAAAGATCTTCACCAGCCCTACATCCGATAGAGGGCTAATATTCTATATACAAAGAACTCAAGAAGTTAAAACCCAGGGAACCAAATAACCCTATTAAAAATGGGGTTCAGATCTAAACAAAGAATTTTCACCTGAAGAAATTTGGATGGCTGTGAAGCACCCTAAGAAATGCTCAACATCATTAGTCATTAGGGAAATGCAAATCAAAACAACCTTGAGATTTCACCTCACACAAGTCAGAATGGCTAAGGTTAAAAAATAAGGAGACAGCAGATGTTGGTGAGGATGTGGAGAAAGAGGAACACTCTTCCACGGATTGTAAGATGGTACAACGACTATGGAAATGAGTCTGGTGGTTCCTCAGAAAACTGGACATGACACTTCTGGAGTACCCCGCTATACCCCTCCTGGGCATATACCCAGAGGATCCCTGGCATGCAATAAGAACACATGCTCCATTATGTTCATAGCAGCCTTGTTTATAATAGCCAGAAGCTGGGAAGAAACTAGATGTCCCTCAATGGAGGAATGGATATAGAAAATTTGGTATATACACAATGGAATGCTACTCAGCAATTAAAAATAAGAATTCATGAAGATTTTAGGCAAATGTTTGGAACTGGAAAATATCATCCTAAGTGAGGTTACAAAATCACAAATAATACACATGGAATGCAATCTCTGATAAGTGGATATTAATTAGCCCAGAAGCTCTGAATACCCAAGGCACAATTAGCATAACAAATGACTCCCATGAAGAAGTAAGGAGAGGGTCCTGATCCTGGAAAGTCTTGATCTAGCATTGTATGGGTTTCCCAGGACAGAGAAAAAGGAAGGAAGTGATTGGAGAATGGATGGAGAGAAGAAGGCTTATGAGACATATGGGGAGGGGGAAACTGGGAAAGGGGAAATCATTTGGAATGTAAATAAAGAATATAGAAAATAAAAAAAAAGTGTCCTTTGCCTTACAGAAACTTTGTAGTTTTATGAGGTCCCATTAGTCAATTCTTGATCTTAGAGCATAAGCTATTGGTGTTCTATTCAGGAAGTTTTCCCATGTCCCCAGTTTCTTTTCTATTAGGTTCAGTGTGTGAGGTTTTATGTCGAGGTCCTTGATCCATTTGGAGTGGAGCTTAGTACAAGGAGATAAGAATGGATTGATTGGCATTTTTCTGCATGCTGACCTCCAATTGAACTGAGGAGTGGCCCCTTGTTCTGGAAAGACTCAGTGAAGCAGTATAGGGCAAAACCAGAACGGGGAAGTGGGAAGGGGTGGGTAGGAGGACAGGGGGAGAGAAGGGGGCTTATGGGACTTCCGGGGAGTGGGGGGCTAGAAAAGGGGAAACCATTGGAAATGTAAATAAAAAATATATCGAATAAAAAAAACATTTAAAAAAAAAGAACCAGCACCATTTGTTGAAAAATCTATCTTTTTCCCACTGGATGCTTTTAGCTCCTTTGTCGAAGATCAAGTGACCATAGGTGTGTGGGTTCATTTCTGGGTCTTCAATCGTATTCCATCGATCTGCTTGCCTGACATTGTACCAATACCATGAAGTTTTTATCACCATTGCTCTGTAATAAAGTTTGAGGTCTGGGATACTGAATACCTCTGAAGTTCTTTTACTGTTGAGAATAGTTTTAGCTATCCCGGGTTTTTTGTTATTCCCATTTATCCCAGTAAAACCAAATAATCCCATTAAAAAGTGGGGTACCGAGCTAAACAAAGAATTTTCACATGAAGAACTTTGGACGGCTGAGAAACACCTTAAGAAATGTTCAACATCATTAATCATTAGGGAAATGAAAATCAAAACAACTCTGAGATTTCACCTCACACCAGTCAGAATGACGAAGGTCAAAAAATCAGGAGATAGCAGATGCTGGCAAGGATGTGGAGAAAGAGGAACACTCCTCCACTGCTGGTGGGATTGTATGATGGTGCAACCACTTTGGAAATCAGTCTGGAGGTTCCAAAGAAAACTGGGCATGACACTTCCAGAGGACCCTGCTTCACCACTCCTGGGCATATACTCAGAGGATTCCCCAGTATGCAATAAGGACACATGCTCCACTATGTTCAAAGCAGCCGTATTTGTAGTAACCAGAAGCTGGAAAGAACCCAGGTGTCCCTCAACGGAGGAATGGATACAAAAAAGGTGGTATATTTACACAATGGAGTACTATGCAGCCATTAGAAACAATGAATTCATAAAATTCTTAGACAAATGGATAGAGCTGGAGAACATCATACTAAGTGAGGTAACCCAGTCTCAAAAGATCAATCATGGTATGCACTCACTGATAAGTGGATATTAACCTAGAAACTTGGAATACCCAAGAATAATCCACATATTAAATGATGTCAAAAAAGAACGGAGGAGTGGCCTCTGGTTCTGGAAAGAGTCAGTTCAACAGTATAGGGGAATACCAGAACAGGGAAGTGGGAAGGAGTAGATTGAGGAACAGGGGGAGGGAAGGGTGCTTATGGGACTTGCGGTGAGTGGAGAGCCAGAAAAGGGGAAATAATTTGAAATGTAAATAAAGAATACATCGAATTAAAAAAAAAGAAAAAAAAAGGGAAATTATTTGCCCAAATTATGTATACTCAGATTCTACATATATTGATTCTATAACACTCTCTACAGTATAGAAATGAGTCAACATAATGAATATAATTAATATACTTTACCTTTTATGCTATCATTCTAAACTCAATTTATATTTTATACTTGTAACTCATTTAATCTAAATCATCTATTTGAACTCAGAGCAACTTCTTCAACTGGACAGACTTGGAATCCTACCTAGGTCTGAATTGTGTAAAGCACTTCATTATCCTTAGATCCAGTACCAGTCTTCTGTCTTAGCAGACAACTTTGCATTCTTTAACTCTGCTACAGAGAATGGTTCTAGAGTGAATCAGTCATGATTATTTTAAGCAATTATATCTTTATTTTTATGTATATGAATACAGTACACTGTAGCTGTCTTCAGACACATCAGAAGAGGGCATACGATCCCATTATAGGTGGTTGTGAGAAACCATGTGTTTGCTGGGAGTTCAATTCAGGACTCCTCGAAGTGAAGTTAGTCTTAGCCACTGAATCAACTCTCCATCCCTTCATGATTCTTAAATATACACATTCAAGTCAATGATGCAATACCAAAGATCCACATTAAGCATATCACCTTCCAATTACACTACTGCCAGTATGCCTGAAGTCCCAAAATTATTTGCTTAAAATGCCTTGTCTCTAAGGCTACAGTTGTGTTTCTAAGTTAGATTGCAGGAGATGAACAACTACATACAGAGAGTGGTCACTTTACAACAATTACACCTGAGCAGCATGCATAGAAAATTATGTATCATTATTCCTATTATTTGGAGGTCTAGTGTGGAAACAATGCACTTAAGTAAACCATCATTTTACATTATATTAGTTTATCAATGTTTCTTGAAAATCATATCAGAAATAAATACATTTTCATAGAGATAGCATAACTAACCATTTATTAATGCTGTGTTCATATATTCAGTGCATATTTGATAGATGTGCCAGTTATTTTTAGAACTATTGACGATCAGTTCTTACTTATTTGTGTTGAAATCAAACATATATAAAAACATTACCATATATTATTAATAATTTGTTGTAATTTTCAACATGAATTAGCTTATAGAACACCTATATCATCCTGGGCATGCCTATGAGGTATTAAATTAATTGTTGTGGGAAGACCCATGATAACCAGGGTAGAACTGTTAACATATATGTGTTAATTCTCTTTCATTTTATTTTTGGATGTGATGTGAGTAGGTATTTAGACCGTCTGCTTTGACTTTCCTATAAGGATGCATTAAGCTTGCATGAAATTGTAATATGAAATAAAGATGTTATTCCTTTAAATTGCTTTTATCAGGTAATTTTATCAAAGCAACAGAAATTTGGCTTGGATAAAAATTTTTATCAATTATAAATATGGAAAAGTGTTTCTGTGATGTTATTTTATGTACATATAATTTTGCTCTTTTCAAAAATGCACCTTTATCAATCAATCTAAGTTCTCACCTTACTTTGTTGACATCTCTAGTGTAGACATACTGCATTGGGATATACTTTGATATTTCCCTTATATGGTTAAAGATAGCTTTAGTGAAGTGATGCATCACGTTTGTCATTTTTCTAACTTCTGCCAAGAATTTAAAATACTTATCCAAGAGTCGAACAATCTACAATATATTGGAATTTTACCTTTGAAAATATGAAAAATATGCGTAAGGCTGCTTCCGCATTTACAGAAAATAATTTAGAGAGAAGCTAAACTTCTGGACAAGAAGACTAAATAAAATATTCAAAGAACTCTTGTTTCCAGTTCCCAGTGCTGGACTGGGACAAGAGATTCCTATCACATGCATATTTTGAAGGTATCTATCTTAGGGTTTTACTGCTGTGAACAGACAGTAAAAGGCAAGTCTTATAAGAACAACGTTTAATTTAGGCTAACTTACAGGTTCAATGGTTCAGTCTATTATCTTGTAGGCAGGAGTATGCAGTATCCAGGCAGGCATGGTATAGGGGAAGCTGAGATTTTTCTATATATACATATTTTAACTCTCAAATTTCTTTCTGTATCTGGTCCTAACTATGTATTTAAATTCTTTATCAATTTTTTCTTATGTTAATAGGGTTCTAAGAGTTCAAGGGAATATATAACCATCCTTGTAAGTTAAACTGAAAAAACTTAAAACAACCTTTTACACCTTCAGCCTTAAAACAAAAACTTTATGTGTGTGTGTGTAGGGGGGGGTATGGATGGCATGTAGGCAACAGATAGTTCCTAATCACTCTCCAACTAAATTTTAGGAAGTGTAGCAGCACTTGTGGGTTCATAGACATAGCACCCACACTTGGCCTTTTGGTCTGTGTTCTAGGAGTCTAGCTTAAGTTCTCATACATGTACTTTACCAACTAAGCCATTTTCTCCGTCCATATCCTTAGCATTTCTAAGCTAAATTTCTCAGTTGCTTCCTCATCAAGGAAAATGCATATGCATTGATCAAAATCCTTTGTGTTTTTACAATTTTCGTAGGTAAGGGAGCTCACTGATTCATTATTTCATAGGAACACTAGTTATTACATTTATGGAAACATTTACATTTTAACCTTGTATCGCTTCTATGCAACTAAGAACATCAATGGCAACATGGTATTCACTCAAAAAACATGTTAAGTGAATGGAGATGGATTATTTCTCATGTTACACATAAAAATGAGACCATATAGTAAGCTATATAATTATGCCTATATGATTACATTTTTATCAACTTTTATTTCTTCTTTTTACATTTCTTCATTATTATCTTATTTATTTACATTCTAAACAGTTCTCCCTCCCCGTCCCCCCTTCCAGATTTCTTCAGTCCAACCTCTCCATCTCCCCTCTACCTCTGCAAGGGTAGTCCCTCATCCACCTTCCCCCCTTCCTACCCAAACACCCATTCCCTGGAGGGGAATTTATAAAGGATTAGGTGCATCCTCTTCCACAGAGGCCAAAGGAGGCAGTCCTCTGCTATATATGTAGCTGGAGCCACTGACCAATCCATGTTTGCTCTTTGCATGGTGGCTTAGTCACTGGGAACTCCCTGGGGTTTGAGTTAGCTGAGACTGTTGGTCTTCCTGTGGGGTTGCCATTCCTTCAGCTCCTTCATTCATTACACTAACTTTTCCAGAAGGGTCTCCGCCCTCAGTCCAATGGTTGGCTGAATCTGCACCTGTCTCAGTCAGCTGCTTTTTATTAACATTTATGTTTCCTCTGTTTCTTTTTCTCATTGTGTGAAATATTTCAATGATATAATATTTTGCCTTTTTTTATTTTCTATATTCTTTGTTTACATTCCAAATGATTTCCCCTTTCCCAGATCCCCCCTCCCCATATGTCCCATAAACCTTCTTCTCTCCATCCCTTCTCCAATCACCTCCCTCCCTTTTCTCTGTCCTTATATTCGCCTCCAACACTAGATCAATCCTTTCCAGGATCAGGACGCTCTCCATACTTCTTCATGGGAGTCATTTGTTATGCGATTTGTGCCTTGGGCATTCAGGGCTTCTGGGCTAATTAATATCCATTTATCAGAGATTGCATTCCATGTGTCTTCTTTTGTGATGGGGTTACCTCACTTAGGATGATATTTTCCAGATCAAACCATTTGCCTAAAAATTTTGTGAATTCATTGTTTCTAATTGCTGAGTAGTATTCCATTCTGTAAATATACCACATTTTCTGTAAAGAGACTAATAACATTATACAGACTGATAAAAATTAATTGAAATACCATGCAGTTTTTAACACTATTGCTCTGTAGTATTGCTTGAGGTCAGGGATACTGATTCCCCCAGAATTTCTTTTGTTGCTGAGAATAGTTTTAGCTATCCTGGGTTTTTTGTTGTTCCAGATGAATTTGATAATTGCTCTTTCTAACTCTGTGAAGAATTGAGTTGGGATTTTGATGGGTATTGCATTGAATCTGTATATTGCTTTTGGCAAAATGGCCATTTTAACTATATTGATTCTACCGATCCATGAGCATGGGAGGTTTTCCCATTTTTTGAGGTCTTCTTCCATTTCCTTCTTCAGAGTCTTGAAGTTCCTGTCATACAGATCTTTCACATGTTTGGTAAGAGTCACCCCAAGATACTTTATACAGTTTGTGGCTATTGTGAAGGGGGTCATTTCCCTAATTTCTTTCTCAGCCTGCTTATCCTTTGAGTAAAGGAAGGCCACTGATTTGCTTGTGTTGATTTTATAACCTGCCACTTTGCTGAAGTTGTTTATCAGCTGTAGGAGCTCTCTAGTGGAGTTTTTTGGGTCACTTAGGTAGACTATCATGTTGTCTGCAAATAATGATAGTTTGACTTCTTCCTTTCCAATTTGTATCTCTTTGACCTCCTTTATATTGTCAAATTGCCCGAGCTAGTACCTCAAGTACGATATTGAAAAGATAAGGAGAAAGGGGGCTGGTCCCTGAGAATCTGGTCCCTGATTTCAGTGGGATTGCTTCAAGTTTCTCTCCACTGCATGGTATTGGTACAGTGGCAGGCAGGAGGATCAATGGAACAGGATTGAAGATCCAGAAATGAACCCACACACCTATGGCCACTTGATCCTCGACAAAGAGGCTGAAAACATCCAATGGAAAAAAGATAGCCTTTTCAACAAATGGTGCTGGTTCAACTGGAGGTCAGCATGCAGAAGAATGCGAATTGATCCATCCTTGTCTCCTTGTACTAAGCTCAAATCCAAATGGATCAAGGACCTCCATATAAAACCAGACACTCTGAAGCTAATAGAAAAGAAACGGGGGAAGACCCTTGAGGACATCGGTACAGGGAGAAAGTTTCTGAACAGAACACCAATAGCGTATGCTCTAAGAGCAAGAATTGACAAATGGGACCTCATAAAATTACAAAGTTTCTGTAAGGCAAAGGACACCATCAAGAGGACAAATCGGCAACCAAAAAATTGGGAAAAGATCTTCACCAATCCTACATCAGATAGAAGGCTAATATCCAATATATATAAAGAACTAAAGAAGTTAGGCTCCAGAAAACCGAACAACCCAATTAAAAAATGGGGTACAGAGTTAAACAAAGAATTCTCACCTGAAGAACTTTGGATGGTGGAGAAGCATCTTAAAAAATGCTCAACTTCATTAGTCATTAGGGAAATGCAGATCAAAACAATCCTGAGATTTCATCTTACACCAGTCAGAATGGCTAAGATTAAAAAATAAGGAGACAGCAGGTGTTGGAGAGGGTGTGGAGAAATAGGAACTCTCCTCCACTGCTGGTAGGGTTGCAAATTGGTACAACCACTCTGGAAATCAGTCTGGCGGTTCCTCTGAAAACTGGGCACCTCACTTCCAGAAGATCCTGCTATACCACTCCTGGGCATATACCCAGAAGATTCCCCACCATGTAATAAGGATACATGCTCTACTATGTTCATAGCAGCCCTATTTATAATTGCCTGATGCTGGAAAGAACCCAGGTATTCCTCAACAGAAGAGTGGATGCAAAAAATGTGGTATATCTACACAATGGAGTACTATTCAGCCATTAGAAACAATGAATTCATGAAATTCTTAGGCAAATGGATGGAGCTAGAGAACATCATACTAAGTGAGGTAACCCAGACTCAAAAGGTGAATCATGGTATGCACTCACTAATAAGTGTATATTAACCTAGAAAACTGGAATACCCAAAACATAATCCACACATCAAATGAGGTACAAGAAGAAAGGAGGAGTGGCCCCTGGTTCTGGAAAGACTCAGTGAAGCAGTATTCGGCAAAACCAGAACGGGGAAGTGGGAAGGGGTGGGTGAGAGGACAGGGGAAGAGAAGGGGGCTTACGGGACTTTCGGCGAGTGGGGGGCTAGAAAAGGGGAAATCATTTGAAATGTAAATAAATTATATCGAATAAAAAAATAAAAAAAGTTAATGGAAATATAGTAAAGAGATGTAGTGGAGGGTTTGGAGAAAGAAAAGTGAAGAGGAAAATAATGGAATTGTATTCTATAGTCTCTAAAATTAAGAGAATGGCTTACAAAAACAGACTCGCAAATTTTAAATGTATACTAATAGATACTATCAGACATCTTTATCAGAAATTCTGTCACTTGAGAAGCATTTTATTTCATTTGTGTCTCTGCTTTGACAGTGTGCTTGAGTGTACTGAACAAGGTACACAATGTTTTTTATCTTTTTTATATGAAAAATTTTAAATGATAAGTTTATCTTAAATCCTTAAATTACTTACACCTAATTTAACATGAATATAAATATAGATAATCTGATATCAATGTTTTTAACATTTTATTAAACTATACTTCATAACACTATTTTTTAGTTTATGACAGATAGTGTTTTAGAATACTATTTTTATCAGGCCTTTGAAATGCTTTCAAATACATTTCAATGTGACTAATTCAGGAGGGGCATTTTTGTAAGTGTAAATTGTGGCTTCATAGGATGGAAAATTTTACTTTCTAAAATTTATTCTGAATTTATTTATCTTTAAAAATATTATTAAATATTTAGAAATATTAATTCTGCTAGTATTTCCAAGACTGATGTTTAATAAGCTATATCCATAAATCTGAATGCTGTAAATATGTTTTTGGCAGGCTTAGAAAGTAGAAAGTGGAAATGTGCGTTTTCTCACTTATTTACCAACTGAATTAGAAAAATAAAGTTAACTTTTAAGTAGAACATTTAAATAAATGTTAACTCTATGACTGAAACCTGATGTTTAATCACTTCAATTTGTCTTTATTGAATCAAAATGGCACTTACCTAATTTTACTGTTAAGTTTTTTAATAGTGAGAAACAAGTAATTTGCATTCAATTTTTTTCAATATTTTATGAAATTTAGAAAACTTTATAAACTGAGTTTAAATAAATTCCATTCTATCCTGTAAACCATTAAGATTTTCTTTACTGATTTATAATAATTATAAGATATTGAACAGTTACCACTCTTAATTCTGGAACAATATTTAGGTTAAGTAATATTCCAGAGACTAAATTCTTCAGGTCATGTTAGCAAGTCATCAAAAAAATGAAAATAAAAGAACCTAAAAATGCATTTTGCCATGTAAAGTCTTTATCATGTATGTATATATATATATATATATATATATATATATATATGAATGCAGGCCCCTATTCTCATATGCTACAAAATTAATCATAATGTAAAAATGAATTGCAAACAAATACAATCATTTACCTATATTATTGTGTGTATTACATCTTTGAATGTGCATCACTAGAAAGTATTCATCAATTCATGCTTTTTCATCAGACCGTATAGAAGTGAAGAGGATGGGACAGAGGTTATCCCTGTAGCTATGAGAAGCAACATATATGCTTGGGAAAATAGACTTGTCATTTAGAGTAACACAGAAAGAATGTTTTGGGTAAAAGGATAAAATAAGGAAGAAAATTTCCTTTAAAAATGAACACATTTAATATACTGTTCTCCAATATTGTAGCCACCTAAAATAGATGAAAACAGACTAGTCTTGGGGGAAGAGCGGCAGAAGGAGAGAACACAAAATGAATGCAAACATGAACATTTAGATAGCACAATCATTCATAATAGCAGATTCTACTCTAAGTCCATAACTCTACCAGGCAAGGACTGTTTTTATTTTTCTTACCAGAATTGCAGTAACACAGGATTCTTTTAAGTGGAACAGTTTTCAAAATAAGTCATAAAGTGGTTAGTGACCACATAATAGTCATGCTGCTATGGTGCCAGTAGGGCCATTTTGCTTAGCAGTTTGGAAGTGCAGTATGTCAGGTATAATGATAGGTAAAAGTATTGATGTCCTTTCTTCTCCATCAACCCTAGCATCTTCTAGCAAATATGAGAACAATGGTAAAAGGTTGTGTTGTTCAGAAGACCTCTGTAATCACAAATGTATCTGACCAGTAAACTGGATAAAGATAATTCCAATATATCCAGTGCCATATATTGTACTGGAATTTTCATTTAATAACTGATTATGTATGTTTATACCCAGAACTCACTACGCTGAAACTTGATTATAGAATTTTATTTTTACAATGCATGAAGATATTTACAACCAGCCAAAGTATTGAAAATCAGAAACTGAGAGTTCATCCCTAAATCAGACAGCCATTTTCCTCTAACCACCATCACCACCAGAAAACAGGTGTAAGAAAAATATGTAAAGTCATATTGAGGGGAAGTGCTGTGAAACACTGCTTCCCAGAAATGACATGCACATCACATACATAGACTTACAGAATAGTTATCTGAATCGGATCAAAGCAGCTAAAGATGCCGCCATAGACAGACAAAATAGTCTTCTAGCCCCACACCTTACTACAAAGCAGTTGATTGTTTCTGGAGAAGAAAGAAATAGTCTTTGTGGCCCCTTGATTTGATTCATATGTCTGAGTGAAGTACTATACCTGCATACACATGCGCATATGAGTATATGGCCACATGATATATTTCACATTCTTGAGTGAAAGACAACACACCTATATACATTACATATATGAATAAGTAGCACTAATTGGACTTATTATGTTATTAAAATGTCAATGGGAAAATAGAGTTGGAAGTATAAAATAGGTGTTAGATATTATTCCACTTCACTATATTCATGTAAGAATTTGCAAGAACAGAACTAAAATCAAAGTTTGAAAACAATTAAACTTGGGCATTAGAATAAAACACAACAGAGGCAGGTTGCAGAGATAACAAGCTAGACACAGGTGAATATAGAATGAGACAGAGATTAATTAGACAGAGGACTTGAACAAATTGACAGAGCAGAGCAATTACACTTACCTTTACCTTTACCCGTAGAGTTAACCTTAACCTTATCCCTATCATTGACCTTATACTTAGACTTCTCCTTTTATCATATCATTCTTATATCTCTCCTTCTTTCTTTTCATCCCATATACACTGCTTCCCCCATATGATAGATAGGAGAGAAAGAAGGATACAAGAATGAAAAAGTAAGAGAAAAAGGGACCCCAGAATCTAACCTCTTATATTTTGTTTACTCTCTGAACACAGCCATCAACAATTTGTCCATCTCCCTTTAAATAATGAAAAAACATCCATCACTGAAGGTCAAACAATACCTGACCCACCTCCTTGGAATGGAACATCATTCTATAAAATTGCTTCCTTCTGTTTGGGGGCAATGTTTGTTTTGCGGGCCCTAAGAAAAGTTGGACATTGGGTATGTCCTAAGAAACAGTTAGGACTGAATTTGTTGTTCAGTCTATTTGTGATGGGAAAGTACTAGGATTACCTGAAGTCCTAGATGAAAGTCTCATTGGCTGGATGATTTCAGTTAGACATATAGAATTTTTTTCCGGATGTATATTTTTGAGGCAGTCTGTGATGTACGATTACCTGCTCTACTTGTCTCATTTTCTGTGGTTTCTTGTCATTTTTTTCTGTAAACACATAAACTTTCACAGATAATATACATTTATGCATTAACACATGTGCAGAATGTGCAGTATATTCAATTCAGCTCAAGATGATTCTTTGCTTTTTGAGTAGGCAAGGTATCTTTCTTTATAAGTTAGGTTTGACTGTGCAGACAAATTCTAATTTAAATTTTCATCCATGCCATTTGATAGGATGGCATATAATAGTAGATCCTGAGGACTCTGCACTCACCATGGTTTATAAGTTTTACAGAGGTATTATTATGTCTCAGCTAGTCTCATAGCTGTTCCCATGTGGAGGGATCAGTGTATACGTAACCTGTTTTTCTTTGGTTGTTGTCTTTTTGTTTAGTTTTGTTTTGCTTTTGTTTGTCTCACTTTTGTTTTTCTTATTGTTCTTGGTTTCTTCTATCATGTCTGCTGCCAAATTTTTCTGGCAGTCTCTTCAGGTCAAATCTACTTGTTTATTTGAAATGCCAACTGTTGCTTAAAGAGTTAAAAAAGCGAACCGGCACATTCCCATGCTTGTGTCTCTGTCCTGGCCATGCACTAGTGGGCAATGGCCGACCTGTTTTTATCTGGTGGAGACTCTCCCTTAGAACACCACAATCTCTCCACCCAGATTGCTAGGTTTTCACTGGCAGATTAATACCACACCAACCCCATGCTTCAAGTCTCCCATGGCCTTTGTAGAGCACATCTGGCAAACCCACCCTTTGCCATCGTACCTTTTGCTCTTAAACTCAGAGGAAACGCATGGTGAAGGAAAACACAACACAAACTTAGTTCAGAAACAGTGGTAACTAAATCTTTGGCCACAACAACTAAAATCTAATCTTGTAAGCCTTATTAAAATCTATTCCTCTGGTGGTGGTGAATTCTTGCAGATCTGCCCTGATACTGGAAAACTTTAGAAGCTATATCTTAGCCATATGCTGTCCACATTCCAAAATCCCTCTCACCTGCTTCCTCTCATCCTCTGTCCAACCCAGAATTCCTGCCTACTAACCCAGTGATTGGCTCCTTTATTTATTAGGGGATTGGTTCACAAGAACCCATGAACAACAGCCAACAATGGCCTCCACCACCACATTTATTGTGGTTGTGCTGTTAATAATAAATCAAGTGCCTTCAATGCTAAAGGTTCAGAAATCTTTTTTAAACTGATTTCATGATCTTCACAAGTGTTTACTCCAAGCTGCATAACCATCAGGGGATTTTAAAAGAGATATTTTGCAGTGCCTCTATGGCACATATATATGTATGTATGTGTATATGTAAATCTAAGTGGAATAAAGAAATAATGGGGGAAAGAAAACTATAACTAGACATTCCTTACCACCAAGTGAAACCTACAGTTCAAGGAATGGGTTACTTCTAATTGAGTTGCTGGAGAAAAGGGTTCTATGGAAATCTTCAAATGAATCAGGTTACAGTCAAGGCTACAGTCAAGGCTGCTCTAAAATATCTGACTATAAGGCCCTATTGCTGGAGACAACACTTTTATATCTCATTGATCAAGAAGGAGTCAAGCTGGTACCTAATTATGATTATCAGCCTTCTATAGTCCTAACTAGTAATGTTGAAAACTTGGATGCATGGGGAAGTACAGAGGGGAATGGAGATGTGTAAGGGGAATCATGCTCATAATTTATTATATAAAGTTATTTTCTTTTTCTTAATTTTTATTTTTATTTATTTATTTTTTTATTTACATTGCAAATGATTTCCCCTTTTCTGGGTCCCCACTCCCCGCAAGTCCCATAAGCCCCCTTCCTTCCCCCTATTCTTCCATCTACCCCTTCCCACTTCCCTGTTCTGGAATTGATACCAGATTGGTATCAATCCTGGAAGTGCATACCAAGATTGATCTTTTGAGACTGGGTTACCTCACTTAGTATGATGTTCTCCAGCTCCATCCATTTGTCTAAGAATTTCATGGTATAAAAATATACCACATTTTTTGTATCCATTCCTCCGTTGAAGAACATCTAGGTTCTTTCCAGCTTCTGGCTACTACAAATAGGGCTGCTATGAACATAGTGGAGCATGTGTCCTTATTGCATGCTGAAGAATCCTCTGGATATATGCCCAGGAGTGGTATAAAAGGGTCCCTATACTCTTGCACTGAGTCTTTCCAGAACCCGGGCCCACTCCTCCATTCTTTTTGGACATCAATTAATTTGTGGATTATGTCCTGGGTATTCAAAGTTTCTAGGCTAATATCCACTTATCAGTGAGTGCATACCAAGATTGATCTTTTGAGACTGGGTTACCTCACTTAGTATGATGTTCTCCAGCTCCATCCATTTGTCTAAGAATTTCATGAATTCATTGTTTCTAATGGCTGAATAGTACTCCATTGGGTAAATATACCACATTTTTTTGTATCCATTCCTCTGTTGAAGAACATCTAGGTTCTTTCCAGCTTCTGGCTACTACAAATAGGGCTGCTATGAACATAGTTGAGCATGTGTCCTTATTGCATGCTGAAGAATCCTCTGGATATATGCCCAGGAGTGGTATAAAAGGGTCCTCAGGAAGTGACATGACCAGTTTTCTGAGGAACCGCCAGACTGATTTCCAAAGTGGTTGCACCATCTTACAATCACACCAGCAGTGTTACTCTTTCTCCACATCCTCGCCAACACCTGCTGTCTCCTGAGTTTTTGACCTTAGCCATTCTGACTGGTGTGAGGTGAAATCTCAGGGTTGTTTTGATTTGCATTTCCCTAATGATTAATGATGTTGAACATTTCTTAAGGTGTTTCTCAGCTCTCCGAAGTTCTTCATGTGAAAATTCTCTGTTTAGCTCCGTACCCCACTTTTTAATGGGGTTATTTGGATCTCTGGGTTCTACTTTCTTGAGTTCTTTGTATATATTAGATATTAGCCCTCTGTCAGATTTAGGGTTGGTGAAGATTCTTTCCCAGTCTGTTGGTTGACGTTTTGTCCTTTTGACGGTGTCCTTTGCCTTACAGAAACTTTGTAGTTTTATGAGGTCCCATTTGTCAATTCTTGATCTTAGAGCATAAGCTATTGGTGTTCTATTCAGGAACTTTTCCCCTGTGCCCATGTCCTCCAGGGTCTTTCCCAGTTTTTTTTTTCAATTAGTTTCAGTGTGTCAGGTTTTATGTGGAGGTCCTTGATCCATTTGGAGTTGAGCTTGGTACAAGGAGATAAGAATGGATCGATGTGCATTCTTCTGCATGCTGACCTCCAATTGAATGAGCACCATTTGTTGAAAAGACTATCTTTTTTCCACTGGATGCTTTCAGCCCCTTTGTCGAAGACCAAGTTACCATAGGTGTGTTGGTTCATTTCTGGGTCTTCAATCCTATTCCATTAATCCGCTTGCCTGATATTGTACCAATACCATGCAGTTTTTATCACTATTGCTCTGTAGTAGAGTTTAAAGTCTGGGATATTAAATCCCCCTGAAGTTCTTTTACTGTTGAGAATAGTTTTAGCTATCCTGGGTTTTTAGTTATTCCAGATGAATTTCAGAATTGCTCTTTCTAGCTCTATGAAGAACTGGGTTGGGATTTTTATGGGAATAGCATTGAATCTGTAGATTGCCTTTGGCAAGATGGCCATTTTAACTATATTAATCCTGCCAATCCACGAGCATGGAAGGTTTTTCCATTTTCTGCGATCTTCTTCGATTTCCTTCTTCAGAGATCTGAAGTTCTTGTCATATAGGTCTTTCACTTGTTTGGTTAGAGTCACCCCAAGATACTTTATGTTGTTTGTAGCTATTGTGAAGGGGGTCATTTACCTAATTTCTTTCTCAGTCTGCTTATCCTTTGAATATATAAAGGCTACTGATTTGCTTGCGTTGATTTTGTAGCCAGCCACTTTGCTGAAGTTGTTTATCAGCTGTAGGAGTTCTCTAGCAGAGTTTTTAGGGTCACTTAAGTATACGATCATATCATCTGCAAATAGTGATATTTTGACTTCTTCCTTTCCAATTTGTATCCCTTTGACTTTCTTCTGTTGTCTAATTGCTCTAGCTAGGACTTCAAGAACTATATTGAAACGATAGGGAGAGAGGGGGCAGCCTTGTTTAGTCCCTGATTTTAGTGGGATTGCTTCAAGTTTCTCTCCATTTAGTTTTATGTTGGCTACCGGTTTGCTGTATATTGCTTTCACTATGTTTAGATATGGGCCTTGAATTCCTGTCCTTTCCAAGACTTTTAACATGAAAGGATGCTGAATTTTGTCAAATGCTTTTTCAGCATCTAATGAAATGATCATGTGGTTTTTTTCTTTCAGTTTGTTTATGTAGTGGATAGCATTTATGGATTTCCGTATATTGAACCATCCCTGCATCCCTGGGATGAAGCCTACTTGATCATGGTGGATGATCGTTTTGATGTGTCCTTGGAATCAGTGGGCAAGAATTTTATTTAGTATTTTTGCATCGATATTCATAAGGGAAATTGGCCTGAAATTCTCTTTCTTAGATGGGTCTTTGTGTGGTTTTGGTATCAGCGTAATAGTGGCTTCGAAGAAGGAGTTGGGTAGTGTTCCTTCTGTTTCTATTTGGTGGAAGAGTTTGAAGAGTATTGGTGTTAAGTCTTCTTTGAAGGTCTGATAGAATTCTGCACTCAAACCATCTGGTCCTGTGCCATTTTCTATTCATAGTTTCAAAGAAACAAAGTCAATTTTTTTATATTTATTCATTCATCTTATTTATTCATTTTTTTTATTTAAATATGACATCACATTCCCACTTTCCTTTTCTCCCTATATTCTCACTCATGTATACTCCCTCTAATACCACTCTGCACTATAGGTTCGTTCTTTTTAATTATTATTCTCATACATTCATTTATATATATGCATATAAATGTAAAAATAGAACTCAAAAACTATTATATATATATCCAATTGGCCAATTGGAACTTATTCATATGAGAGGCTAATTCTCTCTGGTTCAAAAGTCCATAGGTGTCCATAGTTCTTTGTCAATGGGTGGAAACCTGAGAGCTTTTTCTCATTGCAGATTAGCACATCTATTGATCTTAGCATTGTTCAGATCTATCTATGGAGTAATTTCTACAAGAGACAGTTTTACTGCAGACTTTGTGTTATTCTGGTGTTTTCAACTCTATTTTCTCTATGCTCTATTAGCCATAGATAGAGCAGTTATGATGCAGATATGTCCACTGGGTTTGGTCTACCCACAGTCCATTGATCGTTGCATTCTATCTAATTGTAGTTTTAATTCAATTGGCTGTAGATAGAAGCTTTTATGATGACAGGTGATAGCTATACTGATCTGTGGATGTAAGGATATGATTTAAATATAGTTAGAAAATTATGCTGGTCTAGCAAAGTGCAGGTAAATGTTCTTCTAAGATCCATTACCTCACTACTCCTAGGTAGTTGGCTAGGTTTCTAATATCATGCATGTTTTTCCTCCTTATTACTGGGCCTTAAGTCTCCTTAGACAGCTTCTGTGAACCATCAAAATGTCATACATTTATGGATATCTTGGCATGCTAGCCATTGCTGTGGCTCACATGTGTCACAATTGGGTTGGCCTATTAATTGTATCTATCACTTGCTAGCTTGGATATTATTTCCTATTAATGTGGAAATAAATAGACCATAAGAAGGAGACTTTGAAATTAGGCCCAGCTTGAATAATCTGAATTTTGTGTCCGAAAAATCACATAACCCCAGCAAAAGAAGTTAATTATTAACCACTGAGAAGCATACAAGGAACAGAAATACCATATATTGTTTTGGGATTTCTTTGATCTACCCCACCTAAGCACTTGAGACTAGGTTTCTTAGGCTCGATACTGGGAATTTTGCTAGTGTTTGGTTTTCCTTGAGATCCATGTCACTATAAATGGCATAATTTTATTTAAACTGTGTTTTTCTGTGTAGGTTTTATGAAAACCAATTATTTAAAAAGTACCATTATTTACCTGACAAAATTGTCTTTTCAGAGGCTTAATGCTCAATAATTTCATACTTCTAGTTCTTTCTGAATTCAGGAATTCAGGCTGGCTTGTTCAACTCAGATCTTTTGGCTCTAACTCTTCTCCATGCTGTCTGTTCAAACTGTCTTCTCTCAAGCTTCTCACTAATTGGTCTGCTTGGCCTCAAAGGGTAATTTGGGGAAGAAAGACAGAAAGGATAGGAAGAGTTGGTTAACTGTGTAGTTAGATTATTTAGTTTAACTGGTTTTGAACACATTTAAGGAGGCATAGGGCTATGAGGATGATGATGATGGGGATTCATTACAGTGTTCCCAGAAATGATGAGTCTCCGTTGAGCTGTAGATAGCCAGATAAGTTTTAGAGTTTTTAAATAATCACTTCTTCCTGACCTGAGTGGTTGATGTAATAAGAACATTCCTCAAGAGACAAGTACTTCCTTTTTGCTACCATACCCCAGGGAAGAAAACTGTTCCTGTAGCATTGAAAAGCTTTTAGCTGAGCACTTGTTTGCTATTGGTTCCACCTATAGCTGGCTATAGGAGCTATTGGTATGATCTATTCTCATACTGCCTTAACTGTAGCTGCCAAAGGTGATGTCCACCATCAAGAGGAAGAAAGTAGCCTTTTTTGAGTTGTTAAATGTACAAGAACAGTAGGGAGAACTCATCCTGAGTGTCATAAGTCAGCTACATACTGGGGTGCATAGACACTTTTTCTTGGGGCCCATACAGAAGAATAAGCTGTGTCCACACAAAAAGTAGATATTATTTGGGAGAAAATGATAAAGTAAGGTTTATGTACATGTGTGTAGGTGTGGGAGAGAGAGAGAGAGAGAGAGAGAGAGAGAGAGAGAGAGAGAGAAAGGGGGGGAGAAGAGGCAGGGGAAAAGGAGAAGAAGATGGAGAAAGAAAGGGAGAGGAAGACTGGGGTAAGGGGGATCAGGAAGCAGTTGGTTGTTTTTGTGGGAAACATTACATAGCTGCCATCCGGGGTCTTGAGGAAGAATGCAGAGGATGCAGGTAGTATGCTTAAAGGTTAGGTTAAATGATTTGAGGAGTACCAGGTGGGCATTAAGGGCATCCTTACAGAAAATATCCTCAAGAATAATCTGAGAGAAATTTTGCTGTAACAAGGGGGCCAATAGTTGCTGTACTCTTAAGTACTTCAGTGAGGCAATCAATAGTTAGCCTGGGAATGGTCTGGAGAGATCTGAGATATTTCAATGTTCACCACTCAGTAGGGCTTTTAAAGAGTCACCATCCCTTTTATTCTTTTTTTTTTTAATTAGGTGTGGTTTTCTTTTTTTTTTTAATTTTATTTTTTATTCTTTGTTTACATTCCAAATGCTTTCCCCTTTCCCAGTTCCCACCTCCCCATATGTCCCATAAGCCCTCTTCTCTCCACCCATTCCCCAATCACCCCCTCCCATTTCTCTGTCCTGGTAATCCCCTACAATGCTGGATCAAGCCTTTCCAGGACCAGGGCCCTCTCCTTCCTTCTTCATGGGAATCATTTGATATGCTAATTGTGTTTTGAGTATTCAGAACTTCTGGGATAATTAATATCCACTTATCAGTGATTGCATTCCATGTGTATTCTTTTGTGATTGGGTTACCTCACTTAGGATGATTAGCACTCACTGGGAGTCCCAGGTATCTTTGAAAGTGAAAGAGAAAGTGACATATCTTTTATTTCTTGAGCTGAGAGTGTTGGATTTCTCACCCTTCCCTAATGGTTCCCTAGAACAATATTAGAAAGCAGATTAAACCAGAAACAACAAATATAGGTACAAAGAGGCAAGAAGGGAGACACCAGAGAAGAAAGAAAATAATTTTTATATGTACATTAATAGTAACTTTTCTCTCTCTCTTTTAGACAAAAGGGTAGGCATATATATTTTATCTGAAATTCACAATTTATGTAGCTGGTCCTGATATGAAAACATACACGTTAGCTGTTATTATGTGGCAAACATCTCCTGGGGCGGGGTGGGGGGGAGACAGTGCATACAAAACTAGTTACTAGATAGAAAGTGCATGACTGACAAAAGTACAGATGCCACCAAAGACCAATGTAATGAATTAAGATCTTATAGGAATATGAGTGAAGGGTTACCTACTAGAATAGGAATAACTGAAGATACCTGCATCACCAAATCCTATGCCAGGATGAGAGACAGACCACAAAAGCTCTAAACCTGGAGAACACAATTCACAGGCTTCAGGCAGCTCAACAGGCTACAAAGTGCCCGTTTCATGCCTCTCAGTTAGCCTAAGCCCTTCCTAGGCATCACATCTTGTTTCTGCTTATTTCAGACTATATCTGAATCTGTAAGAAAATTTCTAATGGTTTCTGTAAGTTAATTTACTTATAGTTTCTCTTCATAGCAGTGGAATATTAACTAAGCCAGCAATCTTTAGTATTTTCCATTAGGAGTGATAGGCTTAGTGAAACTGCTCAATTTCATGGACTTCCTGAAGACATTTTGAGTTGTACATTCTGCAAAATGTGCTTACTTTGTGAGATGGAATGTTTCAATCTGAAAGAAACTGTTATACAATATATTTTAGCCTAATGAAAGAGTGAATTCTTCTTGCATGTGGACTATGTTGCAAATCCACACACACATTATTAAATATTTATAGCCAAAAAATATTTCTTTATTTAATCACTGGCTTAAAGGTGAGCTAGTTTTCTATTTTATGGCCAGTTTTGTATGAATTAATAAATGTATTAAATAAACTACAGAAAAATAGGTGAGTAACATAATTTCCACTTTTAATTCTAGTAAACACTGAAAATCCACGATGAGAAAATAGAAGATAAATATAGAATAAAGCCATAATCATGCTATGCAAATTATGAATAATAAATTGAACACATTGATTTGATTCTTAGAAGATATAGTAGATTGAAAAACAAAGTCTGTCAACTAAGTTGTTGACAGGTGTCAAATACAGAGTACTATTTTTTTTTTAATGAGATTAAGTAATTGGCAGAGTATGCTCTGTGCACTTTTGATATTATTTACACTACAGTTTACTTTTATTGATATGTAGATGACTTAAGCAATGTACTTGTTCTGAAAAACCAGTGACCTTAAGAACTGATTTATTTGACTGTAATAAAGATGTTTTAACATTCAAGTTTTATAGCAATACAGCTTATATTTAGAAGAGTATAAAACATTTGCATTTCTTCTTATAATTCAGTTACTGTTCTCATGTAAGACTGTGGGAAAATGCCACACACCTCAAGTATCTTAGGCTGATGTTCAAAAGAATCAACTTCTACAGACAAGTGGGCAATAGTAATTGAACTTTTTGAGTTATCAAAAAACAAACATCCAACAAGAGCAACAACAAAACACAGCCAAACAACTAAATAAAAGCCAAAACCATGATATTCAGAATTTCAGTATAAGGCATGTTGATGAGACTATGAATGCTTTGGTTGAGGAAAACTAGGGTCGAATGTGATTATATATTATTGCATATATGTGTGGAATTCTTAAGACTAAACAGCAGGTGCAAAAAGTATTCCTGTTAATTCAAACTTAATACAGTAAGAAATATCCTAGTTAAAGTCAACACAAGATTTACCTTGCAAATGAATTCAGATGAGACTCTAGCATCTCCTCCAATCCTACTTTCATGATCTGCTCTGATATGGGAATATACTTGTTTTGTCATGTAAAGAATGTAGAAAGCTACTTGAGAAACATTTAATAAAAGAGTGCTGTTTTCATTTCAGTAGTTTATGTGGCTAGAATTTCACTAACACTAATGAAGTATTTGGGCTCAGTTTGTACATATCAATTTTGTAAATTACAGTTTTATAACAACTCCTTGTTTGCTAATTTCTTAGTTTATTGCTTTTCATTTAGCCAATAGCATGTGAAGTATAGAATATCTATCTCTACTACTTATAAAATAAAATGAACAAAGGCTCCAAAAATACTCATTAAATATTATATTACATTATTTAGAAAAATGAAAACAAGAGTACTTTTTTAATTTGTACATAGTAAAAGGGAGACCCAGAGTTAACTAGTGATTGCTTCATGTCATTCTGAAATAAAAAAACATTGTTAAATATTTTCTCTGATATTTCCTTTTACTTTACTAGTCAAGTAGTCCTAACAGAGACAAAAGTTCGACTCATCATTTATTGATTTTTTTATAAATTTATCAAATAAATATATTGATACAGCACATATTAATACTCTTAATTTAGAATTTAGTCTTTATTGACATATTTAGAGAACAACTGACCATGTGTTCTAACCCTAAATAATATATCTACAATAAAATGTACAAATATAAGACTCAGGGAAATCACAGAAGACAGGGTGGAAAGATTGAAAGAGACAGAGAACGAAGAAACATTCTGTGATTTTTTTCTTCTAGCTATGATAGATAAGCTACATCCATGAAATCCAAACACAGGAATCTAAACATAATTTACACAAAGTAAGTACCAGTTAATTTCCCCCCATATAAAGGAGAAATTTCATGGGTCCTTACACCTAGATAAAGAGCAAAAGAAATTAACAATCAATCTGAAAGGCATAATTAATCTTGTAGAGGAATAACGCAACTGATTTGTTATCTAATAGAAAGTACTCAGCCCTACAAACATGAACATGAATGGAGTATTTGGGTTGTATAATTTATTTATTTATTTATTTATTTATTTATTTACTTATTTAGATGCCGGTATCACAGTGGGCAACAAAAGCACATGAGATGGTAAATATTGTAGGGGGCAAACATAGGAAAGGGAGGGGGAAGGAGAGGTCAAGCAATGAATCAGTTTAGTTTCTACATAGACACTGGATGAGATAATAATGTTACTGAACAAACAGTAAGCTATCACAGGAGTCAAGATGAGAGATGAGGTAATGTGTCCATAGGGCTACTATACAAGGTAGTAAAGTTGGGTACTGACTGCTAGGTTTCTCAAACATACAAATTAATAAGGCTGAAAACTGTCCAACACTATGGAATGCCCTGCTTGGAGTGGAGTAATGGAAGAGTGCAGAGTTGGCCAAATGTCATGTGTTGTAAAACTGAACAAACCCCTATGCCTAGAATCATAGGTATGTCTGCTGTGTCACATGCCTGTATCACATGCAGAGAGGAGAGAGGTTATGTCTATACTCAGTATTCTGATCTCCCACCATCTAAATGTTTAGTTGCCTAACACTTCCTGATTAAAAAAACAAAGCCAAAAAAACATAAGCCTGAGACAACCACATCAGCTATCAGGCAGACCTGGATGAGCTCCTGCATGGGGAATAAGTCAGAGACTAGAAGAACCCTGAAGGCCTGAGGTAGGAGTGGACTGGAGACAGACAACCTTCTCCAGGAGCCATTCAGGCGGGCCAGGGGAGGACTGAGTATAAGAATACCACCATACCATTGCCTTGGGTTCTGGGTAGGGAGCTAACATGAGATATTACAATTCCAGTGTCAAGCAGACCTTAGAGACTAGATCATGGCAGAGATGATCCCTTTCCCAGTGCCATAATGAAGGAGGAGAGCATATCTGTCTTAAGACCAGGACTGAGACAACCCCAGACACTCAGAGATCCCCAGATGCCACTTAGGAAAACAAGTAAATGGTAGAGAAATGGAAAAGATAGAGAAACAGAAGGATATGGCCATAATGAAGTCCCACAGTCTGGTGAGATGCTGGTGGCCACCTAAGCCCATAGTAGAATCTTGCCCTATGCCAATATTGGGTCTACAGCTAGGTCCATGCCCCTGAATTACCAGGCCCTACTACCAAAGGCCAGAATGATCTCCCTTTCTGAGCTGCTACACATGAGATCTTGCCATCTGAGATCTGAGCATAACTAGACCTACCCCTCACTTGAGTATTGTGGGAAAGCTGGCAATGACATGAAAGCAAAAAAGCTGCCCCTGTCTCCAGACACTATAATTGGGAGAGACCCCACATATTGTGTGAGTGTGAGTGTGTCTCAAGGACACAAGTATGGAGATCTGACCCTAACATTAATATCCATTCAGTGGCCTGGATAAGGGAGAGTTAACCTCCTTTCCCTTCCCCCTGCCAGCTGTGGCAGGTGGGAGACCTATTCATGGGGGTAATGAAATCAAGAGAGCAGTCCTCATTCCTCCCCAGGTGGACCATTCATGAGAGAAGAGCATACCCTGCACCTGGCCTGGGCAGCAGGGTAGAGCTAACCCTAGTGGTGTAGTTTGCTGGAGGGCCAGGTCCATAAACTGACCAGCTCAGATACCTCTGAGGCTCAGACCCAGGACGTTGAATTGGCAAAACCCACCATCTACCCCATCAATGTGCCGTTGAAGTACATGATGGGAACAGATCTACAGATTTTAAACTACAGGATCTCCAAGACACAGGCAACAGGATATCTGAGAGGAGTCCCAGTGAACTTTAGGAATAAACAGCAGAAGCCTAGAGACCTTCTATCATACTAACTACTCATTGCAATAAACATTTGCAATCAAAGAAGTGTGGACAAAAGGGTATAGTGTGAGACATACTGTGGTACACTATTACTTCCACAATGTTTTTTTTTCTTTGTTGTGGTGCAGAAGTTGCAAGGATGGAAGACAGGTAGGAAGGTTGGAGGAGATGAGTGCCATTAGGTGCATAATGGGAAATTCAAAAAGAACCAATAAAAAGCTAAAAAGTTTGAACACATTCTACTCATTTGATGTATCCACATTGGTAGAGAGTAGTTTGAAAATTCATAATTTTTCTATAGCTTAGCATTTAAATTTCATTTTAATATAATAATGCCTTTTCTTATATTTATAATTTATCTATCATCTATTAATTAATTGTGTCTGATTATTGCCCCACAAAAGCAATCAGGATTGTGCACCTGAGTTTGAACTTACCCTCAGAGCCTGGTGAACACCCAAGTAGGTATACAACTCCATATTTTGCCTCTCCTTCAAGTATAATTTGAACATTGCCAATAGATCAACAGTATATCATAAGGTCTTCTGAATCAACCCTGCTCCTGCTTCCCATAGTTGACTGCTAGGTTCAACTCTGGACTCAATGGTAGCATACACAGTTGCTATGAGTTTGTAGTTACATAGCTCTCTAATACACTGTCAGCTTGATTTCTCTTCATCTTGCATCTAAGATGTACGGTGTATAGAAGAGATGGGACTTATCAACTTACTTTTTGTGGGTGTCTTAGAGCAATGGTGTCTTTGAGGTGTCTTTGGTGTCTCTCTGATGAATGAATGATAGGGAATTATTCTGTACTAGGTGCTGGCATTTTTGTGTAATGACCCAAATTGTTCTTAATAACTGTAGTTTCTCATCTTGCTAGAGCTATATACTGTCAAACTATCCTTTGCATTTTTAAAAAACTGATTACTTAATAATAGGTTATCAAACACATTTAAAGACTCATTTGTTAAAAAGAATCAAAAATTTTCATGTGCTGAGACTAAGTTTTGCCCTATGGACATAACAAGAAGTTGGTTTGTCAACATGAAAATAAATCTATAAAAGATTAGCTTAACAAATTGGAAGCAATGTGATCTTTCGAAACTCAAGCTATCCACAGTAAGTGGTCAATAACAATTTATTGATGGTGATAATGTTGTGGGCCCTTTGAAGAGCTGTTAATAATACAATGCAAACCATGTGCTGTTAGAATTGTTTGAACAATTATTTAATAATATGATTACACTAATTTACTGCAAGATTAAAATTCTAATCTGGCATTAATGTGGCCACTAGAATAGGCTTTGAAAAGAGTCACCGAGTAATGCTTTTCTTAGAAGACATACATTTGAATGCTCTTATAGCAATAAAATATTGCTTTAACCTATTATCAAATTCAAAATTGAGACTTTTGTCTGTCCTTTTGGAGAAGTTTCACTTTTTCTTCTAGTGAACAAAGTATAACATATTGATTCTTTCTGCGGTTTAACACATTAATTTGGTCTAGAAGGCTGGCATTAAAGATATAACTTCATTGTAAAGAGAATCTCCAAGGCTCTCTCTTAGAGGACTGGGAATTCATTCAACATTTCAATGCCATCCCTCTGTAATCTGTTGATTGGTGTTCATAATTCTTCACAGAGATATTGTGAAGATTAATGAAATAGAGTTTGTAAAGTATTTTATCTCTTCAAATGCAAGTTGTGTGAGCTGAACGTTTAGAAGCCTCATTATACGCAGTCTGTGCTGTGCCAGAACTCTTAAACTGTTAGTAAAATCTCTTAAGTGTTGTACTTTATCATCGCTGTCTTGATAATGGAGGGCTATGCCTATCATATCCGTTTTTGTCTCTTCAAGACTGTTTAAGCATAGGACTACTGATGCTTGACATTTATCAGTGTTACAGTGATCCTCTTACATTCGGAGTGGATGGAATTTGTACAAGATCCATCACATAATGTTATCTAATAATGCCAGGCTCTATATATGTAAAACATAGGGTTGAAAAAAGGATGCACTTTAAAGCATAAGACTATGTATGATAAACACCCCAAGGCTTTGCATTCTGACACAGTGTGCTTTGTTCTTACTCAGAAGACCTTCAAAGTACAAGAGATCCCAAGATGTATAAAAGGCAATAATCTATCAATGGAATCTCTGAAATATGAGACCAATTCAATACTGTATTTTTCTAGAAGACTCTATTTTTTTAGAAAAAACAAACCAAACCAAAAATGGAGTTCCTTTTGGACTTCTTATTATCTTCTCCTGTCTTGTGAGAAAAACAAATGAAGCTCAGTCATGCAAATTAAACCAAGATGATGAGTTTGCGGCATTGGGGTGGGGTGAGTGGTGGGATCCACCTTCACAATTATCATAGATTTTCAGACAGAATTATGCTAAGAGGCTGATATCACTAAAAATGTTTTCAGTTACAAGAATTACTGGTAACTTATATGATTAGGTTTCTTTTTATGAAGATGAATCAGTCTTCAAACTTTTTATTTTCATTGCTATAGTTTTAATTAGTTTATGTGCGTTGGACAAAATAATTAAATTTTCATGGCTTCACAATGCATGAAAGATCATAGTGTTTATAATGGCAGAACTTTTTGACATGTTACACTTTTCTGATACTGGTATATATGTATATATACATATATGTTTTATTAACCACAACACTGTCACTCTAAACTGAAAATTATTATCTTCACTGATATTTTAATACACTTATCAATAGGTGATAATATTTTAAGTAATCAGAAATAGAGACTATGGTACTATAGTACATTAGTTGACAAAATTTGGCAGTATATATTAGTATTTGACTATGCTTTATTGAAGGGAATCAGTTTATAGATAGATATTTTGGTATAAAATTTAAAGACACACTCTGAAAGAATATTTTGTAGATTCTTCTGTATTTCAAGTTGAAAAAATTATTATCTACCACTTAGAAAGATTAAATTGAACTGCAAAGATCTAGTATGACTAAATATAAAGTCATTAAAATTCTAAATATAGTTATGTTTTAGACATGTTTATTTGACTGGGTTTTCCTATTTGTACAAGGTACTTTTACTCTATATGTCAGTGGTTTATATGTGGTTACATTAGAAGTTTTTTGGCAATTTCTTTCACTTAAGAATTATATTCATCAAAATACTGAAATTTTTACTCTATATTAGGAATTTCATAACATGACATTCTCCATGGAGTAAATGGAGAATAACCAGATAGTTCAGGAAAGCAAATGGTAATTTTTAAAATGTTTATATTTGGAAAAGAAATCCAGGCTTTTTAAAAACATAATTACTAATGTCCAAAAGGATTGTTTATCAAAGAAAAACAAAATGGCTAGCAATAATACAAAATTAAAGACTTGAGAATATCTATCAAAATTAGAAATAGTTGAAATATTTGCTCTTTTATAAGTATATCGAATTCCACAAGGATTTAGAGGAAACTGTGAGGAAGGGTGAAAGCGCCACCTATTGATAAGAATATGCAAATTGTTTGTTGATAGCTTTTAGCAGTATAAGCTGCTCTGGAGTAAAAGAATTTACAAGGCTGAAGATTTTTCCTATTCAATATAAAATTATTTTCTTTTACTTATCAATAATTTCACATTCTTATCAATTCTATTTATCCTGAAACAGTGGTAACTTGTCTCTCAGTGCGTTCTGTTTGGAGAACAAATAATGATCCTCTCATAGATGTATTTGAAGAATTATGTACTAAAATAAGAGAAATAATCATATCTAACCATATCTGTTTTATTCAACAATGAATATCCTAGAATAAAATGACCCTCCACAATCCCACAATATTTGTTTTACAAAAAACAAGAATATAAAAGTCATATGATTAAATAGATTTTCTTAACCTGCATGAAGCATATACCATAATAAATGTGTCTAGAATATATAGATAGAATATCAACATATTCTATCAATATCAAATATCAACATATTCATTAGTTTTCTATTTTCCTTTTAACGTCTTACATCCTGATAATGTTTTTGTAACTCAATATGTGAGTATTTACTACTGGGATTGAAATGAATAGATCATCTAGTTTGAATGAAAAGAAATTTATTATTTTAAAGTAAGATTTTTGCCTTCGTACAGAAGAAAGATGAAACTTCATGTAAAATAGCTCTATTCTTGTGTTTGATCCACACAAAGGAAAGGTGCTTTTAATGTACTTAATAATATATTTATATTTTCAGTTCATGGAAAGTTTTTGGACGTAACTCCTAAGCATATCTAAAGACAGCAGCTACTTGCAACTCACAGTCAAAGGGCAGGAATCTTAGTAACTTTTTAGAATAGTTCTTAGCCCACACAATCACCTAGCTTCGGGAACGAAAGCATGATTTGAAGGCAGTGAATAAAGTTAAACTGAGCTAAAATTTGTCTTTCAAATGAACTATGCTATATGATATTTACTGAGAGAGAAGGAAGCAAATGCCAGATATTCCTAATTTTCTAAATATGATGTTTAAGGATGACCACATCGATATTTATTTCAGCACAATGCAATTGTAATGTCTCCATTTTACTAGCCTTAGTTGAAATTTTACCGGTTACCTTTGTTCTTTCCTAGATCAATAAAGTAACAGCAGATAGCTATTAATATATTTCTTTGCATCTGCACAGTGAAAACTTTAAATATTAAAACGAAATATTGCAGCCCATATATCACCTGCTCTTACAAGACAGGAATGACAGTATTAAGATGCACATTCAGGATAGCACTCTTTCTACTTTGAACGCTGTCAAGAACAAAGTGCTTTACAGACTTAAAATAAATCTAGGTACTAATCCATTGAATTTCTGACAACAGGAGCCCAAGGTTTCCATGCACTTAGCTGAGTACTGCCTAAGAGCTTGTGCATTATTTATGTCCACTAATGGTGTTGCAATGCGCTTTGTGTGAGGCGGTGACAGTGCAATCTGCTAAGATAGCTACTGCTGCGGACAAAGCCATACATTTTCTTGAGCTTGAATTTTTGACAGAATACTCTATTAATGCCAATTCTGCTTAAGTAAATGCTGAACAGGGGTCAGTTGTTCCTTTTTTCCCCCTTCTCTTATTATTTAAGAAAACAGTGCATTAAAATTGAAAATGATGTTCTGAGGTTTGCGGGATTCTTGCAGTACAATAGTAGCTAGTAAAGGTCATTCTACTTTTTTGTCTACTTTTATGATTCTGTGTGATGGTCCACAGACTCGATAGGAAAGCTCTTAGCATTGGGGTAGGGAGGTGCTAGTAATTCCAGTTTCAATGCCATTATACTCTTCAGTGGATCAATAGAATTAAATGAGCTGAGATATTAGGAAAATATTGAAAAATGCAGGAGGTTGCATTGTTTGACCAAGGTTGGGATGAGTTGAAAATAAAGAACAATCTATAGCAGCTGTCAATAAATCATGAGAACTACACATGGAACCAAATAGAATACAGCATAAAGCTTCAAGCTGTGAATGACTATAATACATTTTGTGTCTTTTAATCAAACAATTTATTCCAAATATCCAATAAAGTTATCTGTTATCAATCATGTAAAGTTTTTCATGTAGCCTGTGCATGTTTTCACATTGCTTTTGTTGAATGTTCATGGATCTTTAGCAGTGTTTTTGTCAAGGAGGAACCATTCTTTAAATGGATTGAAAATAACTTAACATTTATATATACATATATAAATGCATATACATATATAGAAGTACAATATATGTATATATGTGAAATTCAATGAGAAAGAAGTGAGAAGATATGCCTCAATTTTCTGATAAAAATAAGAATTGTATTTACCCTTTAAAATCTGTACTTTTTTGAATTCAAAACTTGGATGGAGGATAGAGATGTACTTCATTTCACCCTATATATTGGTGTTTGTTATTTAATTAGACTGTAAGAGGTCGATATATTCTAGTCTCCTTAATAGCAATATCAACTTAAAAGTGTTTTATTTATCTCAATAATAAGAGATCCATTTTAGATTGAAGAGCATTAATATAATGATATTTCTCATTGAATTAATAAGCACAGAAAAAGACTCATCAATCTTTAAAATGTTGAATATTGCATAACATAACTACACAGATTTAATTCTTGTTTTTAGCTTTTCCAGACTTTCCCACTTCTAAAAATTAAAATAATTAAACTTGGCAATCTTAGGTTGTAGTAGCACCGTAATTTCCATACCTAATTTCTAATAGATACATTTCAATCAGAAAATATTGTCATTGTGGCTAATATAACAATGTCTTATTGACCTTGGGCAGTAATATATGTCCTTTCAGCAGCAGGAAATGCATATGGCTCTTTCTGGATGACAATTTAGGATAGTGAGTGGCAAATGTGACTCTTAGTTGAGATATTTAATAAGTGGCTCATCTTTTAATGTCTGAATGAATGCTAATGATCATTGAAACAATACAGATACAAAAATGAAAATATGACAGCTCTGTAGGGGACTGGACAAACAGACTGCCTGTGTGTACACTGACATGAACAACAATCATGGATCATACATGAATAATTTCTTGCTACTTCCTAGGTTTCCTACAATGATAGCAATATCATTACATTATGGGTCTGTTAATTCTGACACTTAATGGCTGTGAACAGCAAACATGTTCATATTCAGTTGTCTTTGAATTTCTTAGGTTGACACATGTACTAACTTTGAATTTTTTAATTGTACAATATCGGTACTGTTCCACAGAATGACAAATTCAGTTTATGATATACCACAAATAACTTTAATATCTGTACTGAGCTCAAATAAATCCATTGCTGGTATAAGAAACACTATTGGACTAAGCTGAAAAATGTTGATATTCTCATTATAATAAGTTATCATCTGAATCCAAAGTGATGCCTCTCATCTGTGAAGTATGTACTAATTTAAAGAAAAGTGCTAAGTTTTGAAAAGACACTTTGTAAATTCAGCACAAGACTTATATATGATATAGATAATCCATCACATTTAATTTCTCTGATGTCATTTAGATGCTTTTCCATAGATACTTTTTTTACATTGATTTTGGTTTACAGTTTGAAAAAAAGGCCAATTGCTTCAAATAAAAGATATTTCTTGCTTCCCTTCATACTACAGAAATGGTATTTTCCTTTTCACTTTTCATTACTTGTTCTCTCTCTCTCTCTCTCTCTCTCTCTCTCTCTCTCTCTGTCTCTCTCTCTCTGTCTCTCTCTCTCTCTCTCTGTGTATGTGTGTGTATGTGTGTATGTATGTATGTATGTGTGTTTGTGTATGTACATGTATGTTAATTTTAGGCTTGTGAGCAGGTATGTATGTGGTGTCACATGCATATGAGCATATGTTTTGGAGGCTAGGGGTCCTCTTTCAGTCCTTTTATGAATTATTCTCACATCAATATTTGAGAGAGGGCTTTTCATAGAATTGAGTGCTCAACAATCAGCTAGGCTGCCTGGACAACAAGTTTCTATAATCTTGCTTTATATTCATACATGCTCCTACCTCCATCAACACACTAGGGTTAGCGATATTCATTTTCACACCTGAATTAACATATTTCTCTTTTATGTATATCTATGATACCAGTCCATGTATATTTTATGTAAGTAGAAAAAGTGATTCTGAATATACATGAACACAAATGTCCAAGATTGTTTTATACCATTTTGATATAATACCCTGACATAAACAAATAGGGAGGAACATTTTTTTACAACTAATAATTACAGAGAGAAAGAGTTCACTGTGGTTGGGACACATGGAAATTGGGAGAGGAAAGTGTGGCCACGAGACCAGTAGACTGTTTGGTAATCTGTGTCCACATTCAAGAACTACAGAGAGACTAATTGAAGCTATCTCCATGATACACTTCCTCTAGTGAACATACCATACCCTGAAGTTTTCACATGGTGTCACCACCTGGGAATTATATGTTAAGATACAAGCCTAGGGAATCATTTCGTATTCAAATCACCATAGTCATGTATTTGATTTCTAAGCATATGACCTCCAAACTTCTTATAATAGGTGTTTAATAAATACTAATGAATAAATGCGTAAAATAATATAGTAGTACTATGTATATCTGTTGATGACAGTCATTTTGTTTAAATATGGGCCATACATGTGGGTGTGGTCACATATAATAACATGATGGACCCAAAATATCTTTTCTATATTTTGACATTATAGCCTTGGCTTTCTTTTTTTCCCCGTTTTATTGTCACTGGATTTTAATACCATGAATTTCCATCTACCATTTCAGTTACTGCTATGGGGAAATGCGTTCACCAATCTCTTCAGATGAGTATTTCACCATTCTTATATATGTTGATTGACATATGTTGAGCTGAAAAACATGATTGTCTGTCACATGGGCATTGTATAATTCTTGATAATTATAATGAATGATTATGTGTTGCTAACACATTTAATCACAGTAATAGTTTATTTTAGAGTGTAGTCTTTATGATGCACACATGGTTTAGTATAGAACTCTACAAACTATGTGACTACAGCAAGCAGTCTCAGATATTTTTTATTGAGCATCTTTTTTTAAAATTTTTTTTCGATATAATTTATTTACATTTCAAATGATTTCCCCTTTTCTAGCCCCCCACTCCCCGAAAGTCCCGTAAGCCCCCTTCTCTTCCCCTGTCCTCCCACCCACCCCTTCCCACTTCCCTGTTCTGGTTTTGCCGAATACTGCTTTACTGAGTCTTTCCAGAACCAGAGGCCACTCCTCCTTTCTTCTTGTACCTCATTTGATGTGTGGATTATGTTTTGGGTATTCCAGTTTTCTAGGTTAATATGCACTTATTAGTGAGTGCATACCATGATTCACCTTTTGAGTCTGGGTTACCTCACTTAGTATGATGTTCTCTAGCTCCATCCATTTGCCTAAGAATTTCATGAATTCATTGTTTCTAATGGCTGAATAGTACTCCATTGTGTAGATATACCACATTTTTTGCATCCACTCTTCTGTTGAGGGATACCTGGGTTCTTTCCAGCATCTGGCAATTATAAATAGCGCTGCTATGAACATAGTAGAGCATGTATCCTTATTACATGGTGGGGAATCCTCTGGGTATATGCCCAGGAGTGGTATAGCAGGATCTTCTGGAAGTGAGGTACCCATTTTTCGGAGGAACCGCCGGACTGATTTCCAGAGTGGTTGTACCAATTTGCAACCCCACCAGCAGTGGAGAAGTGTTCCTCTTTCTCCACACCCTCTCCAACACCTGCTGTCTCCTGAATTTTTAATCTTAGCCATTCTGACTGGTGTAAGATGAAATCTCAGGGTTGTTTTGATTTGCATTTCCCTAATGACTAACGAAGTTGAGCATTTTTTAAGATGCTTCTTATTGAGCATCTTTTGATTGCATCATTTTCTGTGTGATTGGTTTAACTTCGTATTGTCCTTATTAGAGCCTCAAAATAAATAATAATATGTGATTTGGGGAAGAAGAAATCACACTAAGTAAATGACCGGTGATTAATTGAAAAGTGCTTATAGAGAGTCACATTATCAGCAATAGCTATTTCTTGATAACCAGCCCTGTACCATTCCAGCAGGCTATGGTCATGAAGACAAGGAGCAAGATGATAGGAGCTGTTAAGTATCTGTTTTACTGACAGAGACAAGAATAACAAATTTCAGAGTACTGATGTTAGATATGGAGAAACATCTAATATCTTGAGTTGAAAATCAGATACAAAAACTTATTTCTCAGGGTATCATGGCAATGAAGGATAAAGTTTGCAGTGTTGAAAGAACAGGCCAGAATTAACTATGATGTTGAATGTCCTGCTTTCTCTGGCTATGCCAGCTTAAAATAGCATTTTATGGGCATTTGCAAAATGTCTTGCTTAGGTCTAAAACTCTTATTTTCAACACCTAGAGCAGTCAGGATTCTCTGCATTCACCAATATTCACTGAGAGAAAGCTATTCTGATTATAGCTGATGGTAGTTTTGTATCAGCTTAGATATTTAGAAGTCATTTTGTGAGATGTCATAGCTGAACAGCTGCCATGTCCCTTCTAAAGCCCATGCCATCCCCTAGGCAAGTATTTTTAATTAGATGTACAGAACTAGGCATAACTCAGAACTGGGGATCTAACTTAGATCTTCAAACTTGTACAAAAGCACTTTACTGAGACATCCTTCTTGCTCCTCAAACTAAACAAAAACTATAATCTCATTCTTTTTTTCAGTTTGGGACTCTATAAATAGAATAGAATGCCAGGGAAACAGTTTTCTTTTTTCTTTTTGACACACTTACCTACAATATAATATGACAAATGCCAGTTCCAAAACTGGGGACTTAGCCCACTTGTTTGCTTCATCTCAGCTTCGAGATCCATATATACATAGGAGAGAGTCCAAAGAGTGCAAATTGAGGAAAAGTCATTATTAAAAAGAAAACCTCACATTTAATAAAATTGACTGAGTTGCAACCTGAAAAAGTGGCAGTCAAATGACAAGATTTAGATGTGCAACTTGATAGACATGTGCTAGAAAGGGTGAGACCTACGGCAGAGTTAAAGGACTGAGATATCGGAATCGAAGAGAGAGTACAAGCAAGAATTCAGCAGAAGCGTACAGTGAGTCTTGACCAAAGTCATTTGATGGTTATATTCCATCAGCAGTTCTTTAACCTGGTTTAATGAGCCACAATAAGCACTTAACAATAATAGCACACAAGGGGACTTAGGGAAAAATATAATATTCATGGAAGTTATTGTTTTGCAGACTTTTTTTATAAATGTTCTGTGTACTTTATTTGCTGCATAATCTATTTCTGGCTGTCATCTTGGTTTCAGAAAATTAAAGGATTGATTTTTCTAAGAATTACATTTGACTTATCTGAACTTGGACAACATTTTAGTCAAACAAAAGTTTGCATGGAAAACATTTCATTAACTAGTCTATGGCAATAAGCTCCCTATTTATCTATTCACCTGTGAATATGTATGTGAATCTCAGTAATTCGGACAGTGGGTAAGATTTAGTACATTTAGAAAAAGTACATTTTATAAGTCAAATTGACCATTAAATTTGTGCATTTTGATTTTCTGAAACAATAATTTTAAATTAAAATCTTACAGACCATATGAAGCCTAAGAGGAAATGTGGATGCTTCATATGAGAGTGAAGAAAATAAAGGAGGAAATATGGACACAAAGAAGAGACTGAAGGAAAGACCACCTAGAGACTGCCCCACAGGGGGATCCATTGCACATACAGCCACCAGACCTGGATGCTATTGTGGATGCCAGGTAGTGCTTGCTGATGGAAGCTGGATATGGCTGTCTCTTGAGATGCTCTACCAGAGCCTGACAACTCCAGAGGCCAATGTCCATAGCAGGGGTCTCCAATGGAGGAGTGGAGAAAGGACTGAAGGAGCTGAGGGGGGTTGCAGCCCCATGGAGGGAGCAGCAGGGTCAACAGGCCAGACCTAACCAGAGCTCCCAGGGACTGGACCACCAATGAAAAAGTACACATGGACTAATCAATAATGCTGACTGCATAAGTGGCAGAGAATGGCCATGTTGGAAATCAGTCAGAGGAGAGGCCCTTGAGCCTGAGGATGTTCAATGCCTCAGTGTAGGAGAATGCCAGGGCCAGAAGATGGGAGTGGGTGGGTGGGTGTGGGAGCACCCACCTCATAGAAACAGGGGTGGGGGATGGAATAGAGGATTTCCAAAGGGAAGACCTGGAAAGGGGGAAACATTTGAAATGTAAATAAATATCCAGTTAAAACAATCTTAGTGGAAATGTTGGAAGAAGCTGAGGAGGAGAGCGACCCTATAGGAAAATCAGAAGTCTCAACTCACCTGGTTCCTGGGATCTCTCAGACACTGAGCCACCAAACAGGCAGCATACACCAGTTGATATGAGGCCCCCAACAAATATACAGCAGAGGACTGCCGGGTCTGGACTCAGTAAGAGAAGATGCACCTAACCTTTGAGAGAATTGAGGTCCCAAGAAGTGAGGATGTCTGGTGGAGTGGGGGTGTGTGTGTGTGCATCCTCTTGAAGACAGGGGGTAGGATGTGGAGCAGTTTGAGGGTGGACCGGGATGGGGATAAAGTCTGGACTGTAAAAATCATTAAATAATAATAATAATAATAATAATAATAATAATAATAAATCTTAATGAAGACCCATATGATCAAAGTTGCTTATTTCTGTGTATATAAATATAATGAAACTGATTTGTACAATTATGTGTGACAGTAATACTAAGAATCTGTGGGTTGACCATGTTCCAGTGAATGGCCCCACACCCATGAGTATGTGGGTGGCCCTTATCAGACTTGGTGAGTTATTAAAAGGAAACATTATAAAAGGAAGCACGATATTAGGAGGGGCTCAGGAGTTGGGGAGTAGATCTGCGTAAATATAGGAGGAGGAGAGGGTTATAAATATGATCAACATATATTTGATAAAAGCCTCTAGTCATTAATAGAATTATTATATTAAAAATCAAAAGCCTTTAATCTCACAGTGATACTGAATCAATGGACATTGTTCCTTTCATTGTATTTCACAATGTGAAAAATTTTCCATAAACACAAGTTAGGATGATACCTGTGGCTTTCAAAATAATCTTGTTTAGAGTAAGATGTAATGATAAATCTATAAACTAATAGTTCTTAAAAAATTGATGTTCTTCCCATAGCAGACAGAG
This sequence comes from Apodemus sylvaticus, assembly GCF_947179515.1. NCBI lineage: Eukaryota > Metazoa > Chordata > Mammalia > Rodentia > Muridae > Apodemus > Apodemus sylvaticus. The sequence continues at coordinate 28,768,089 of NC_067479.1, forward strand.
ATCATTACAGAAAGCTGAAGTGGTCAATAGTGAAAAATAAAAACAACAATGACAATGCTGACTAAACTAACTAAGCACTGGCCAACTGCCCCAGTTGATCATTTATGACATAGACCATATATATAAGGCTCAAGGGACATTACTGGAGGTGGGATGGAAAGATTGTAAGAGACAGTAGACCAGAAAATTTTCTGGACAATAATCTCTTCTAAAAAAATAAGTAAATGATGATCAATGGGGGTCTGGTGGGAAGAGTTAAAGATTAATAACATCAAAATATAGCTTATGAAATTATCAAATAATACATATCTTAAAACTGAAATGCATTTGGCATAGATTTGAAAATATTTCTCATTAGGCTATCAATCTCAAGGCAATGCCAAAATTACCTTAGTTTTTCTTTCTTTTTTTAAATCTCCATATGGGAAGTAAGTTGTGTCTGTTTTTGATAAGTATTTCTAGTAGCATAAAATAATAATCACCACTGTTAATTGCCGTTTGCTAAGTGTCACTCTTCTGCTGCTACACCATCCAGGGAGTAAAATTTCTAAATTCATATGTATGAATAACTATTTCTTACACAAACAATTCTCCATTTTTCACTTTGGCTATGAATTATTTGATATTATAAATTAGCCTCTAGTGTTTGTATTTTAGTATTGTTGCAATTACTATTATTGGGTGTACCTAAGAACATTGCTCAGGCTGATGTACTTATAAGAAATACATTGAGAAAATAGAGTTTTAGGGAAATAGTCCAATTGAAATTTGAATTTGAAGAGTTAAGTATTATAAGATAACTTGCATTTGAAAAGTAAACCTTGTAAGAGAAAAGACTGAAGGAGCTGAAGGGGTTTGCAACCCCACAGGAAAAACAATATCAACCAACCAGACTCCGTAAAGCTCCCAGGGACTAAACCACCACCCAAAAATTACACATGAGAGTACTCATGCCTCCAGCCGCATATGTAGCAGAGGATGGCCTTGTAAGGCATCAATAGGAAGGAGGTCCTTGGTCAGAAGGCTCAATGCCCCAGTGTATGGGAATGCCAGGGTGGGATATGGGAGTGAATGGGTGGGTGGAGGAGCACCCTCATAGAATCGGGGGGGGGCATGGAAAGGGGAGCTTCCAAAGGGGAAAGATGATAACATTTGAAATGTAAATAAATAAAATATCCAATAAAAAATAGAAGTGATCTTAGGATAAAATTGTACTTAGCATATCTACCATGAAAAACAAGGGCATTTTAGCTCCACCTAGCTGGCAGGGTGCAAGGTGAATATTCTGTTATCTGGTGCACCTCCCCTAGAACCTTCAGGAAGTTACCCGTGTGTGACTTGGGCTGCAATAAAATGACTTTGAATATTTAAATAAAAACTTTGGAAGATTAGGCACATTAATTTGCAGAAATTTCTATCTATATGTGAACTCAACAATCATTCAATAGAGAATGGCTGTGTCATTGTGATGAGTATCAATACATTAACATGACATAATAAAAATTATAAAATCACTACAACCCCAAATATATAAACATATACAGAACATGGAGAAAATCTTAAAACATAATAAAATCTGGAGAGTCTTGTTGAGTTAGATATTAATACAAATAAAAAAGTTAAAGAGCCATGGTGTGTGGAGAAATTTATAGATAAATGGCAAATAAGGTTAGACATGTCTTTTATGTCTAGGTTATCTAAATTTATTAGAATAAGCAAATTATGTACTGAAAGATAATTATTTTAGTTAAAAATCACACTTTTCTTTTTTTTACATGAAATTTATACCATGTTAACATTATACCATTTGAAACATGGAGTTTCATTATACTTTATTGTTAAAATATATGTGATCACCCTGGCACTTAGACATTTCTAACAGAAACCCATCAGAAATAACTTTTTTTTACATTTCTTTTTTTATTTATATTGCAAATGATTTCCCCTTTTCTGGGTCCCCACTCACCGCAAGTCCCATAAACCCTCTTCCGTCCCCCTACTCTTCCATTCACCCCTTCCAACTTCCCTGTTCTGGAATTCCCCTATACTCTTGCACTGAGTATTTCCAGAACCAGGGGCCACTCCTCCATTTTTTTTGGATATCATTTAATTTGTGGATTATGTCCTGGGTATTCAAAGTTTCTAGGCTAATATCCACTTATTAGTGAGTGTATACCATGATTGGTCTTTTGAGACTAGGTTACCTCACTTAGTATGATGTTCTCCAGCTCCATCCATTTGTCTAAGAATTTCATGAATTCATTGTTTCTAATGGCTGAATAGTACTCCATTGTGTAAATATACCACATTTTTTGTATCCATTCCTCCGTTGAAGGACGTCTAGGTCTTTTCCAGCTTCTGGCTACTACAAATAGGGCTGCTATGAACATAGTGGAGCATGTGTCCTTATTGCATGCTGAAGAATCCTCTGGATATATGCCCAGTAGTGGTATAACAGGGTCCTCAGGAAGTGACATGCCCAGTTTTCTGAAGAAACGCCGGACTGATTTCCAAAGTGGTTGCACCATCTTGCAATCCCACCAGCAGTGGAGGAGTGTTCCTCTTTCTCCACATCCTCCCCAACACCTGCTGTCTCCTGAATTTTTGACCTTAGCCATTCTACTGGTGTGAGGTGAAATCTCAGGGTTGTTTTGATTTGCATTTCTCTAATGATTAATGATGTTGAACATTTTTTAAGGTGTTTCTCAGCTCTCCGAAGTTCTTCATGTGAAAATTCTTTGTTTAGCTCGGTACCCCACTTTTTAATGGGGTTATTTGGTTCTCTGGGTTCTGTTTTCTTGAGTTCTTTGTATATATTAGATATTAGTCCTCTGTCGGATTTAGGGTTGGTGAAGATCCTTTTCCAGTCTGTTGGTTGACATTTTGTCCTTTTGATGGTGTCCTTTGCCTTACAGAAACTTTGTAGTTTTATGAGGTCCCATTTTCCAATTCTTGATCTTAGAGCATAAGCTAGTGGTGTTCTATTCAGGAATGTTTCCCCTGTGCCCATGTCCTCCAGGGTCTTCCCCAGTTTCTTTTCGATTAGTTTCAGTGTGTCAGGTTTTATGTGGAGGTCCTTGATCCATTTGGAGCTGAGCTTGGGACAAGGAGATAAGGATGGATCGATGCGCATTCTTCTGCATGCTGACCTCCAATTGAACCAGCACTATTCGTTGAAAAGACTATCTTTTTTCCACTGGATGCTTTCAGCTCTTTTGTCGAAGACCAAGTGACCATAGGTGTGTTGGTTTATTTCTGGGTCTTCAATCCTATTCCATTGATCCGCTTGCCTGATATTGTACCAATACCATGCAGTTTTTATCACTATTGCTCTGTAGTAGAGTTTAAAGTCTGGGATATTGAATCCCCCTGAAGTTCTTTTACTGTTGAGAATAGTTTTAGCTATCCTGGGTTTTTTGTTATTCCAGATGAATTTGAGAATTGCTCTTTCTAGCTATGTGAAGAACTGGGTTGGGATTTTTATGGGAATAGCATTGAATCTATAGATTGCCTTTGGCAAGATGGCCATTTTAACTATATTAATCCTGCCAATCCACGAGCATGGAAGGTTTTTCCATTTACTGAGATCTTCAATTTCCTTCTTCAGAGATCTGAAGTTTTTGTCATATAGGTCTTTCACTTGTTTGGTTAGAGTCACCCCAAGATACTTTATGCTGTTTGTAGCTACTGTAAAGGGGGTCATTTCCCTAATTTCTTTCTCAGTCTGCTTATCCTTTGAATATCTAAAGGCTACTGATTTGCTTGCATTGATTTTGTAGCCAGCCACTTTGCTGAAGTTGTTTATCAGCTGTAGGAGTTCTGTAGTAGAGTTTTTAGCCTCACTTAAGTATACGATCATATCATCTGCAAATAGTGATAGGTTGACTTCCTCCTTTCCAATTTGTATCCCTTTGATTTCCTTCTGTTGTCTACTTGCTCTAGCTAGGACTTCAAGAACTATATTGAAAAGATATGGAGAGAGGGGGCAGCCTTGTCTAGTGCCTGATTTTAGTGGGATTGCTTCAAGTTTCTCTCCATTTAGTTTGATGTTGGCTACAGGTTTCCTGTATATTGCTTTTACTATGTTTAGATATGGGCCTTGAATTCCTGTCCTTTCCAAGACTTTTATCATGAAAAGATGCTGAATTTTGTCAAATGCTTTTTCAGCATCTAATGAAATCATCATGTGGTTTTTTTTCTTTGAGTTTGTTTATGTAGTGGATAGCATTTATGGATTTCCTTATATTGAACCATCCCTGCATCCCTGGGATGAAGCCTACTTGATCATGGTGGATGATCGTTTTGATGTGTTCTTGGATTCGGTGGGCAAGAATTTTATTGAGTATTTTTGCATCGATATTCATAAGGGAAATTGGCCTGAAATTCTCTTTCTTTGTTGGATCTTTGTGTGGTTTTGGTATCAGCGTAATAGTGGCTTCGAAGAAAGGGGTGGGTATTGTTCCTTCTGTTTCTGTTTGGTGGAAAAGTTTGAAGAGTATTGGTGTTAAGTGTTCTTTGAAGGTCTGATAGAATTCTGCACTGAAACCATCTTGTCCTGTGCTTTTTTTGGTTGGAAGCCTTTCTATGACCCCTTCTATTTCTTTAGGGGTTATGGGTCTGTTTAGATGATCTATTTGGTCCTGATTTAATTTTGGAATTTGGTATCTGTCAAGAAAATTGTCCATTTCCTCCAGATTCTCCAGTTGTGTTGAGTACAGGTTTTTGTAGTAGGATCTGATGAGTTTTTGAATTTCCTCGGTTTCTGTTGTAATATCTCTGTTTTCATTTCTAATTTTGTTAATTTGGATACTTTCTCTGTGCCCTTTGGTTAGTCTGGCTAAGGGTTTATCTATCTTGTTGATGTTTTCAAAGAACCAGATTTTGGTCTTGTTGATTCTTTGTATGGCTCTCTTGGTTTCTACTTGATTGATTTCAGCCCTGAGTTTGATGATTTCCTGTCTTCTTCTCCTCCGGGGTGAATTAGCTTCTTTTTGTTCCAGGGCTTTCAGTTGTTCCGTTAATCTTCTAGTGTAAGCTCTCTCAAATTTCTTTTTGGAGGCACTCAAAGCTATGAGTTTTCCTCTTAGCACTGCTTTCATTGTGTCCCATAGATTTGTGTATGTTGTGCCTTCATTTTCATTAAATGCTAAGAAATCTTTGATTTCTTTCTTTATTTCTTCCTTGACCAAGGTATCATTGAGTAGAGTATTGTTCAGTTTCCATGTGTATGTGGGCTTTCTGTTGTTTTTACTGTTACTAAAGACCACTTTTATTCCATAGTGATCTGATAGGAGGCATGGGATTATTTCAATCTTCTTATATTTGTTGAGGTCTGTCTTGTGACCAACTATATGATCTATTTTGGAGAAGGTACCATGAGGTGCTGAGAAAAAGGTATATTCTTTTGCTTTGGGATAAAAAGTTCTATATATATCTGTTAACTCCAATTGGTTCAAAGCTTCAATTAGCTTCATTGTCTCCCTGTTTAGTTTCTGTTTTCCTGATTGGTCCATTGGTGAAAGTGGAGTGTTGAAGTCACCCACAATTATTGTGTTAGGTGCAATGTGTAGTTTGAGCTTTAGTAAAGTTTCTTTTATGAATGAGGGCGCCCTTGAATTTGGGGCATAGATGTTCAGGATTGAGAGTTCCTCTTGTTGGATTTTTCCTTTGACCAGAAAGCAGTGACCTTCCATGTCTCGTTTGATGACATTAGGTTGAAAGTCAATTTTATCTGAAATTAGAATGGCAACTCGGGCTTGTTTCCTGGGACCATTTGCGTTTCCTGTATGCAGCAAAATGTAGGGTCCTGTTTATGTAACCAGTCTGTTAGTCTATGTCTTTTTATTGGGGAATTGAGTCCATTGATGTTAAGAGATATCAAGGAGTAGTGGTTATTGCTTCCTAACATTTTTGATTTTAATTTTATACGTGTGTGGTTATCCTCTTTGGGTTTGATGAAAGAAGCTTAATATCCTGCTCTTTCCAGGGTATAGTTTCCCTTGTTGTAATGGTGCTTTCCCCCTATTATCCTTTGTAGGGCTGGGTTTGTAGAAAGATATTGTGTAAATTTGGTTTTGTCATGGAATATCTTGGTTTCTCCATCTATAGTAATTGAGAGTTTCGCTGGGTATAGTAGTCTCGGCTGGCATTTGTGTTCTCTTAGAGTCTGCATGAGCTCTGCCCAGGATCTTCTAGCTTTCATGGTCTCTGGTGAGAAATCTGGTGTAATTCTGATAGGTCTTCCTTTATATGTTACTTGGCCTTTTTCTCTTACTGCCCTAAGTATTCTTTCTTTGTTTAGCACATTTGGGGTTTTGATTATTATGTGACGGGAGGTATTTCTGTTCTGATCCAGTCTGTTTGGAGTTCTGTAGGCTTCTTGTATATTCACGGGTATCTCTCTCTTTAGGTTAGGGAAGTTTTCTTCCATAATTTTGTTGAAGATATTTGCTGGCCCTTTAAGTTGTAAATCTTCACTCTCATCAATACCTATAATCCTTAGATTTGGCTTTCTCATTGTGTCCTGGATTTCCTGGATATTTTGGGTTACAAGCTTTTTGCATTTTGCATTTTCTTTAACTGTTGAGTCCATGGTTTCTATGGTATCTTCGGCATCTGAGATTCTTTCTTCTATCTCTTGTATTCCGTTGTTGATATTTGTGTCTATGGTCCCTGATTTCTTCCCAAGGTTTTCTATCTCCAAAGTTGTCTCCCTTTGTGCTTTCTTAGTTGTTTCTACTTCTGTTTTTAGATCCTGGAAATTTTTGCTCAGTTCTGTCATTTGCTTGTGTTTTCCTCTAATTCTTTAAGCGATTTTTGTGTTTCCTCTTTCATGACTTCTGCCTGTTGATCAAGGTTCTCCTGTATTTCTTTAAGTGATTTTTGTGTTTCCTCCTCATTGGCTTTTGTATTCTCCTGAATTTCTTTCAATGATTTTTGTGTTTCCCTTGTAAGGGCTTCTAATTTTTGATTCATTTTCTCCTGAATTTCTTTAAGCATGTCCTTCATGTGTTCCTGTACTAGCATCATGACCAGTGATTTTAAATACAAATCTTGTTTTTCTGGTATTGAGAGTTTCGCTGGGTATAGTAGTCTCGGCTGGCATTTGTGTTCTCTTAGAGTCTGCATGAGCTCTGCCCAGGATCTTCTAGCTTTCATGGTCTCTGGTGAGAAATCTGGTGTACCAGATGTTCTCTGTCTGCTCTATTATCGAGGGAAGTAGTTGTGGTGGGGGTCACTCCCTCTGTTGGGGTATCCAGGACTTGCTAATGTTGGAGAATTGGGTTCAGATGCTGCCATAATGCCTTGGTTTCTGTTAGTAATGTTCCTACGTTTTCCTTTAGCCATCTGGTTCTCCCAGGAGTTAGATGGTCTTATTGTCACTGGCTGGTGCTTCAACCTACTGTGGATCTTTAAGATTATCTCTGTACCACTGGATGACTGGGTTTCTTCTGGCACAGATTACTGATATGCTGGCTTCCTTTTTTGTGCCTTTGGAGCCCTTCTCAGTTTTGCCTCAAGCAATTCTATACTTAGGTTGTCACGGTCAACCAGATGTTCTCTGTCTGCTCTATTATGGAGGGAAGTAGTTGTGGTGGGGGTCACTCCCTCTGTTGATTCTCACATAGGACACGGGTCCTGCGATGGACTGGCTTGCAGATAAACCACCTATGTGCTCAGTTCCTGAGTGCAGGCAGACCCCTGGCGGTTTGCACCACCAGAAATCTAAAGCTCAGGGTGATACAGTACCTAGTGATCCTTTTGTGTCCCTGCAGACAGCAAATATGGCCGCGGGCCACACTTTTCATATATGCACATTACATATGTGGTGAGTGTGCTTACATACATAGTACTCATGAAACAAATAATTGAAAATAATATGGAGAACTTCATCCCTTTTCAAAATTCACCACATGGTAAAAATTTTGTACAGTTTTTATATTTTCCTCAGTCCTCTTTTCAGAACTTGTCTCAGTGTCAATTTCAATACAAAATGAATTGAAAATAAAATTTTCAGGTAATAATGCACATGTTCATTAATTTCAGCCTTATATATGTTGCTTTCAAATGAAGTTATTAAGTATTAGAGGGTGAGAACTCACTAAATACTTTACTAAAATAATAAGTGAACTTGCTAAATTGTAACAAATATTATGATTACTCTCCAACATTCATATATATTTGGAAAAATTAAAAGTAAATTTAGGGTCAGTGTTATAGCTCAGCGGTTATGCTGTTTCCCAGCATGCATAAGGCCCTGCATTTGATCATAATGATAGGCATAAAAAGTATATTTGGATTTACATTTAAATGAAACTTTTTCACCTAAACTCATTTCTCTAGTAAATATATAACAGATGTGCTAATCTGTCCTAAGGTATATGTGTAATGGACAAAGATAATATTTTCTCCACAATAACATTTTATTTCTTTCACCTGCTCATCTTTTATGCACCTGTGTCTTGTTGGCAGTTTGCACAGCTTGAGTCTGGGAAACATAACCACCAGCACAGAATAACTGATATTTTCCCTTGCGTGTTTTAAAACGTGCATGAACTGCTTACAGAAATTTTTGTACCCTTATTACTTCACTGAGAACCAAGCTTCGAGTTATTCTTATTTATGTATTCATTATTATTATTTTAATTTCCAGATTTTCATGAAAATGAGAAAACAGTGGCCAAAAGGGCCACTTACTTTGTCATGGTATGTCCATGTAATTCAAGTGCTTTGATTTTGGCAATTTTCCTTTTTTATGGACTAAAATCTGTTCCCTCAGTAAATGTGACTTTTAGACATTTTCTTTGTTTTTGGCTGACAAAATAGGACATGGTAATTTTATTTGTTTAAAGATATCCTTCAAAATTGTAAAGGACATACTTATTTAATAGGTAATATTTTCTCTTGAATAGCCTAGGTCCATGCTATCGACCACCTATTATAGTAAATGGATTAGAAAAATTAATGTTTTTCTTTTAGTCAGTAGGAATTATATTTACATAATAATAGTAAATATTAATAGTAGTCCTGTCTCTTCTTTATTCACATGTTGTACTCAAATTCTTACATTCAAGTACACACTGAGTATAAATTCTGCACCAATAAAATAGTCTTTTAAATTAGGAACATGCCAAACTTGAATTTTAGAAAGCATATAAAAAGAAACTCGAAATCAGATTCTCCATAAATAAGTAAATTTCTGAATAAATCTAATTAACTGCTTTCAAAGACCATTTGAAATATCTTAAGAAATTTATCTGAGAACCTACAGGATTTACAAAATGTAAAGATATTTTTTTATGGAAGAAGAAAAAAACTGACTTCTCTAAATTTTTTTTGTTTTTTGTTTTTTTTTTTACTTCCATGCTGGAGCCATAGTGATTGGTCCACAGAATCCATTCACAAATAAATTAATTTTGTAAAGAGAATTTTTAAGAAGAAATAACACTTTCCACTTAATTATTTTTTATCTGTATCTTTATGTGTCTTCGAGTTTCAACACTACTCCAATGATTATCTTATCTATTAAAATGTTTGTATAGTTTAGATTTTAATATTGTAAACTTAAAAGACAAAACTGTTTTCTTAAACAAAACCAAGACTTCTAGTCTAGATTTATGGTGTCGACAACAACTTAGATAGCTATTTACATTTAAATAAATTAACAATTATTGAAATGTAAAAAGAGTTATTCAATCATATAAAATTATTTTAATTTCTTAATAATGAGTGAAGCTAGTGACTAATAATATATCAGTTAGAGTATCTTATTTACAAACTGCAAATGAAGGTTGACGGGATAAAGTTACTCTTGTTTATTTGAATTTATCTTTTCAATTAGATGCATTGTAGATGAATTAGTCAGCTAATCATATCATACATGGTTATGAAGAAAGGAAAACATGAAAAGGATTATGGTCTATTTTTGATAATATGTTAAAATTATATATTTTTGTGCACAATTAATTTTTACCCTGGTTACAAAATGAGAAAAATACATTATTCTTGAATGATTAACAATATACAATACAGTACATATTGGTAGCATTCTACCAATATTAATCATATAATAGTTGTCTTCATTTCTGATATTCACTGACTAAATGAGGATATTTTAACGTCTTACAATTATTCTCTCATATATTACATCATGACGTCAGGTTCCCCTTCATCCTCCCCTTGTTTCTCCACTCTGTAGCACTGAGTTCCGACTACACCACTTTGTGCCCCCCAGCTGATTGTACACATACCCCAGCCCAAGAGCTATTTTTGCATCCTCAAATTACACACACATACACACACACACACACACACACACACACACACACACGTTAGCTTATTTTTTAAAATACCTTGACTTCCTCAAAGGCTGGGTACTCCTAGACCTTCCCCTTCTGCCCCAGGTCCAATTGGGGAAGCGGCCATGGCAGCTTACCCAGTCTCATGTGATTGGGTGGCTCTATCTTCTGCTGCTCACAGTCCATCCTTATACCCTGAGTCATGATGATTCTGTGCCAGTTACTCTCTGTGTATTCCCGCACGCAGTGTCCTGCCCCTTGCCCAGCTATTAGCCATGGGCATCCATGATCCATCAAAAAACAATTGAGGACAAGGGCCTTTAGTGTCTGGAGAAGCAGATTCCCAATTGAATCAAAGTCTTAGAACCAATCTCTAACACCCGTCCACTTTTCTTCTCTGCCCATCTACTCTTCCATTTCTTTTCAGAAAAGGGCAGGCCTCTCAGGGATAGCCACTAAACATGACATATAAAATTATAGAAAGACTAGGAACCTCCCCTCATATTAAGACTGGAGGAGAATAAGTGTCCCCAAAGCAGGCCCCAAAACATTAGAGAGAGCCCTACAAGGTCACCAAGCTACATGGAATTCATATGGTGGTGTTCTTTTGAAATCCCTTTGTACTAATTCTCTGAGAATATTATAAATTGCATTTTGTTCACAATCCTCTCCTTTCGAACTTCTCCCTATGCCTAGCTGCATTCCACACACACACACAATTTGGTGCCCTCATTTCTCACATATACTCCAATTTGTACTGTCTACATGCATTTATTTGGGTGGCCATCCACTGGAACACGGTTGGACTACCAGAAGACACACTCTTAAGGAGTATGAACTCTCCTGCTCTGGAACCCATCAATTATTAAGAGTTTCTGAGCTAGGAAGGGCTTTGCTAGCACCTTCCTGCTCTATGCTGGAGTTTCTCTGCCTTGAGTTTGAGCAGATATTGTACATGCTCTCTCAACTGGTCCAATGAGAATGGACCAGCATGGCCTTAAGTGGAGAGGACCTTTCTATTCCCCCCCCTTTTTTTATATCTAAGCTACTCCATTTATTTAAAAAAACATGAATGACATTGCAGCTACAAGGAATTCATGAGAAATTTAAAATACTATCACAGCATCACAGACACAGTTTGTCTATGGGATACTTAAAAGTCATATTCTCAACACCCAATGTCCGATGAAACTATCGTACTAGTTTCCCACAGTAATTAACTTTATTATTTATTTTAAAATTTTTATTTATTTATTTATATCCCAAGCACTGTCACCTTCCTGGTCTCCCCCCACAAAGACCATCTCTCCATCTGCCCTCCCCTTCTTCTCTGAGATGGTGGGTCCCCCTGAGTAGTCCTGTCACCCTGGTGTGTTAAGTCTCTCCAGAATAGGCTCATTCCCTTCCAATGGGACCAGAAAAGGCAGTTCATTTTGGGGAACAACACTATAGCTACATCTCTAGAGAAAGCTTCCACTACAGTTGTTCGGGGACCCACATGAACACTGAGCTGTGTGTCTGCTACATATATGCAAGGGGTGACTGCTTGTAGTCCATAGGTATTCTTTGGTTGGTTCCTCAGACTCACAGATCCCAGAGGTGCAGGTTACTTGACTCTGTTGGTCTTCCTATGGGATTCCCATCCCTTCGGGCCCTTCAACCCTTCCCCCAGGTGTTCCATGAAAGTCCCCGACCTGTGTCCAATGTTTGGCTGTGGGTATCTCCATCTGTTTCAGGGAGCTGCTGGGCATAGCCTCTCAGAGGTCAGTTACTATTGACCACCACACGTCACTCTGATATTATGTACTCTATTTTTCTTGCACAGCAACTTCTTACATCCTCACTTAGACATTAGAGCATTGCTTAGACATTAGAGCTTTGTATAAAATGTGTTGCTTTTTCACATTTAATTTCCACTGTCTTTTCAGGAGCAACAGTCGACTGGTAGTCGATAAAATGAACTGTGTGTAATTTTCCATTTTGTTCAAAAGCAAATAATGCTAATCATAGAAACTAGAATGAAGCACTTGCTTTTACTGCATTAAAGCTGTTAAATTCTAATGAATTATTTAGCAATTTAGGGCCTATTTAGTCTGTATAGGAAAGAAATGTCTAGGAAGCTAATCTTATTCAGTTAGAGTAAGTGTTAAACAAAGCAGTTTGAATCATTCTACCGCATTTAGCTTACTGCCTCAAGGAGTAGGTCTGAATTAGAATGTGCTGTATATAATGAAACGGTTCAGGAGAGTGTCTGCCACACATTCTTCACAATAAAGTTCCCAAAAGCAATTCAATTTAGTAAGAAGTTAAAATCAAAAGCATTTTCCCAAAAGCATATTTAATCTTCTATGTGACTGTCTATGTGTGTAAACACATATGCATACATATCCCTCAGAGATATGCTATTGATATGAATTACATATACATTCACCTTAAATTATATATAAATTATGTATAAATTTATGTACATATATTGTATATATGTATAAATTATATATCTAAATTGTAAATATATGAATAAATTGTTTAAATATAAATAGGGTTTTTCGATTTTTTCTTTTTCTTTTATTTTTGTATAGTCCAGTTGCTGCTTCTTCTAGGAGGGCCTTCCCACAGTTTCTCATTTCATTCCTCCTTCCCCTGTTTCTAAGAAGATGACCCCCCCCACACACACACCCCACAACCCTGGGACCCCAAGTCTCTCAAGGGTTAGGTACATTTTCTCTCACTGAGGCCAGACATGGCAGTCCTCTGCTGTTTGTCAGAGAGCCTCAGACCTCCACATGTATGCTGCTGCCTGGTTGGTGGCTCACTATCTGAGAGGTCTCAGGGCTCCAGGTTAGTTGAGACTGCTGGTCTTCTTATGCGTTCACCCTCCTCAGTTTCTCCCAACATTTCCCTAAGTAAACCACAGGGGTCCCTGACTTCAGTCCAATGGATGAGTGTAAATATCTGCATCTGGCTCAATCACCTGCTTATTGTTCCTCTCACAAGACAGTCATGCTATGCTCCCACCTGTAACCATACTACAGCATCAGTAATAGTATTAGACCTTAGATCCTCCCCTTGAGATGAATCCCAAATTGGACTGGTCAATGGACTACCATTTACACGGGAAGAATTTTGGGTCAGAGGTTTTGACTGTGGAATAGCAACCCCATTCCTCCTCTTGATGTCCTGTCTTTCTTCTGGTGGAGTTTTTTTACAAGTTCCCTCTCCCTACTGATGGTCATTTCATCTAAGGTCCCTCTCTTTGAGTCTTAAGAGTTTCTCACCTCCAAGGTTTATGGTGCTTTCTAGAAGGTCACCCACTGTTTTAGTCAGGGTTTCTATTCCTGCACATTGTGAACAAGAAACAAGTTGGGGAGGAAAGGGTTTCTTCAGCTTACATTTCCACATTGCTGCTATCACCAAAGGAATACAGGACTGGAACTCAGGTAGGTCAGGAAGCAGGAGCTGATGGAGAGGCCACGAAGGGATATTACTTACTGGCTTGCTTCCCCTGGCTTACTCAGCTTGCTCTCAACCTAATACTACCAGCCCAGGGATGGCACCACTCACAATGGGCCCTCTGCAGTGGATCAGTAATTAAGAAAATGCCTTATAGTCAGATGTCACAGAGGCATTTCCTCAACTGAAGTTCCTTTCTCTGTGATAACTCCAGCCCGTGTCAAGTTGATGCACAAAACTAGCCAGTACACCCACCTCCCACCCAAGAGCTTGCATATTTCCATTCTTTTGCTGTCCCTCTAGGCTTTTCTCCTGTCTCTCTTTGCCCCCTTACACCTGATCATGTTCCCCATTTTGCCATCTCTTTCCACTCTCCCATCCAGGTACCTCCATCTCTGTGCCTTGTGTGATTGTTTATTGCCCCTTCACTTGGGCCCTCCTGCTTATTAACCTTATTGAGTTCTATGGATTTTATCCTAGGTATTCTGTAGTTTTTTGAATAATTAATAAATTTCCACTCATTAGTAAGACCATGCACATTCTTTTGAGTCTGAGTTACCTCACTCAGGGTGATTTGTTCTAGTTCAATCCATTTGCCTGTAAAACTCATGATATACTTTTTCTTAATATCTGAATAGCATTTCATCCTGTAAATGAACCAAATTTTCTGAATCCATTCTTTTGTTGTGGGGCATCTGGGTTGTTTCTAGCTTCTGACTATCAAAACAGGCCACTATAAAAATAGTGGAACACATGCCCTTGTGGCATGGTGGGGTATCTTTTGAGTATATACCCAAAAGGGGTATAGCTGTATCTTCAGATAGATGCTCTATTTCCAATTTTCTGAGAAACCTCAAGAATTTATTTCCATATTGGTTGTACCAGTTTGCAATCCTACCAGCAATGGTGGAGTGTTCCCCTTTCTCCATATCCTTGCCAACATGTGCTGTAATGCGATATTTTTTTATCTTAGTCATTCTGATTGGTGTAAGGTATAGTCTCAGGGTAGTTTTTAGTTGCATTTCTTTAACCACTAAGGATTTTGAACAATTCTTGAAGTGCTTCTCAGCCATTTGAGATTCTTCTGCTGTAAATTCTCTGTTTAGTTTTATACTCCATTTTTTGATTGGGTTTTTTGGTTTTTTTTGGAGGTTAGTTTCTTGAGTTCATTATATATTTTGGATACTGTTTCTCTATTGGGTGTGTGGTAATTCTTCTACATACAGACATCCAGTTAGACCAGCACCATTTGTTAGAGATGCTTTCTTCTTTTCTTTTTTTTTCCTTTTCTCCACTGTATGGTTTTGGCTTTTTTTTTTTTTTTTTTTTGTCATAGATCAAATACCCATAGGTATGAGGGTTTTTTTCTGTGTCTTCAATTCTTTTCCATTGTTTAACCTGTCTGTGTACCAAGTGAAAACCATGCAGTTTTCACCACTATTGCTCTGTAACAGAGCTTGAGGTCAGAGATGGTAATTCCACCAGAAATTCTTTTATTGTTAAGAATTAGTTTTGCTATCCTGGGTTTTTGTTTTGTTTTTCCATATGACATTGAGAATTTCTCTTTCCATGTCTGTGAAGAATTGTTTTGGAGTATTGATGGGGATTGGATTGAATCTGTAGATTGCTTTTGGTAGGATGGCTAGTTTTACTATGTTAATCCTACTAATCCATGAGCATGTGAGATCTCTCCATTTTCTGAGGTCTTCTTTGATTTCTTTCTTGAGAGACTTGAGGTTCTTGTCATATACATCTTTTACTTCTTTGGTTAGAGTTACCTCAAGATATGTTATATTATTTGTGAATATTGTGAAGGTTGTTCTTTCCTATCTTCTTTCTCAGCCAATTTATCATTTGTATGAAAGAAGGCTAATCATTTGTTTCAGTTAATTTTATATCCTATGACTTTTCTGAAGTAATCAGCTCTAACATTTTCTGGTAGAATGTTTGGGGTTGTTCATGTATACTAACACATCATCTAGAAATAGTGATACTTTGACTTCATTGCAGATTTGTATCCACTTTTGTTGATTTTTGTTGTCTTATTGCTCTAGCTAGAACTTCAAGTACTATATTGAATAGACACGGGGAACATGAGCAGCCTTTTCTTATCCCTGATTTTAGTGGGATTACTTCATTTATCTCTCAATTTAATTTGATATTCACTGTTGGTTTGCTGTATATTGTCTTTATGATATTTAGGTACAGTCCTTGAGTTTCTCCAATACGTTTAACATGAAGGGCTGTTGTATTTTGTAATACACTTTTTCAGCATGAGATAATCATGTCTTTTTTTTTTTTTTTTTTTTTTTTTTTTTACTGTGAGTTTGTGTAGTGGATTGTGGTAATTGATTTTCATATACTGAACCAACCTTGCATCCCTGGGATGAAGCTACATGACCATAGTAAATGATGGTTTTGATGCGTTCTTGATCTTGATTTGATCGGTATTTTTTTTTGAGTATTTTTGCATCAATATTCACAATCAAAATTGGTCTAAAGTTCTTTTTATTTTTGGGGTCTTTGTGTGGTTTAGGTACACAATGTTTTGAGTATTTTTGCATCAATATTCATAAGTGAAATTGGTCTAAAGTACTGTTTCTTTTGGGGCTTTTTTGGAGGGTTGGTTTTTTTTTTAATGACTTCTACTATTTCCTTAGGGGACATGGGACTGTTTAGTTTACCTGCTCTTGACTTAACATTGGTGTGTAGTATCTGTTTAGAAAATCATCCATTTCATCTAGATTTTCCAGTTTTGTTGAGTATAGGCCTTTATAATAGGATCTGATGATTTTTTGAATGTCCTCATTTTATGTTATTATATCTCTGTTTTCATTTCTGATTTGGTAATTTTGGATTACCAAATTTGGACACTATCTCTGTGTCCTTTAGTTAGTTTGGCTAGGGTATTATCTATTTTGTTGATTTTCTCAAAGTACCAGCTTTTGGTTTTGTTAATTCTTTGTATCTTTCTCCTTCTTTCTATTTGTTCTATTTTGACCCTGAATTTGACTATTTCCTATATTCTACTCCTCTTAGGATGTCTGCTTTTTTTGTTCTAGAGCTCTCAGGTATGCTGTTAAGTTGCTTGTGTATGATCTCTCCAATTTCTTTATGAGGACACTTGTGCTCTTAATTTTCCTCTTGGCACGGCTTTCACTGTGTCCCATAAATTTGGTATGGTATGTCATCATTTTCATTGAATTCCAGGAAGTCTTTAATTTCTTTCTCCATTTTTTTCCATGACCAAGTTATCATTGAGTAGAGAGAGAGTTATTCAGTTTCCATGGGAGTGTATGTTTTCTGTTTATTGCTTTTTGTTGTTGTAATTTTGTTTGTTTGATTTTTGTTATTGAAGTCCAGCCTTAATCCGTAGTGATCTGATGGAATGCAAGGTGTTAATTTCATTCTTTTATTTGTTGAGGGTTGTTTTGTGTCTTATTATATGGTTAATTTTGGAGAAGGCACTATGAGGTGCTGGGGAGGTCTATTCTTTTGTTTTAAGGTGAAATATCTAGGTTATGGATTTCTTTAAAGTCCATTTGGTTCATAACTTTTGCTAGTTTCACTGTGCCTGTTTAGTTTCTCTTTCAATGATCTATCTATTGGTGAGAGTAGGGTATTTAAGTTTCCCACTAATATTTTCTGAGGTTCAATTTATGTTTTTAACTTTAGAAAAGTTTCTTTATGAATATGGGTGCCCTTGCATTTGGGGCATAGATGTTCAGAATTGAGATTTTATTTTGGTAGATTTTTTCCTTTGATATGGATGAACTGCCCACTTCCATCTCTTTTGATTAACTTTTGGTGGAAAGTCTATTGTATTCCATATTAGAATTACAACCCCTACTTATTTCTTGGATCACTCTCTTGAAAGTCTTTTTACAGCCTTTTATTCTAAGGTATTGTGTCTTTGTCATTGAGGTCTGTTTCTTATATACAGCAATATGCTTGGTCCTGTTTGTGCACTCAACCTGTTATCTTATGTCTTTTTATTGGGGAGTTGATCCATTGTTACTGAAGACAGATGATTGTTAGTTCCTGTTATGTTTGTTGATGTAGTGGTATTATGTGTATGTGATTCTCTCCTTTAGGTTTGTGAAAGGATTCATTTCTTCTCTTTTTTTGGGGGGGTATAGGCACCCTCCTTATGTTGGAGTTTTCTTCTAGAATCCTCTGTAGGGCTGGAATAGTACATAGATAGTGTTGAAATGTGGTATTGTCCTAGAATGTTTTGGTTTCTCCAGTGATGATGATTGAGAGTTTTGCAGTATATAGCAGCCTGGGATGGCATTTGAGTTCTTTTAGGGTTTGCAGGACTTCTATCCAGGATCTTCTGGCTTTTAGGTTCTCTGTTGAGAAATCTGGTGTAGTTCTGATAGGTCTGACTAAATATGTCACTTGATCTTTTTCCCTGACCGCTTTTAATATTCTTTTTTTTTTGTTTTGTTTTGTGTACTTACTGTTTGGATTATTATACGATGAGAGGATTTTCTTTTCTCATCCAACCTATTAGGCGTTCTATAGGCTTCTTGTACATTTATGGCCATGTTCTTCTTTAGATTGGTTAAGTTTTCTTCTATGATTTTCTTAAAGACATTTTCTGGTCCCTTGAACCAGGAATCTTTCTTCTCTTCTATTCCTATCATTCTTAGATTTGGTCTTTTAATTTTTTCTTCAGTTTCCTGGATGTTTTCAGTTAGGAGTCTTTATGTTTTCTATTTTCTTTGACTGTTGAGTAATATCATTTAAGGTATCATGCCTGAGATTCTCTTTCCTGTTTCTTGAATTCTGTGGTTGATGCTTGCATCTGTAGCTCCTGGCCTTTCTCCTGCATTTTCCACTATGAAGTTGGTTCCATTTCTGATTTGTATATTGTTTCTACTTCCATTTTAGGTCTTGGATCACTTTGTTCAATTCCTTCACTTATTTGTGTTTTCCTATATTTCTTTAAGGTATTCATTTGTTTCCTCTTTAAGGGTTTCTACCTGTTTACCTGTTTTTTCCTATAGGAACATCTCTTTCAGTGAGTTATTTATATCCTCCCTAAAGGACTCTGTTATCTTCATGAAAAGGATTTCAGGTCAGTAACCTGGTTTTCAGGTGTGTTGGGGTGTACATGTCTTGCTATTGGAGAACTGGATTCTGATGGTGCCAAAATACATTGGCTTCTATTGCTTATCTTACTGTGCTTGCTTATTGCCATCTTGTAATCTCTGGTGTTAATTGGCCTGGGTGTCTGTCTAGAGCCTGCTTCTTCTATCCCTGGGTTGCTGCACATCTCCCGGGCAATCTGAGGCCCTAGCTGCAGCTGATATCCTGGGAGGCCTTCAGACTGTGCTGTCTTCAGGGAGCATACATATGGATGATCTGTTGCCCAGACTGCAGCAGCTCTATTGGGGGGGGGTTAGAATGTGGGGTCTGTTGGCTAGGTGCAGCAGATCTCCTGGAATGCCATTAGACTATAAGAATTTCAGATGGGCAGACTCAATAATGGTTTGCTCAAGCAGAAGGCACAGGCTGGAAGGGATACACACAGACACACACACACACACACACACACACACACACATCTTATTCTGATTGTCCTTTGCTGGATATTTTCATTTTTGACTTCTTTATGATTAGGCTGATGATATTGCTCAATGTTTTTTTCACTTGGGATAAAGCTATAGAGTAATAGCCTAGACACAAGGAGAAATAGTTTTAAGTGGTACATAGACCTTACAGAATGTCCATGACTTTTCATCAATTATCCAGAAAATGTAGAGGAATTTTAATCAAGCAACATGATTGCTCTAGTAAGGGATCATATCCAAAACCCTTGTAAGTAGGTGTGATCTGGCTGGATTGACACTCCTTTAATCTCTCTGACTGGAATAAAGACACACCCTTAGTATAAACCTTTAATCCCAAACAATGAAGGCAAATTTTGTTTATAAAATTGCAGCCATGTTTGAAAGTGATGTCTAATGGAGAGGTAAAGTAATGAATCAGAGAAAGATTTGACAGAATGAGTTGGAGATGGGATATGTCCAACTCTCAGGAGATCAGAACAGGAGAGAGAGGTAACTTCAGAGAAGCAATACAGAGAGAGAATGTACAGGTGTGGGAGGGAGCAAAGAAGACAATTTTACTGGGACAGTTTTAGAGAGACTGGTTGCAGGTGAAGACAGAACAAGGCAGAGAATGAGAAGGACCCAGGAAATTTAAACAGATTGCCAAGTAGAAGGACAAGAAGCCAAGAGAAGACAGTTTGAAGTCTGTCATCTTGGAGAGGAGTTTGAGCCAGAACAGCTGAGTTGAACCAGTCAGCCAGAGTTCAGAAGGAACTGGAGAGGGTGGTTTTATTCAGCCGTACACCTCAGAGATGACAATTTCATCTGGTGAATGAAAGATACATTTGCAAATGTAAGATTATTTTCCAGAGGTCCTGACATTTGAACATGTAAGAATCACTTTCAGGGTATTTACCACCTGGATGCCAGCTTTCCTGGAAAATTTTTGGAAGTCAGGATTCTAGAGGTTGATATTTTTTAAAGCTATGGAGGAAGTGCATTAAGAGCTGAGGGACACATCACAGTCTGAAAATAACAATTATTTCCTCTAATGCAAAGTATCATTGGACTGTTCTAAATGTCTTTAGTGATCTTGTTTTGAATTTTTAAGACATACATTCAGTTACCATGAAACATACAGGAGAACTTCAAATCTAGAAATAGTTTGGATTTGTCAATCATTTAAAAGTTCATATTCTTTTATGATAAAATGTTATGTTTGCCTCAGGATTTTAATAGTGGATGTCTATTTGGAATAATATTACTGACATTTGTGTTTATGGTGATGGGTCTTATATTATTTCATTATTTCAATATTAATTATTAGTATTATTATTTCATATTAATGCAGACAAAATAATCTATACAGTTAGATTCAAATATTCAACAGAATTTTCATCTGGGATGTTAACTGTAACATAAAATGATCATTTTGTTGTAGCTTCATTCAATTATGATTTACTAATAAACCTTGATAATATTTTTTGATATAAGGAAAACTTAATTGTAAATAAATAATAGTAGAGTATGAGTGAATACCTATTGCTTATTTTTCTAACTGAATGTGTTTTCTTTTGAACTAACATGAACATGTCATCATGTCTAACTTGTTTATTCAACATGTTTGTTTTTATCTAAATAAAATAAAATACTCATGTTACTCATAGACATGAGTAACATGAGTAACAGAGAGATTGGTATATTAATTTCAAAAGTTAAGCAATTCTTCTGATATTACAGGAAAATTGAAAAATGTTGTTGTTATTTGTAAGAACTATTCCTTAGTGTATTATCTGATGATTGAAGAGTCTGTGTCTCGGATGCTTTGGGTCCATGGATATGTAACTTTCTATTCTCTCACTAAAAAAAAAAAACTGTGTAAAGACATGTAGCGTAGATTCTATATTTTATCCTGTCCTAATATTCAGTTATCTAAAAGTGAAAATCAGGTTCATTTCTGTTGAAAGAGGGAGGAATGGGAAACAGAGAAAACATGAAAGAGAAAACACTGAGAAGACATTTTAATAAAGCAATGTTAAACTTTCAATAATGTGATATTTAGAATTATAAGTAATTGTTCCTTGTAATATTAGTATGTGTATTACATCCTAATAAAGACACAATGAATAATTGATGCTGTTTTTAGCTAACTGACAGAACTTCTGAGCATGGATTTTAGGCACTGTAATAACTTTCATATTGGGATCGTGGGATATAAGTTACCAGGCTTCATACCAGACTTTAAAATACCAATGAAATTAATGAGTTTAATTAATTTATTAATTAAATGAGATGAAGATATTATTATTCAAATTTTATTTCACAACCATTTGTTCCCCATTTTCTGGATACTACAGTCTTTTAGAAATGTTGCAATCTGTAAGAAAAATACTAGCTAATATTATTCAACTGATAAATGATAATAATAAAACCAAAAGCAAATGACTGGAATGGCCAATACTTAACACAGTTAGGAAGAAGAAATAAGGATGACATGTTAATATCTAAATGTGCTCTCTTCAGGTTCCATCTCCCCCCTATAGAGCATTTCAGCTAAAGTCATCATCCCCATTGGGTTCTGGGATCCTTCACATCCCAGGTGTCTGGAATTTTCTAGAGGTCCATCCCACACTGCTGCATATCTCCCTATTTACCTGATCCTGTCCCCCTCTTTCACTTCCCTCCTATCCAGGTTTCTTTCTCCCTCAGCATCCCATGATTATTTTGCTTCCCCTTCTAAGTGGGAATGAAGAATCCAGACTTGGTCCTTCCTTCTTGTTAAGCTTTAGATGGTCTATGAGTTGCATGGGCATTCTGAACTTTTTGGCTAATATCAACATATCAGTGAGTACCTACCATGTATATGCTTTCGGGTCTAGGTTACCACACTCAGGATGATATTTTCTTGTTCTATCCATTTGCCTGCAAAATACACGATGTCCCCATTTTTAGTAGCTGAGTTGTATTACATTGTGTAAATGAACCATATTTTCTGTATTCATTTTTCAGTTGTGGAACATCTGGGTTGTTTCCAGCTACCACCTATTACAAATAAGGCTGTTATGAACATAGTGGAGCACATGTCCTCATGATATAGTGCAGTATATATATATCCAGTAGTGGTATAGCTGGGTCTTCAGGTAGAACTATTTCCAATTTTCTAAGGAACTGACAGATTGATTTCCAGAGGAGTTGCATCAGTTTTCCATCCCAGTAGCAATGGAGGAGTGTTCTTTTTCTTTGCATCCTTGCCAGCATGTGTTGTTGCCTGAGTTTTTGATCTTAGCCATTCTGATTGGTGTAATGTGGAATTTTAGGTGTGTCTTGATATACATTTCCCTGATGACTAGAGACCACCTCTAGTAGAGAGATATGACCTTCAGTTGAGGGATGGGGTCAATCTACCCATTTCAACAGTTTCGACCCAGAATTGTTTCTGTCTAATGGAAATACAGGAAGAAAAATGGAGCAGAGAGACTGGAGGAAAGGCCATCCAGAGACAGCTCCAACTTGGGATCCATCCCAAGTGCAGGCACCAAACTCCAATAATATTGCTAATGCCATGTTGTGCTTGCACACAGGAGCTTGGCATAGATGTCCTTTGACAGGCTCTGTCAGCACTTGACTTAGACTGATACTTACAGGACTGAGCTCCAGAACCCCTATGGAAGAGTTAGGGGAAGGACTGAAGGAGTTGAAGAGGATTTGCAACCACATAGGAAGAACAGTTTCAACTAAGTGGACCCCCAGAGTTCCTAGAGACTAAGCCACAAAATCAAGAGCATACATGGCCTGGTCTGTGGGCCCTGCTGTATATGTAGCAGAGGATTTCCTTGTCTGGTCTCAGTGGGAGGGGATGTGCTTGGTCCTGTGGGGGTTTGATGCCCCCGAGAAGGGAGATACTAGAGGGGCGAAGTGGGGGTGGATGGGGGAGCACCCTCTTAGAGGTAAAGAGGAGTGGTATGTGGTGAGGGGCTCATGGAAGGGTCAAGGAAGGGGGGACAACATTTGATATGTAAATTAATAAAATAATTATGAAAAATAGCTAAATGTGAAGAACTACACAGAAAATTTGATCTCAGCTAATCGCTACTTGTTTTATGCTTAAATTACTAATAGTATACCAAATAGTCCATGAAGAGGTTAATTGATTATGTTTAAGAAACCAGACTAGAAAATTAAAAAAGGCGATTTTGGATGTCAGGCCTGTTGACATTCGCATAGAAGTGTAGCAGAGAGGTTTCTTAGCAGACTAATGTCCTAGGTTCAGTTCTTTTTTTTAAAAAAAATTAGATATATTCTTTATTTACATTTCAATTCTAAGTGATGAAAAGAAACAAAAAAAAAGAAAAATTAAAATACACAGAACACAGGAGAGTGTTCACCCCATTTGAAAGTATACATTTTCACTATGGGACAAAACCTGATGGCACTATATAAATTTAAGATCTTCCCCAGTGAAGACTAACAGGCCCAACATGAGATATGCCTTTCTTTTTTCAAGTGCTCAAGACTTAATCATACTCAGCTGCCTTCAGGCATTAGTTAATATGCTATTTTTAATTTGAAATTATTGAAAAAATACGTGAAAGGCACAGAGTGATTAGTTGGTATCAAATGTGTAAACTTTTTTAATATGCCATTATTTTGAGTTCAGGTTTAGATACTATCTGAACATAAAGCATGGAATGAAAAGTATGGAAAAACACATAAAATCTATATGACCCCTGATACACACTTTCCTATAAATAGATTTATTATTTCTAATATGTTTAAAATTCTCTATATAATGGAAAAATTAATTACCAATCTAACACTCTTCTTGGAACAGTAAATTAGAAAACTCATGAAATTTGTGTGTGAGTGTGTGTGTGTGTGTGTGTGTGTATGCTTTTATTCTTTAGTGTTGTTGTATAATTCAAGTTAATAGCAGTTTTATTCAACTAATTAAAGCATGTTGAATAATTTTCCATCTATGATTTGGTCATTTTATTATGATTTACTCTGAGAAGTTCTGTTGCTTCAATAAGGCAAATTGCATCCAATTCCTTTGAACATACCATTCGCAGCAGTCCATGATCTACCTTATAGAGCAAATTCAACAAACATTGCCTTAGAACTAACTTTGGTTTTCGTCTTGTTCTTTTTTTCCCAAGGTTCCCAAGGGGGGGGGGGCGGTTGGAAATGATGACAAGCTTGAGTAGCTCACAAGCAGCTGAAATTTTATTGCCATTCTTTTCAAAGTAGTTTTAACTGGTACTTATCCCAGAGGGAAATACACTAAAAGACAGATGTTAGCTGCTTCCTTTCTTTTTTTGTTTCTTATCCTCCGGCTAGAAGTTGTTTGTTTTGTTTATTAATTGAGGCTAACACATCAGCTGAGTCACTGCTACTCAGAGACTCTAGAGCATTTAACTTTTCAAATTCCATTTCCTCAAACTTTGTTTTGTTTGAAAACAAGCAGAAAGCATCGATCTTATATCATAGAATCAATTGCACTATTGAAATAAGTAAAAAAGCCTCTTCTTTTTATTTATTTATTTATTTTTTACAATAAATGTTAGGTGATTTGCTTAGCCGAAATTTTCTTTACTCTAATTCAATGCCATTTTTTTAATGCAAGAAAGATTTTTTAATGTTATTCTTTTAAAAGAAGTTCAGGAGCTAGCCAGGTCCAGCTTCTTGTCTACTTTTTGTTTCTGAATGTATATGCTATAATTCAATATAAACTTAGGCACACCTTCCCTGTTAGAGTGCACTGTACTCTCTTAAGCTGCTAAGCTAAAATAAGCCTTTTGGCTTTTCAGTTGCTTGTCTGGGATTTGACCCCTCTAATAAGAAAAGTACCTAATATAGAGGCTTGCCATCCTTATAGAGCAAAGGTGCAATCATTAATATATTTCCTTTTCTGAGGTCATAGTTTTCACAATCTCTAGCGACATTGTATATTTAGAGAAAATTTTATTTTTGTTGACAGTTTATATAACTTCATATTTAGAGACTTTTAAAATATAATTTTAAATTTTCTGTTAAGTTCTTATCTGTTTTTTAGTTAAAATAATATTGATTGCTACTACAGTTTATTGTCTGTCTGGAAGGTTCTAGAATCACCTTTGAGAAACATCTCTTGAAAGGTTTGTGAAAAATCTTCTTGACTAGATTAATTAATATGGGGAAATGTATACTAATTTCTGTTCAGCTTTCCAGAGGTTGGGAGTCCAGATTACCAACAGAAACCATCTGGCTGACGATGAATATTGCTCATTTTCTGCCTCCTGACTGCATAGATAATGCAAGCAGTTTCCTCAAACTTCTGCTGCACTCCTTCCCCAGCCTTAGCAGACTATATTCCCTAGAACTGTAAGCTAAAGCTAATGTACTCCTAGAAATGACTCCTTATTAGTCAATAGGCCATATCAATGCAAATATCCAATACAGAAAAGAGTACTATGAAGTGGGCCCATGCTCTGATATAGCTGATTGTGTGAATTATAAGCCTTTTAAAATGGTCTGGGGACAAGAATGTGTAGGACTTTGGAACTTTGAACTAGGGAAGCACTACAATACGACATTTAGCAGAATTTAATGGGCCATCTTGGTGGTTCTGTGAATATCTAAGATTGTGGAGAGATGGTGGAGAGTATAGGCCTAGCTAATGAAGTTTCAGAAGGGAACAAGGACCCACTTGGAAAGAGAGCTAGAGGCCATTATAGTTGTACTCTGTTAAGGAATCTGGGTGCTTTAGGCCTGGGTCTTAAGAACTTTAGAAGGCTGAATACTGGAGTTACGTGACTAATTTGTTCACTGAAGGAGATTCAGTATAGGACAATATTCAAGCTACTGCTTACTGCTCAGAGAGCACAGGCTGTGGGGTAGAGGTGAAAGAATAAAGCTGTGCAGTTCATTGAAGAAAAGAGTATAAGCAATTTTGACCAGATTAAAAAAAAATTGGAAAGAGTCTCTAACTGTTAAAGGAATTAGTATCTTTATAGAGAAACTAGTTACTTTACTCTGGGGCACAAGAAAAAAAAAGCAATAGCATGTTGAAATTTTATTTTTTTGATTTTTAATCTTTCTTTCTTTCTCTCTCTCTCTCCTCTCTCTCTCCTCTCTCTCTCTTTCTTTCTTTCTTTCTTTCTTTCTTTCTTTCTTTCTTTCTTTCTTTCTTTCTTTCTTTCTCTCTTTCTTTCTGTCTCTCTGTTTCTGTCTCTCTGTTTCTCTCTCTCTCTCTCTCTCTCTCTCTCTCTCTCTCTCTCTCTCTCTCTCTCTCTCTCTCTCTCTCTCTCTCTCTCTCCATTTCAGATTTTACTCCCCTCCCGGCCCACCCTCCAACTATTCCACATCCCATGCCTCTTCCCAGCACCCCTGTCTCCACAAGGATGTCCCCACTCCACCAGACGTCTAAATTTCCTTGGGTCTCCAGTCTCTTGAGGCTTAGGTACATCTTCTTTGACTGAACCCAGACCTGGCAGTCCTCTGCTATATGTGCTATATGATATGTGTTGGGGGCCTCATATTAGCTGGTATATGCTGCATGGTTGGTGGTCCAGTGTTTGAGAGATCTTGGGGGTCCAGGTTAATTGAGACTGCTGGTCCTCCTACAGAGTTGACCTCCTTCTCAGCTCCTTTCAACTTTTCCCTAATTCAACCAAGGGGATGAGCTGTTTCTGTTCATTACTTGGGTGAATATATATTTTATAATGTAAGAGTATACATTATACTCTTTCAGCTAGCTGCTTTTTTGGGTCTTCTGGAGTGCTGTCATGATAGGTTGCTTTCTGTGAGCACTCCATAGTCTCATTAATAGTGTCAGGCCTTGGGGCCTCCCCTTGAGCTAGATCCCACTTTGAACCTGTCTCTGGACCTTCTTTTCCTCAGGCTCCTCTCTATTTCCATCCCTTTAATTATTTCAGACAGGAACAATTATGGGTCAGAGTTGTGACTGTCGGATGGCAACCTTGTCCTTCACTTGATGCCCTGTATTTCTGCTGGAAGTGGGCTCTCCCCACTGAAGGGCATTTCATGTAAGGTCTCTTCCTTTGAGTCTTGAGAGTCTTTCACCTCCCAGGTCTCTGGTACATTTTGCAGTGCCCCATCCCCAAGTGAGGGTGGCTCTTTGAAAATTTAATATGTGTTTTCTTTTGCTAAATGTAATTGTTTATCTTCTTAATGCTTAGTTATCCATATTTCTTTGTTTCTTTCTTAGTTTCTTTCTTTCTTTGCTTCTTTCTTAGTTTCTTTCTTTCTTTCTTTCTTTCTTTCTTTCTTTCTTTCTTTCTTTCTTTCTTTCTTTCTTTCTTTCTTTCTTTCTTTCTTTCTTTCTTTCTTTCTTTCTTTCTTTCTCCATGGAGTGGAGGGGAGTCTGGGTTAGTTGAATCTTCCTTGTCTGGCCTCAGTGGTCCTGTGGAAGTTTGATGTCCCAGAGAAGGATGCTAGAGGAGTGAGGCAGAGTAGCTGGGTGCAGGGGAACAGCCTCTAAGATGTGAAGTGGGAATGGGGAGAGATTGGGTGGGAGGCTGTTGGAGGGGTGACTGGGAATGTAGACAGCTTTAATATGTAAATAAAATAAATAATAAAAATCAAAATGAAAAGAACTAGACAGAAAACTTGATGCCAGCTAATCATTACTTGTTTTATACTTTTTTCACTAAAAATTAGTAATAATATACCAATATATGAAGAAGTCATGTGGACCTTTAACATGAAAGATTGTTGCTGTTTTCAAAACAAAATTCTTGCATCTTTTAAGATAATCATTTAGGTTTTGTATTTGAGTTATTTTATATTCTAGATATAATTGTAAACACTGGTTTACAGTTGTAATTCCTTTCTGATATAATCCTAGAGAATATATTGATATAATGGGATGTATCTTAACATATATATCATATATAACAGGAATATTATATGTCACATATATGATAATAAATCCAATATATAGCAAGCCCATAGAAAATAATACATATATAAAATAATTTTAAAGCTCATGCATGACCTACATGACAGTATTAAATAAAATTATCTCCTTTTTAGTTGTTAGGAAATCAGGTAAAATACACTTTTAAATATGATAGGTTATTGCTAATATTCTTATCAGCAGAATAAGATAAGAATGGTACTATTAGTACCAGTTTAGGAAAAAGAATGTAGAAAGATCATGAGGCACAGTCTCAGTGGATGATGACAAGGCCCAAAAGTTTTCTAAGCTCAGCAGGGAAGTCACTCATTTGAACTCAAAGCAGTCAACAATATAAATTCATGCATATACAAAACCCTTGGAAGCTCAAGACATTCAAAGTCCCATCATGGAGAGGGAAGGTGGTCACAAAGTTCCACCTTAAGCAGAGAAACTGTTTGCAATTGATAGTTTCTCAAAGAAAGAATTTTTTAAAGACTCAGTGTTCTGATAGTTCAATAAGGTTTCACTAGAAGGCCACACAAACAAGTTTTCTGGGCAAATA
The DNA here is from genome assembly GCF_947179515.1 of Apodemus sylvaticus. Taxonomy (NCBI): domain Eukaryota; kingdom Metazoa; phylum Chordata; class Mammalia; order Rodentia; family Muridae; genus Apodemus; species Apodemus sylvaticus. The sequence goes on from NC_067479.1 coordinate 28,796,856, forward strand.
TAATGGTATTTGACTAATTTTATTCTGTTAGAAAAGTTACATGATTAGGGAAAAGGATGGACATAAGAAATTTGTATGTGTATGTGTGTGGTGTGTGTGTGTGTGTGTATGTGTGAGTGTACTGTATATTAAGTGTTAACTAAATGTAAGTTATTCTTCAAGAATTAATCAAAATTGGAAGAATCTGTTTTTAAAAATGTATATTTTCCAATATTGTTATTTAATTGAATCAGTTAGCTCTTAATAACTTGAAAATCTAGAACTCAAGTCAAGCATAATGTGGCATAGTTCAGGATGCTAAATGTCCTTGGAGAAGCAAGCATTTCCATCTCTAAGTCTATCTTGGATATTCATTCTCCTGCTAATTTACCACATTAATGGACATAGTGCTGTGTAAGACAGAACCTAAGTGTCAAGTCAGGATACCATTGAATATAAAGCAATTATAATTTTCTTTTTTATATTAGATAAAAGTGGAATAATAAAAGTTTCATACTTTCTTCAATTAAACAAAAATTATTGGGGTTCGAGAGATGGTTTAGACCACTACATGCTCTTTCTCTGAACCAAGTTTGAATCTCAGCACCCACATGAAAGCTCACAGCTATCTGTAACTCCAGTTTCAGTGGATCCATGCAGTCTTTGTGCACACTGCATGCATAAAACATGTACCTGCAGGTAAAACCTACAATACAAAAAATAATCTCAAATGTTAAATAATGGAATTAAAATGTAAATAATAATGTAATTATTAATAAGGTAAGTATCTTCTCATAGTGCTTTCTGGAGAACAAGAAGTTTTAATCATTTGGTATTTTATTTCTTAATCAAAGACTTTTTTGATCCCAGTAAAGAGAATCCTTACTCTGCGAAGGAATTGTTCATGAAAATAAGTCTTTTATAAAATTATTGATCAAATTTGTTACTATTCTCTGAAATATACTTTGTAAAAAGATTTTAAACTGTTTGCATGAAAGTACTGTACAGTAAATAGCTATGCGAAGAGAAATATGTATTTGAAATATTTTTAAAGTGGATGACAAAATATATGATCATATTTCTGACAGGAAGCTGAATTTCTATAGCATACTTTGACATTGCACTATAGACCTGAAAAATATTACAGTGTGCAAAATGTCTTCATTGTACCTTACTTATGATACTTGAGTGAAAGAACATTGAATTATACAATAATATATCTCATCCGTATAATTTTATTTTAAATGTATACATTATAAAACACCCAGATTCATTTAGAAAACTTTCTCTGTCTGAATAAGTTTTCTTTAGGGTAGCTACTCTTTCATTTCATCATCTTTTAAAAAACAGTGCTTAATTGCAAAGGTTTTACAATTCTTCACTATGATTATAGCAAAGAGTTATTTTTTCTTTTTCTTTTCAGAACTTTTACACTTGCTTTCTCTTAAAATATGAATTGTCTACTTAAAATCCCCAAAACTGTACATTCTATTTATTTTAAGGTGAACCATTTTTCACAAAACTACAAATAGTTTTAATGATGTTTAGGACTGGAGTTAAAGCCATTTCTTCTCATTTCTAAAATTTCTGGCTTTCCAAGATTACAAAGAAGACCCACACAGAATTAGGTGCTACATGTGCATTAAATATTTCTTGTTTCACCAATAACTATACTTTCCACTCTTACTGAAACTTCTGAGTAAATTCGAATTAAAACCTCAAGTATATCTGCCAGGAGAACAGAAGTACAAGAAGTGAAAACAAAGAATATTTAACGAGTTTCTGTATGGGAAGCGGTGTCTTACTGAATAACCAACAAGTCTTATACACCCAGAAAGGCATCTGCAGAAGTCAATCACTAAGGTAGTCATGCAGATCTTTATCATGAGGAAAAACATACAAATGAGGAATATTCACAATTTCAATTTGAAATATCCTGTGATCTTTGGGGATGTTTCCCATCCATTTAAAAATAAATAAAAAAAATAAAAAAAATAAATAAAGCAGCAGTCTTCCGAGGAAAACAGCTACTGGGAAAAAAACACTACCAAAATATATAATAGGAGACAGACTTCCAGAAAAAGCTTCATGCTGTCCCCAAACAGCACCCAGGTTAATATCTCAAGCAGCTGTCCTGATCTCCATGGTCTAAGCTTTTAACTAACTTTAATTAAATGGAATCTTTGGTGTGCAAGGGTGCATATGCCTGGGATATGAATAAGAGAAACAAACAGCAGAGTCTGGCATATGGTTGCACACACGTGCATCATCTGATTTTTGATTTTTTTTGTAAGTATATGTTAACATTCATGAGAGGTTAAAAAAAGGGGGGCATGAACTGAAATAGAACAGTCTCTCTGGACTTCAACTTTTTGTCTACTATTCGTACCATCACAGCTAGGATGAAAATACACTATGTCTTAATTGTCAGATGCACAACCTGCAGTGTTTAAATGGACTCTGTGGAATTGGGCCCCAAACTAAACCAATCGGTTGCAAGCTATTTTTCTCTTCTGTTCAATGTTCGGCTGCAGTATTTGCATAAATGTAGCTGCACTGTCCGTCTTTTAACTTTCACTCAACTAATTATGCTTCCAGCCCCCTGCTGATGGACAAAAATGAGACTTCATCTGCAAATAGCTTCAGCAGTTTACAGCTTATTAAATGCCAAAATCCAGTTAAGACAGTTTGAGAATTCTCATGTCAGGCATTTTAACATGCCATTTTTTTTAACACAAAATTCTTATTAAAAAAATGAGCCTACTTCTCCAAGTTACACAAAATAAAATCACTAGCATAAAGGTAATGAACAGGATAGAATTTCATACAAATTGTGTACTTAGCATATGTGGCTTACTCTGAACACACTTAATTGGTTTGAGTAATAATGAAGCAGCCATGAGAAGACAACTAAGTTGAGAAGAAAATAGTTTTTCAAATTGCAAAGAGCTTTTAACTGTGGAAGCAGCTTTTATCATTTATATAAAAGGCTGTACACAGTCTGAAGAAAGAAGATGAAGAGCAGAAACATACTCATGGATTCTTTTAAATATAACTTTGCTTTAATTTCCTATGGTAGGTTTTACATATTGCATCAAACATCTGGTGTAATCGCAATCTCCTATTCCTCATGTAATGCAGAGATGGCAAGTCACTTAAATCAGAAAGAGAAAAAGGAAATATCCTTTAAACTTGAATGAATGTATAAGGATCCAACATTTCATAACTCACTCTGATGGGGTTGAAATCATTCCAGAATTATTTGTGATTACTTGACCTTGCAGCATCTTCATGACCTATGAGGATTTGATCAAGTTAAAAATTTCCTATGAAAAACACGATTCTTCCAGAGATATTGGGCATAAAGTAATTTATTTTTGTAGACATTATATTCTCCAGTTTTTGTAATGATACTTTTATTGATGATCATTTCTATCTGTATCTGTATCTGTATCTATATCTATATCTCTACCTCTGTTTCTATCTCTAATCTATCTCTATCTAATCTATATCTATCTCCTTAAAATGTGGAGAAGAAATATTCTTTCCTTCTTTCCTTCTTTCTTTCTTTCTTTCTTTCTTTCTTTCTTTCTTTCTTTCTTTCTTTCTTTCTTTCTTTCTTTCTTTCTTTCTTTCTTTCTTTCTTTCCTTCTTTCAAGACCTCCAGGAAGCATTATGTGGTGTTGGACTAACTCATTTTTGGGAATATTTTAGTCATTGTCACAGAAAGTGAAGTTATGCTAATTCAACAACTGACAATCAGTCTCATGTGTTGTGTTACTTTATTTTTTCAACTTTATTCCATATCATATGGTGTTCTTTTACTGTTGGGAATTATGTTCACAAATTGTATTTGTATATGTCTTTTTCTTACAATATATAAAGATAAAATTGATTATGACATGATTCATGACAAATGCCATGAATTATTTTTAAAGCAATTTATCTCAAATCATATACCAATTAACAGCTTTCATAACAAATACTCAAACTGTAGTTGGCATTTGATCAAAAGGATCATATCACTTTGCTGGTACTTAAAGATTTGGAACATATGAAACAAATTCATATAATATACTCCTGTGCAATTGTAAAAGCCACATGTGTGGTTCAGCTCTGGCAATACTAAATACAAAGCCCTCTCTTTGCCTGCTATGCAGTATATTATATGAAGGAACATTACTATCTAGAACAAAATACAACATTTCTGGTTGTGTGTGGTGCAAATACCTTTAACTTAGGAGGTAGAGGCAGGTTGAACTTGAGAGTTTGAGGCTGCCTTGTCCTACAGATCAAGTTTCAGGCCTGCCAGGTCTAAATAATTTGCCTAAAATGAAAGTTCAAAGCAGTTGCTCAGGCTTGAAATTATATATTCACCACCAACAAAAATGTCTTTAATGTGTTATATTTATATACTTCTATGCAAGCATAGATACACACAGATATACAGTAAGAATAAAAACAGAGGCTATCAATTTGAAGGGGGTCATGAAGTGTTAAAAGGAAAGATGGCTAGAAGCAGGGACAGGAAGAAAGAGATGGAAGGAGAAGGGGACATAATTCTAACTGAATTAAAGCGTATTAAAAAAAACCCAAAAGGTTGCTTTCTTTTCTAGAATTTAGATTAAAAAGTAAGAATATTACACAACTAATTTATCTTCCTTATAATTTAATGAGCATTATAAATATTTGTTAGATTTCTAGAGCTAGATTAAAGTAATTTATGAAACTTACTTGTATTTCATGGTTATAAAAATATAGATATGTACTTAGTATATTTTTAGCGCTCTGCCTATTGGAATGTATTTGAATAGAGGGCAATTGCAACTCAAATGAAGGCTGATAACAGGGCACTGTTATTAAATATACACGATGTTCACCTGCTCTTTGCCATTGTAAATGTCCCAAGTACAGAATCCTCTGTGCTTGGAGGCTTTCATTGTGCTATTATCATATATTCTGCCTTCTTTCCAACAGATTCTTCTCATGGGGAGAAAAAACACTTTAAATGATGGTGATTGTTGCTTTGTGGGTAGATTTTACTATGGATCCCAATGAGAAAAGAGAGTCAGTCAGGACTGATGAGCTACATGCAGCATGCACCTCTGCACGCTGGACCACTTTATTAAAAAAAAGCAAAGCAAAACAAAACAAAACTCTTGTCGTGATCTTTCCAGGGATGTTTTCTCTTAAAACTTTTGCTTTTGAGAGTGACTCCCTGAGTGATATCAGATAATATGCCCAACAGAGTGTCTACAACATGACTGCCCAAATGTGAGCTAAACAGGGGTACCAATGTACATGCCTAACTGGATGGACAGAAGCCCCTGATGCCTGGAGCCTATACACTGAACTGCAGGCAACTGTGAAAGGCTGGAAATGTGTATGTGCATGTGCTTGTATGTAAGTGCACATGTAAGTGTGTGTGTGTGTCTGTGTGTGTGTCTGTGTGTGTGTGTGTGTGTGTGTGAGAGAGAGAGAGAGAGAGAGAGAGAGAGAGAGAGAGAGAGAGAGAGAGAAGAGAGAGAGAAGAGAGAAGAGGGAATGAATTGAATTCATAGGAGAAAATATTGTCTCTTAAAGCTCAAATATGGGTGTGCCTGTAGGGGGGAAATATCATATTAATGGAACTTAAAATAAATAGCATGTCTGATGTGAAACTAATACTCTTGTGAGTAAAAATGACACTTCAGGTTTAAGCAAGACTCACATTGGAGATACCTAATGCCAAGTCAAAATATGATGATATAAACTAATGGAACTCACCGAAGAAAAAAATAAAACCTGGATCTTGTTTTGATTATTTTGGCTTCATTTTACTTCCTTCCAGATCTTTCCTTGTGGCAAGAGGATCTGAAACTTTAGTTCCGCATTTCATTCCAATGGCTGTTATTTTATCACTACCTTAAGTAAGATAAAACTGCAGAGCCTCTCCTCATTTACCATAAACCAATACAAGCTTGGCTAGTATTCATTTAACTGTTTAAGATGCAATATGTGGGGAATCTTTTTTCCATTTATTATTGTAAGAATTTAAGACTTCTTTTTTTTCAGTACGTTGACCAAACTTTCTTTCTAAACTATGCCTGACCACAAAATGCAGTGAGAGACTTGGAAATATCTAGAACTGGGTCCACAAAGAGAAAGAAAAAAATGTGCCCTGTGTTTCACATTATCCATTTCTACACTATGGACAGAAATAATATTGTGAATCTTACTTTGGACAAAGAGATCACATCTATCTTTTCTCCAAAGGAAACAATCTAAACATGCTACGGAATTCAAGAATAACATTGAATGTCAAGCACAGTGCCTTTTACCCATCAGCTCTGAACATAGGCCCTCAGATCCAGACTGAAATGCTTGTCTTTTCCCACACTTGTACTTCTGGCACCGCCTTTACTCCCCTCTGAAACATTCAGTATGCCATTATACATCAGTAGCAACAAAATACAATTCAAGTTTTTAACTCAAGAGACAATGTGAGACCTAAGAAAACATTGTCAGCAACACCAAACATTCCTGGGCAAGCTTTGTTTAGGACTTACATCACAACAGGGGATTCAGCCATTACCTGTTTATGCTTTTAATGATTTCAGATGGCTGACGGCAATGAATTGCATACATAAAAAACCTGCTTGCTTGTCCTATGTCCCTGTTTTCCATTGATAACTAGAAAAATAATAAACCTCAACTTGATCTGAAAAATACTGAGCTGGATTGTTTGTTTCAGGACTAGCATTTCTAAAACAAAGACCACCATTGTAAAAAAGCCACGTCAGGAAAAGACTGTGGTTACATTCAAAAGAGGAAGCATTTCCTCTATGGGGTATAGCAGCATGCTGGGAAGAAACAGGGAAATTAATTGTGCAACTAATTCTGTTGACCAGTTTATAGCAGACTATGTGGTAGTTGATAAAAGTTGGCATTTAATTTATTCAAGGACTACTATGTGGTTTTTAAAGAGAAAACCAATTACTCCTTAAAACTAAGAGCTTTCTTCTTCTTAGAGAATCTAAAGTAAGTTAATAAAAGTGATAAATATGCTGTGATTAACTGGGTCCAGGGGGGGCAATGGTGAATTCAGGCCCTGAAGAAAATCTAAACCATCTCAAGGCTATCTTCAAAATTATATGGTTTTTATATTTCCTGAGTTGATAAATAGGATCTTAAAATATTTGTAAGGATATTTGGAAAAGAACAGTCTCATAATATGATTTTCAAAATTACAGATTATTGGACTGTCATTCACATAATTATGAAGTATGGTTTCTTGGATTAGTAAAATTACTCTCATTGTCTCATCGTTTAAAAGTACTCATATGGAAGATTTATATCAAAGGAGTTAGAGAAGTAGGGTAGAAAGATTCTAAAAGCAATAGGGAATTAATGACTTCAGTGCAACAGTGTTTCTGGACACAACAAGGAAGTTACATATATGAAGTAACCGACACAGCGATAGTAAGCAAAACACAAGCTTCCACAAGTCCAAGAAAATGCCAGCATACAAGAGTAATATGTATTCAAAGTTCGATTTCTAGCTTAGGAACAACCTTTTTGTAAATGTGTGTTCCATGCTAGGTTGGTCATTTCCCGGGGAATGCAGACAGCTCCAATTGGACTATATGATTTTGAATAATTTTCTCTAAGCTGGTTGTGTATGGCATAGGGGATGATGAGAGAAGAATATGTATGATCAAAATTCAATGTATGACTTTCTCCAATAATATATTTTTCATGAAAAATATTATTGGAAAACAGACTATTAAAATCAAAATATGTAAGATACTAATTATAATTATATCCAAATAAAATTCTATTATTATCATCATTTTAATATATCCCCAATCTATACAGATTGCAATCTATACAGATTCCTCTGTGTCACGTTTATGCAATGACTAACTCCTTTTGGCCTTTGAGAAACAACTCATTGAAAGACCTTTCTCTCCTCCTTCTTAACTACTCAAGTCTGTTTTTTCCCTTTAAGTCCACTGATTTCATGTATAATAATTTTATGATAAAGCAATGGTGGTTATGAGTTGTTTGATACATGTAGGTGCTATCATACTAAAGATTTTATATGTAACATTTGTATATGGATAGTCTTTTCTGAACAAAGCAGTTTTGATTCTAAAGAATAATATTAAATAAAAAATTGGCTATCTTATAAAATGTTTCTCCCTTGTCTACCTATTAAGTTTTTAAACATAGTGTGCTTCCATGGATGTGAATTCTTAAATGTAATAATACCTGTCTATACTCCTTCCCTAACCACTGTATACTTCTTGCACTTGCTTGATTACAGCCATTGTTATGACATGATTTTAGATGCATTTTTATTCTAAGTGTAAGTTCGAGGCAGTAATTCCTATACTGGATGCTTGATAAAATTTATATATAATTCAATCTCGTGCATTTATATTCACTTCCAATCCTGTCTGCAAAATCTATGAGACATGAGCCCTAGCTCTGTCTCTTTCCTCTAACATATTAATAATGAAATTTTTAGTAATTTTTATAACTTCTAATTCACTATTAATCCTGTATGCATCTTTATATCTTTATATCTGGTAAGGAGGCTCCTTATTTTGGTCATCATCAGAAGTTGTGTGTAAAATGGATAAATGACTGAAGATGAGCATAATTTGGTGGTGACAGTATGTTGGATAATTTATAATATAGTCAAGGCCAGGGTAAACACTTAATGAGAGCTGATATACATGATTTACAAAGTTCATTGAAGAAATGAATCATCTCACAGGACGCATATGTAGACACCTATAACAATCTTTCTGAAGTTCACAATAAAACATTTTTTTCTTTTTGACAAAATCTTTTCCATCTACTCTAAAATATCACCTACTTAGTGTGTTTTATTTTTATATTTTACATGAGGCATAAGGATTAATGTTAAGAAACCCCTAGGTCAATAGCATCAACACTGCAACTATGAAATGCTTCTCTTTTTGGACATTTCAGTGATTCTCAAGTCTTGTCACCAGATGCAATCATAAAAACCATAAGCTAATGTGTAACCAAGTTTTCTGGATTTTCATCAAATAAATATATTGCCTTTCTTACAGTATATATATCACATATCAGAGAGAAGAAATTTACCTTCATAAGGTAACTTTATATGGTATAACAGTATCTACTAACACCTTCTAATTCTGCATTATATAGATAAGTGCAGGCTATTTAGCAAATCTCAGTGTTACAAACCAATCTATGCACAATATAAGTAAGCTTATATTAAAAGCTAATATTAAAAATAAGCTAGATAATTAAGTTTACCACATTTTTTCTAATGGTCGCAAGAACAGAAAAGCAACTCAAATAATAATGAATGTCAATTGCTAATAAGATCTTATTTTCTTTTTCATAAGAACATTTCTTAAAAATGGTTGATGGTAGTGAATGCATACCAATGATTGATCTTTTGAGTCTGGGTTACCTCACTTAGTATGATGTTCTCCAGCTCCATCCATTTGTCTAAGAATTTCATGAATTCCTTGTTTCTAATGGCTGAATAGTACTCCATTGTGTATATATACCACATTTTTTGCATCCATTCTTCCATTGAGGGATACCTGGGTTCTTTCCAGCTTCTAGCTATTATAAATAGGGCTGCTATGAATATAGTGGAGCACATATCCTTACTACATGCTGGGGAATCCTCTGTGTATATTCCTAGGAGTGGTATAGCAGGATTCTCCGGAAGTGACATGCCCATTTTTCTGAGGAACCGCCAAACTGATTTCCAGAGTGGTTGTACCAATTTGCAACCCCACCAGCAGTGGAAGAATGTTCCTCTTTCTCCACATCCTCGCCAACACCTGCTGTCTCCTGAATTTTTAATCTTAGCAATTCTGACTGGTGTAAGGTGAAATCTCAGGGTTGTTTTGATTTGCATTTCCCTAATGACTAATGAAGTTGAGCATTTTTTAAGATGCTTCTCAGCCACCCAAAGTTCTTCAGGTGAAAATTCTTTGTTTAGCTCTGTACCCCATTTTTTAATAGGGTTATTTGGTTTTCTGGAGTCTAACTTCTTGAGTTGTTTGTATATATTGGATATTAGCCCTCTTATTTGTATAAGTGGATATTAGCCTAGAAACTTGGAATACCCAAAACATAATCCACACATCAAATGAGGTACAAGAAGAACAGAGGAGTGGCCCCTGGTTCTGGAAAGACTCAGTGTAGCAGTATAGGGCAAAACCAGAACAGGGAAGTGGGAAGGGGTGGATGGGAGAACAGGGGGAATGAAGAGGGCTTATGGGACTTTTGGGGAGTGGGGGGCCAGAAAAGGGGAAATCATTTGAAATGTAATTAAAAAATATATCGAATAAAAAAATGGTTGAGGTTAATGTTTAATTACAACATATCTGCCCCTCTTTCCTCCTTTTGAACCTTCTGTATGCCTCTCTTTACTCTTCTTCCTATTCATGGCCTTTTTCTTTTTTATTGATTACTTTTGCATTCATGGAATATATCTAGCATAACACATAAATATAGCACATAGTACATGGTGCATTGTCTATAACAGAATACATATACAACATAATATACAACACATATATATTTATATAATATATTATATAAGGATATATTCATAAGTGTAATCTGTTCAGTACATATAATGTTACATCCATGTATATTTTCAGGTTTGAACAGTTAACAGTCGACCACTAATTGGTGACCTCTTCTGAGGAAGGTTACCTCTCTGTCTCCCAGTTTCTTAGTTGCTTTTACTTCTTTGTGTAGGGTTGAGGCCTCCTAGGGTTTTGTCTATTCACTTTTTAAAAAATTATCTTACTTATGTTCTAGCTCTTCTCCTCTCCTGGTCGTCCTCCCACAGTTCCTCATCCCATTCCTCCTCCCCGTTGCTGCTGAGAGTTAGCTCCTCCTTTCCCCCCACCAGCTGATTGGTGTTACCTTTCTTCAGTTCTTGATTAGCAGACAGCCATGTAAAGTCTTTTGATAGAAGAGTTCAATATTCCAGATCTGCCACTGGTTGGTTCTGTGAGATACCAGGGAACTGAGAATTCTTAGCCCTTAGAAACTCTGCACTAACTCTTATAAGCCCATTTTTTCAAATTAAAGACTGAATAGAACAATCATCCTGGTTTTCTTTCCTGTACCATTTCCAGGACCTGACAGAAAATTTAAGCTCACCATGCCTGTGTAGTAAATAAATTTAGATTTTTCTCTTATTGGCCCATTTTCCACTGGCTGTCAAAATGTATAATATCCCTCTTCCACAAAACCACAATTTTGACCTCTTAGACAATTTCAATCAATATATATATTTTTCATTTTAACATTACTTTTTATTGAACGAATTAGAAAGAATTGCTTTTAATGTGTTTTCCTACCCCTAAACAATGAACTACAATAAAATTTATTTTAGGTATGTGATTTCTCTAAGTTCTACAGTGCTACAAGCCTTTAAAAAATTCCACATACTAAGACTGAGAATAATATATTGAGTTTTGCAAATGATTAAAAATGATGAGGTGGGCTATTTTTTCAATCAAACAAATACTTTTTTTACAATACGTGTGAATGTTTATATCCTGTTTCTGTAATGATACTATTGAAACAAAATTAAATTGGTCCATTATCGATTGGAATCACATGTCCTGGTGAAAGTAGAAGGAAAACAAATGAAAAGACAAAAGAAGCAATGTGTTATAATTATGATTGGTAGACAATAATGATATTTACCAACTTGGAATCTAGATGTCTTGCTAGAGGGATTGCTTAGTGTGCAGTAGGCATTGCACCTAATACTTGGTTCCAGATATACCAGATATACCAAGTGTGATGGCACATGTTCCTAACAACAATATTCGGGATATGGAGGTTGAAGAATCATGAAGACAAGATAACGTTTGGCTATCTTGAAAGTCTAAGGCCTGGTCTACAGTAGACCCTGTCCAAATATTTATGCCTATAATTGTATATAAATAAAAAAGTTTATCATGACAAGAGGAAATTTGAAATCTTTCATTGTGTGTTCTTTTGTGATTGGGTTACCTCACTCAGGATGATATTTTCTAGTTCCATTCATTTGCCCAAGAATTTCATGAAGTCATCTTTTTTTAAACTTTTTTTATTAGATATATTCTTTATTTACATTTCAAATGATTTCCCCTTTCCTGCTTCCCCCCTCCCCAAAGTCCCATAAGCCATCTTCCCTCCCCCTATTCCCCAATCAACTTCTTCCCTCTTCCCTGTCCTGGTATTCCCCTACACTGCTGCAATGAGCCTTTCCAGGACCAGGACTCCTCCCTTTGATGTCCATCAAGGCCATCTTCTGCTGCCTATGCATCTGGAGCCATGGGTAGCACCATGTGTACTATCTGGTTGATGTTTTTTTTGTCCCTGGGATCTCTGGGAATACTGGGTGGCTCATATCATTGTTCCTCCTATGGCACTGGAAACCCCTTCAGCTCCTTGAGTCATTTCTCTAGCTCGCCCGTTGGGGATCCTGTGGTCAGTTCAATGACTGGCTGAGAGTGTCCCCCTCTGTATTTGTCATGCACTAGCAGAGCCTCCCAGGTTACAGCTATATCTGTCTCCAGTCAGCAAGTCCTTGTGGGCATCGATAATAGTGTCTGGGCTTTGTAACTCTATGTGGGATGGATCACTAGGTGGCATAGTCTTTCCCTCAGACTCTGCTCCACACTTTGTCTCTGTATCTCCTTCTGTGAAGTCATCTTTCTTAGTACCTGAATAGCACCCCATTGTGTAATTATAATCATATTTTCTGTACCCATTCCTTTGTTGAAGGACATCTGTGTTCATTCCAGCTACTGACTATTATAAATAAGGCTGATATGAACATAGTGGAGCATGTGTCTTTATTACATGTTAGAACATCTTCTGGGTATATGCCTAGAAGTGGTATGGCTGGGTCCTCAGGTAGTACTATGTTCAGTTTTCTGAGGAGGTGCCAAACTAATTTCCAGAGTGGTTGCACCAGCTTGCAATTCCACTTGGAATGGAGGAGTGTTTCTCTTTCTCCACATCTTTGCCACCATCTGCTGTCACCTGAGTTTTTGATTTTAGCCATTCTGACTGGTGTGAGGTGGAATCTCAGGGTTGTTTTGATTTGCATTTCCCTAATAACTAAGGATGCTGAATATTTCTTTAGGTGCTTATTGGCCATTCACTATTCCTCAGCTGAAAATTCTTTGTTTAGGTCTTTAGCCCGTTTTTAATAGTAAGATAACCACTGATAAGTAGGTATTAGCCCAAAAGCTCTGAATACCCAAGATACAATTCACAGACCACATGAAGCTCAAGAAGAACAAAGTCAAAAGTTTGGGTGATTTTGTTCTTCTGAGAAAAGGAACAACATATGCACAGGAGCAAATATGTAGATAAAGTATAGGGCAGAGACTGAAGGAAAAGCCATTCAGAGACTGCACCACCTGGGGATTCATCCCATATTTAGTCACCAAACCCTGAAATTATTGTGGATGCCAAGAAATGCTTGCTGACAGGAACATGATATGGCTTTCTCCTGAGAGGCCCTGCCAGAGCCTTACAAATACAGAAGCAGATGCTCTCAGCCAACCATTGGACTGAGTGCGGAGTCCCCAATGGAGGAGTTAGAGAAAGGACTAAAGGAGCTGAAGAGGTTTGCAACCTTTTAGGAAGAAGAAAATCAACCAACCAGTCTCCCCCGCCCCAGAGCTCCCAAGAACTAAGCCATCAACTAAGAGGTAGACATAGCTACAGCTGCACTTGTAGCAGAGGATTGCTTGACCTGCATCAAGGGGAGGAGAGTCCTTGGTCCTGGCTTGATAGATGACCCATTGTAGAGGCATCCAGGGCAGGGAGGTGAGTGAGGTGGGTGGAGGAACACCCTTATAGAAGTAGGGGGAGGGAGGATTGGATAGGAGCTAACTGGGAGAGGGGATAATATTAAATAAAGAATATATCAGAGAGAGATACACACACACACAGAGATACTTCAAATATACTTCAAGTAATTTATAACATGCAAGTTTAATATGTACCCTTTTTAAAATAATTATCAAGTGCCATTGTGATAAATTATAAACACCTTCATATAGATTACGAGTCTGTTGTACTGAAATTCTGTTTACATAAAACCCTTCTGACTTCATCTTTCAATGCAGGTCACCTATCCTTCCCTGGTGATTCTGAATTCCATGAGGTATTTTTCTTTTCTGAATTATTGTCTTTGTTTCAGCTTTACTTCTTTTCGACAGACACAAATTTTTATATGATCTAAACATTCTCAAATTCTCTTTTTTCTTTGCCTTAGTTGGCATTTTGTAGGGTATATCCTGAAGAATTTACACAAAGCAGTTTGGTGGAAGAGACAGTAGTAGAATAGAATAAAATGTGTTCTAGAAAGCAAGGTGATGTAGAATGCAGTTTACATTCTATGGTTTAGTGGGAACTGTGAAGCCAGGATAAATGACATCAAAGGTGTGGCATTGGCAATGGGACAATGGGGATGGGAGGGAGTTTATTCAGCAACTCCTAGCCAGTCATTTATTTATTTTCAGAAGTATGTTTGTGTTAATTATCGCTGTCATGCCAGCAATATTTATCACCAGATTTTAGTTGACAATTTTTGTGTTTCACTGTGTAGAAAAAAGCTTTGAGTTCCAAAAATTAATTATTATGGTATTACAAAATAGAGTTCTCTAACATGAATCTAAAAATTAAAATGTATATTAAATTTTAATAAATATATAATATACATGTATTTATATCCAACTCTGCTTTAACAGAACTGCATTACAAGGATATTTATGAGGGACATTGTGAACAATCATGCACATAAGCTTTTGTATTTTCAGTAAAACTCTGGAAGATTAATTTGAGAGTGAAATAAGCAATTTAGGCAGAACATGCTGTTCATGTTTCTGTTTTGTTTCATTTTCCATCCTGAATGAGGACTGAGAAAAAACTTTATTATTTCAGTTTTCATCTACATTTTACTGTTACATTGTCAAATATTATATAGTGTATCACAGCAAAGGCAAATATGTTAACCTTACAACTTCTTTGAATGTTAATGATGATGTTTCTCATTATTTGTTTTTTGCAGGAGAGTATTATGCCAGCTTAGGAAAACAACAAAGTTTGTAGAATACTTTATCACCTATTTAACTTAAACAAAAGTTCCATCATATTTCAACATAGTACAATATTGCAGTACAGAATTATGCAAACTAAAAGACATTTCCACCTGCAGAAAAGCTTATTGTCATTACAGGAGCTGAGGAATGAAACACACTAAGAAAGTCCCCCCCCCCCCCCCGTGTCGCACTAAAACAATAAGTCTTGCAAACATTTTCTATCCATTGTTTTTAATGGCTCAGTGATGATCAAATATATTTTCATACTGTGCAGATTTGTTGGCCGATATAACAACAAGCAATATACTATTGATCATTATGGGAGAAAATTCAAACAAGTACAAATACATGGGAAACAAGAAAACTTCATTACTAAACAGCATTATTCAGAAACTATTTTTGAAATGCCTGAACAAATATTGATCCAATAATAGTCTGTAATTGTGTATCAAATTCAAATATCAATATATATCAAATATCAAATTCATCGTTGTTTGCTCATGCAGACTGTGATCCATACATTTAGAACTCTGCGTGCAAGTACTTAGGAGTCTTTACCTCTCCAAGGAACTCATTGCCTGACCCACACAATTTAAGAGGATGATCCCCTTTCAAAAGGCAGGAGAGGCTCACCTTGTAGTTCTGCACAAATATCTGATAATTCAAAGATACTTACAATATGCATATAACTTCAGGACCACTTGATGATACTATATGATACCACCAACCCCAAATTGAGTTAGAAGGAAACAGTAGGAGAAAGGAAAATGAATTATTTTGATAGGTGAAGTCTCTCAGGGCTGAAAAGTGGAGACAGGTTGTATTACTTAGATGAGTATTTATTTATTTTCCAATGTAGCAACCATTTGAACATTAAATTTACAATAATTACTATTATACACTAAGGACCTTTCTGATATACTAATATTAATCTTGAATAAAATTTCCATAATACTGTACTAATAGAGATTGCATTTCAAATAAATTATGAGCAAACTAGAATTTGAACTTTTGGTGGGGGGAGGGCAAGAAACCTAAATATTTTACATGTCTGTTGATATTTCTTAATTATTTTACATGATTGTTTTTCTTGTTTTAGGAATTTGTTTGCAAACACCAAAGTTTCAATTGTCCCTGGGAAATTAGGTTGGTTTTGAAAAAGTGATTTTTCTAACAGCAGTGACTCTCTATTAGTCACTGCTTGTTGCCACCCATTGGTTCCTACATATACTCTACTTATCTTTATTTTGACTTAATTTAAAGCGGGTATAAATTTGAGACAGGAGAAATGCCTCAGGGAATAAGAGCACAGGCTGCTCTTCAAGAAGACTGTCTTCAGTTTCCAGCACTTATGTTGGTGCTCACAACCTTCTAGAGCTCCAGTTCAGTTCCAGAGAACTCCAGTTCTGATATTCTCTTCAGGCCTCCATCAAATACATGCTTGCAATTAGACCAGACAACACCATCCACATACATAAAACATCTTTTAAAATGGGTTTATTTCGTATACATAGACATTAAATAATGTGTAACCAATGAAAAGTTATTTAAGCTTAAGCTTAACTAAATGATTGTTGAAAGTATATTTTGCATAAATTTGAGAAAAGAAACCCTTATGTGTTTATATTTTAACTTTATAACCTCTAAACTTTATTGAAAATGTAAATTACTACACTGCTTGAAAAAATGAGAATATTTTACAAAAATGGGTATAAAATGGAAAGCTAGATAACAGTTTCTTTATACATTACTAACAATTTCAACCTGGCCACAGAAAAAAAGGGAGGTAAGGAGAGAGAGAGAGAGGAAAGAGGCAATAACTGGGGAGGAAGGAGATAAGGAGAAAGGGAGATGGAGAGAGAGAGACAGAGAGACAGAGAGAGACAGAGACAGAGAGACAGAGACAGAGAGAGAATGGATGGGTGACGGAGAGAAAGGGGGAGAGAATTAGATATTTTATATAGTATTACCTTCTTATTTAAGAGTGTTTCTATGTTGTGAAATGCTCTTCTCTTGTAATAAGTGAAGGATGTTTAAGAAATATAATGGAATTTCATATATTATTCTTTTGTCATTTTCTATTTTCTTATTTAATAATGAATTTGTTACCTAGCCATTAGAAAGGCTAGATTTATCAAGTCCCTGTGACCTCAAATCCATGTACTTAATAGGTACAGATTTTTTTTCTCATATTGAAAGGAGGTCACCCCTGAAAAGCTTTGTGTGCCTCTGGTAAACAAGATAAAAGTCAAGCTACTTTTGTTTTTTGCTTATTCATAATAATATGCAACAAATGTTTTAGGAATGAAAAATGCATGTAAATTTAGCATGCCAATGACTCTCCTATTTACAAAACTTTTCTGTAGAAGCACAATATTCAGCTTAAGATAATATGCTTCATGTTATGATCAGGCATAACTCTCACCTAAAGACTATGAAAACAAACTCATCACTATATTGTTATTGTTAATATAATGTCATATTTATAGGGAAAGAAATTTATTTGTCAACCTTCTTACTGTAGAAGTATTGAGCTTTCATGGGAGAAAATATATAGCAAACAAGAAATGTTTACATCAAAGTATCATAGATCAGTGGTTTACCAATTGTCCCATATTGCTACCCCCAGTATGTAAAATTCTGTAGTTTGAAAGAATTTAATATCCATTCAAAATTAATCATACAGGAGACAATTGAAATTATAATGTGAAATGTTATGAATGAAATATAGACATTTCCATATATACTATTGTTTTTATATAACTTTACCTGGAGTAAATTGGGATTTACAGAAATAAATCTTCTTAAGTTTCTATTTTATTTTTAATTACAAGCATAAGTTGTCTATATGTATGTATCTCCCTGGGTCCATGTACCCTGTGGAGTCCGGAATAGTTTATCAGATTCCTTAGAGCTGAAGCTTAAGTACCATATAAACCACAGCTGGGTGCTGGACTAAACTCATGTTCTTAATGATAACTGGAAGTGCTCCCAGTTGGTGAGCCACATATTCAGGCCATTTAAAATGATTCTATTCTGTAAGTGCTAACTTTCTTGTGCAGTTTCATTTAAGATTGCCTTGAAGGAGGTTAAAAAATATGTATTATTTTTATTTTAATTTGCACCCAAAGTTAGCCAAATGAAGGCATTTATATAATTAGGCCCATTTGATAAATGAAGCCACTAAGATTATATTGCATGTGTAAATAATATGTTTATTTTTGACATTGCTTTTATAAAAAGATATTTAAAATTAAATTTTAAATTTACCTCTAAATTTTCATTATTAGCATCACAAAATAAGACCTTAAAAGCTGTGCGGTGATGGTGCTTGCCTTTAATCCCAACACTTGGGAGGCAAAGGCAGGCAGATTTCTGAGACTGAGGCAAGCCTGGTCTACAGAGTGAGTTCCAGGACAACCAGGGCTACACAGAGAAACCGTGTCTCAAAAAAAAAAACCTCAAACAAAAAACCTTAAAAACTGATATTTTTAGCATACTATCATCACACATGTAAACTATTGTAGATTAGGTATGATAGTATACTTAAGTGACCTCAAAATTTCCACTAGAGAACTCCTAAAGCTGATAAACTACTTCAGCAAAGTGGCTACATATAAAATTAACTCAAACAAATAAGTAGCCTTCCTCTACTCAAAGGATAAATGGGATGAGAAAGAAATTATGGAAAAAACAACTTTTACAATAGTAGCAAATAATATAAAATATCTTGGTGTTACTCTAACCAAGCAAATTAAAGATTTGTATGACAAGAACTTCAAGTATCTGAAGAAAGAAATAAAAAATCTCAGATGGACAGATCTCCCATGTTCATGGGTTGGCTTCTGTAAGGCTAAGGATACTGTCAGTAGGTGAAAAGGGCAGCCAGCAGATTGGGAAAAGAGCTTTACTAATCTGATATAGGGTTAATATCCAATATGTACAAAGAACTCAAGAAGTTAGAGTCCAGAGAACCAAATAACCCTATTAAAAAAATGGGGTACAGAGCTAAACAAATAATTCTCAACTGAGGAATATCAAATGGCTGAGAAGCACCTTAAAAATGTTCCACTTCCTTAGTTATCAGGGAAATGTAAATCAAAACCCTGATATTCTTCCTCACATCATTTAGAATGACAGAGATCAAAAACTCAGGTTACAGCAATTGCTGGTGATGATATGGAGAAAGAGGAACACTCCTCCACTGCTGGTGGGATTGCAGGCTGATAGAACCACTCTAGAAATCAGTCTGGCTGTTTCTCAGAAAACTGGATATAGTATTACCTGAGGACTCAGCTATGTCCATAAGCTGCCCCAACATATAGCAAGGACACATGCTCCAATATATTTATAGCAGCAGCTGGAAAGAATCCATTCCTTCAACAAAGGAATGAATACAGAAAATGTGGTACATTTACACATTGTATTACTACTCAGCTATATAAACAATGACTTCATAAAATTCTTAGGCAAATGGATGGAACTAGAAAATATCCTGAGTGAGGTAACACAATCACAAAAGAACACACATGGTATGTACTCACTGATAAGTAGATATTAACACATAAGCTAGTAATACTCACGATACAATTCACAGACTACATGAAGCTAAAGAAAGAAGACCAAAGTGTGGATACTTCGGTCCTTCTTAGAAGAGGGAACAAAATACTCAAAGGGGACAAAGTGTGGAGCAGAGACTGATGGAAAGGTCATCCAGAGACTGCCCCACCTGGGGATCTATTGCATATACAATCATCAAACCCAGACACTATCCTGGATGCCAAGAAGTGCATGCTGATAGGAGCCTAACATAGCAGTCTACTGAGAGATTTTGCCAGAGTCTGAAAAATATATAGGTGGATGCTCACAGCCAACCATTGGACTGAACACAGGGTCCCCAATGGAGGAGCTAGAGAAAGGACAAAATTAGATGAAGTTGTTTGCAATCCCATATGAAGAACAACAAGATCAACCAGCCAGAAACCCCAGAGCTCCCAGGGACTAAACCAACAACCAAAGAGTACACATGGAGGGACTCAGGGTGCCAGCTGCATATGTAGCAGAGGATGGTCCTTGGTCCTATGAAGGCTTGATGCCCCAGGGTAGGGGAATGCCAGGGTGGGGAGGTAGGAGTTAGTGGGTGGGTGGACGGAACACCCTTATAGAGGAAAGACTAGGGGGAATGGGATAGGAGGATTCCGGGAGGGAGTGGAAATTGAGAAATGGGATAATTTGTGAAATGTAAATAATGAAAATATCTAAGAAAAAAAGAAAATAAAAGAATAGTTGGTGTTTTGTTTACTTTTTACAATATAGTTTAAGGATAGTCAAATGAATCAGGATTTTATTGCACTTACTAGTATTGAATATTTCTTTGCCCAAATCAGTTTCTCTCTGAGATTTCACTTCATTATAGTAAGTTATTACTCAAGAAAATATAATTAGTTTGTTTTAATCTTATCATTTTCAGTTATCTACTGAAATAATTAGCTTCCTCTTTTCTTTTCATTTAGAAGATTGTGGAAGGATCAATGCACAATCTGCCATTTTCTACTCTACAGCCCCAATTACTTTGATCATCAGTATAAATTTATTGATTTTTCTTATTAGTACATTATCATTAGATATTCACAGCAGGATATTTATTAATTAGGGAAAATATAGACCCATTTGTGATCCATTCTCCTTTTAAGTTTATCTGGAATATGTGTTGTTACCATCGCAGTTGCTAATAACAAGCAGAAAGACATTATGAATAGCTTTTATTTCTTTTTCCCAACATTTCCAATTTTTTTTACTGTGATATGTCATTAGCCATAATGGTGATATAACAAATATGAAAACAATACTAGGTAAATTTAAAATAGGAGATAATCAGTTTTTCTTGCCTTTTCTCATTAGTGTGTTCTGATTTTCTTCATAATCAAGGAGCAAAGAATTAATGTGTCATACAGTTGGATAAGTGCAATATTATGTTACAGTCATAAAGTTACAGACAACAGATAACACAAAACAATCATGGAGTGTGCTCCAGTTATTGTCCTCCATGTTTCTCACTACACCAGAGATTTTTGGAGGAGAAGGAATGAAAATTAAAGATAAGAATATAATGATTGAGCAGAAAGTTGTACCATCATCTTGTTGACTGGTCTCTGGAATCAGTTTTCAATCATTTAAAACATTCATGGTTGAAAAATAAACACAGTCATTATTATGTTCAAGGAAATTCTATATTCTAGAATATTGTACAGGGGAACATAAAATTCATAATATTTTGTTAGATTAGATAATACTGGTTAGGAACTCAAAAGTCAGCAAAATAGGGTAGAGAAGAAACACTACTGAGTGAATATGTGCTCAGAACAGGGAGACTGCATAAGAAATTTTTCTTGCACACACATGCACACATCTCTGCTGAGATGCGTAGACATATGCATTATTAAACAAGGAATATCACTGAGTGAATATGTGATCAGAAAAGGGAAAATGCATAAAGAATTATACTTGCACACACATGCACACATCAACACAAAGATGCATGGTCAGACACATTATTAAAATTCAAAAATTTATCCATGTGAACATAGAAGAATAAACTGTAGAATTGCCATGCAGGAATTTCTATTGTCTTGGGCAATACATGTAATGTGGGAGGGGCAGCAACAGGGACAACTATACCATTTTAGCTGTGTTGCTTTTGTTCATTTTACATTGATTTAAATGTTAATTAAATATTTATTGTCTCTTTATTTTTTTAAAGATTTATTTATTATATGTACGTACCTTGTAGCTGTCTTTAGACACACCAGAAGAGAAAGACAGATTTCATAACGGATGATTTTGAGCCACCATGTGGTTGATGGGATTTGAATTCAGGACCTCCATAAGAGCAGTCAGTGCTCTTAACCACTGAGTCATTTCTCCAGCCCCTAGCAACATTTTTTTGTGTTTTAGTTGTCAGAGGAATGAAGATGCCTGACCAGATTGCATCCACTCAAGGTTATTCATATATTACAATATATATTTTTCAGGGCATATATAATTTTGCTTTTAAATCTTAAACATTAAGAATTCATTAGAAAAAGAGAGATAATATTGAGTTTGAGACTGTTATTTATATCCTTATTTAGGAGTACATTCACATAAATTTTATGAATTACAACCATACCATAAGCCAAATTCCCTTCTGTCTGTATGAATTTTACTTTTGTCTATTTTTATGTACTTTTAATTTTTTTAAAGTTATGTACACTATGTAATAATTGATATATTTAAAATTTGAAGATAGGGCAGAATTTTATTTAATGATGTTTTCTAATTTATTTTAAAAACTAGATATGAATCTTGGTCCCAATTACATGAAAAAAATAAATTTGACTGGGCTAACATTGACTTTGCAGATAAGTTAGAATTGCTGTTTGTAATTTACTTTTTTGAAACAATATCTCACTCTATATCTCAGTCGGGCCTGTAAGTTTGTATGTAGATCAGGTTTTGTCATACTCTCAAAGGTTTGACTGTATCTGCCTTACTAGAATTAAAATAGTATATACTGACTTTTACTTTGTACATATTATATAAGATAAATGTTTATAAAATTGCCCATGTGTAAATTATATTATTTTTTCTTAGATTTTCTGTGCCTTTTAAGAGAAGAAAATATAGCAGTTCCTATTCCACTATTTGAGTTTTTATGGCTTAAACTAAATGCTGTTTTCATTTATACACATTTATTTATATGTGATGGTTTGTATGTAAATACATATCTAGGTCATTATAATATTTCAGGACACATATATATTTTTATATTGCTGAAATATTTCAGGAGACATATAATAATGATTACAGAGAAAGTCTTATATATTTATCACATTAACTACTGATGATTTTATTTATTTATATTGGTTGTGAACCATTGAAAAGTAACTTTAGTTATTGAAGGGGAAATATTGAATTAATTATTGAAGGGAGACAACATGCCATTTAATTTAGTGATCTGTCACTGATATGTACCCTTGGTCCAGCATACCCTATTTTCCATTCTTGGGGAAGACTCTTCTTAAACTTAGTGGTGTTTCACACATGAAAGGATGACCAGAAAGGAGGGATCTTGTTAAGGAGTCCAGTGGGAGAGAGAGGAGGAGGAGGAGGAGAGGGAGATGAACAGTGGTGGAGGTGAAAAATGATTAAAATTCATTCTGCGCATAGATGAAACAGACAAATATTAAAATATAAAAGTAGAAAGCTAACGTTTATTTTTGTCAAGCATAGTTCATTGATTGGGACGTGAACATGAGAAGCTCAAGTCCCAACCTGATCCCACCTCTATCTGTGTTCCATCCCCTTCTCCATCCTAGACTCCTATAAAATTGTTTTGGTTTCCAATCTTACAGGGAATATTTTTTATTTGTTACTGTTCTGACTTTCAGTATTTCTGTATGGTTTTTGTTTTACTTATTTTTGACTGGGTCTTCCTGAGTCACTGTGTAGCTACAGGCTACCATCTTAATCTCATAATCTTGCTGTCTCAGCTTCCTGCAAATCGAGATAGCAGATCTGCATTATTGAAAGTAGTCTTTTACTAACCAAATAAATGTTAAATTCATGATGTAACCTCAAGGTTTATCAAAAGGCTAAAGTTGTCCAATGTAAAATAATTGCAAATTCAAAAGTGACCTAGTTAGAGCCTTCACAAAGAATTGCAGACATACTCATTTAAGCTAAAGGAAAGCTTATGGTTTTAACATTGTGCAGTGATTAAATTATTAGTGTATTAGAAAAGTTACCATTACATTTTCTTGTATTCACTAAGAATAATAGGTTCCTTATGAAATGTTTTGAAAGTAAATATTGCACATTACACACATACTTACTCTATTGATTTTCAGTAATATCTTATTTTCTACTGTTCCTCAAATTATTTACAACACAAGCAAAAAGGCTTACACAAGGTATAAATAAGTAGTAAGTACTTTTAAAGCCAGCTGTTGGTCTGTGTGTGCATGTATGTGTATGTTTGTATGTAAATTAAGCAAAAATTGTCATAGATTTAGTACCATAAGCATCTACTTTTAGATGAGTATGAACAATAACATTAGAGCAACAGAAGATGCTAAGGATGAATTCCTTTACTTCTCTAAGACAGCTGTGAAAAAAAATGCCAACTTGTGATGTACATGATAGAATGTTAATTGCTTCAGAGACCATTCATTTGTTTCTAATGGTGTTTCATGGAATCATTTATGGGGTCAAAAATAAAAATCATTTTATGTGTTTAAGATTATGGGTATCTTACTCTTCCTTTTAAAATATAACTGAATCTCCATTACACCCTAGTATTATTTTGGAGTTTGGGCTCTGAATGCAAAATATTTGCATGAGTCAAGAGTCCAACACTTCTTTTTTTCCCCTTAAGATTCATTTATTTATTATATGTAGGTATACTGTAGTTGTCTTCAGACACCCCAAAAGAGGGCATCGGATCCCATTACAGATGGTTGTGAGACACCATGTGGTTCCTAGTATTTGAATTCAGGAACTTTGGAAGAGCAGTCAGTGCTCTCAACCGCTGAGCCATCTCTCCAGTACCCAGCCAAATACTTTTTAGTTGAAAGAATTTCAGCAGTTAGCTTTTTAACCTTACATTCCTTTTTCCAAAATGACTGTATTATCAAGTCATATTTTTGAATATCAATATCTGGCATTCTTAGTAATAATTTCTGAGTATGTTTTTTCCCGTCAGTGATCTTATCTAACATATACCTTAGCTGTAATCTCTAAAGAACCATATCCTATGACTATATAATTTCAAGTACCCACAAGACATTATTACTCAGGAGTATTTAAAAGTCAGAATGTAATCTAAATGCCCAACTGATCTCTTAGAAATCCTATGTGCTGTAGGGTTTTCATCAAGTTACATAAATGCAATGAATTTTTGCATTTATGTAACTTGATGAAAGCCCTACAGCACATAGGATGCTCAAACCTGTTGTCCTTATAATTTCCATACTTTACAACCAGTATTCATTACATTACTGGAAAGACTCACCATCTCTCTGTTTCTCATGATCAAACTCTCATTACACTCAAACTCTGATTTTTTTCTTTCCTTATTCAATTTTCATTTAGATTGTATACCTATTTCTAGTATTTATACTTTCCCTGGTTGCTTTTTCCAAAGGGAAATATCAGGTTCACTCTGTTCCTTCTTTTTACCAGCAGTTAAACAACCTTAGCATAATTTAATTTACTTTTAGATTTTTATTCTTTTTTTTTTTTTTTGGTTTTTTGGATTTTTAAAATTCTCTATATTCTTTAATTACATTTCAAGTGATTTTCCCTTTCCTAGATACCCCCTCCCCGAAAGTCCCATAAGCCCTCTTCCCTCCTCCTGTTCCCCAATCCAACCCTTTCCACTTCTCTGTCCTGGTATTCCCCTACACTGCTGCATTGAGCTTTTCCAGGAACAGAGGCCACTCCTTTCTTCTTCTTGGGCATCATTTGATATGTGCATTGTGTCTTGGGTATTCCAAGCTTCTAGGCTAATATCCATTTTTCAGTGAGTGCATACCATAGGTGTTCTTTTGAAACTGGGTTACCTCACTTAGGATGATGTTCTTTAGCACCATCCATTTGTCTCAGAATTTCATGAATTCATTGTTTCTACTGGCTGAAGAGTACTCCATTGTGTATATATACACATTTTCTGTATACATTCCTCCGTTGAGGGACATCTGGGTTCTTTCTGGCTAGTATAAATAGGGCAGCTATGAACATAGTGGAGTATGTATCCTTATTACATGCTGGGGAATCTTCTGGGTATATGCCCAGGAGTGGTATAGCAGGGTCCTCTGGAAGTGTCATGTCCAGTTTTCTTAAGAGTAGTTTATTTCCTCATTGAGATTCCAGTTTTCTGAGGAACCGCCAGACTGACTTCCAGAGTGTTAGTACCAGCTTCCAACCCCACCAGCAGTGGAGGAGTGTTCCTCTTTCTCCAAGGTGGCTGGTGATAAAATTAACTCAAGCAAATCAGTAGCCTTAATATACTCAAAGGATAAACAGGCTGAGAAAGAAATTAGGGAAATGACACTGTTCACAATAGCCACAAACAATATAAAGTATCTTGATGTGACTCTAACCAAACAAGTGAAAGATCTGTATGACAGGAACATCAAATCTTTGAAGAAAGAAATTGAAGAAGACTCAGAAGATGAAAAAATCTTCCTTGCTCTTGGATTGGCAGGATTAATATAGTAAAACTGGACATCTTGCCAAAAGCAATCTACAGATTCAATGCAATCCCCATCAAAATCCCAACTCAATTCTTCATAGAGCAATTCAATCTGAAATAACAAAAAACCCAGGATAGCTAAAACTGTTTTCAACAGTAAAAGAAATTCTGGGGGAATCAGTATCCCTGACCTCAAGCAGTACTTCAGAGCAATTATGGTAAAAACTACATGGTATTGGTACAGTGACAGGCAAGTAGATTAGCAGAATAGAATTGAAGATCTGGAAATGAACCCACAGAATTATGGTCACTTGATCTTTGATAAAGAAGCGGAAAACATCCAGTGGAAAAAAGATAGCCTCTTCAACAAATGGTGCTGGTTCAACTGGAGGTCAGCATGCAAAAGAATGCAAATTGATCCATTCTTATCTCCTTGTACTAAGCTCAAGTTCAAGTGGATCAAGAACCTCAACATAAGACCAGACACACTGAAACTAATAGAAAAGATACTGGGGAACACCCCTGAGGACATGGGCACAGGAGAAAATTTCCTCAACAGAACACCAATAGCTTATTCTCTAAGATCAAGAATTGACAAATGGGGCCTCATAAAACTGCAAAGTTTCTGTAAGGCAAAGGACATTGCCAAAAGGACAAAATGGCAACCAACAAATTGGGAAAAGATCTTTACCAACACTACATCGGACAGCAGGCTTAAATCCATGATATACAAAGAACTCAAGAAGGTAGACTCCAGAGAGCCAAATATCCCCCCTTAAAAATGGGGTACAGAACTAAACAGAGAATTTTCACCTGAAGAATATCAAATGGCTGAGATGCACTTAAAGAAATGTTCAACATTCTTAGTCATCAGGGAAATACGAATCAAAACAACCCTGGGATTACACCACACACCAGTCAGAATGGATTTTTTTTTTTTTGAGACAGGGTTTCTCTGCATAGCCCTGCCTGTCCTGGAACTCACTCTGTAGACCAGGCTGGCTTCGAACTCAGAAATCTGCCTGCCTCTGCCTCCCAGAGTACTGGGATTATAGGCATGTGCCGCCACTGCTTGGCTTAGATTTTTATTCTTGAGAAACTAAGTAATTTTCCTACTGGACTTATGTTTCAGTTATAGCTTTTACCAATTTTCTTTTTCTTTAATTTTCAAAATGTCCCATTCTCATAGCACTGTCAGTGCACAGAGTGAATGAATGGACATATTACCTTCTACAACCTCCTAACATTTCTGACTTTTATGGAGAGCAGAAGAGTACACATGTCTTCTCTGTCTCCTTACCTGTGTATTTCTCAGATTCTGAGGGATCCAGTATTCTCCTTTATTATTGAACTGGGTAAAGTTGATTTGACGAGTGATATTAGGAGCTGCAGCAGGCATGGGGCATTTCTAATTTATTAGTCACATTCCTCTACCTCTGGTTGAATGAGGTAAAGACATATAGTTCAGTAAGAGAGAATCCTATATAGTTTTCTTTTTTTATGGGATATTTTATTTATTTACATTTTGAATGTTATCCCCTTTCCCAGTTTTCCCTCCACAAATCCCATCCCATCTCCCTCACCCTGCTTCTATGAGGGTGCTCTCCCACCCACTTCCATCTCACAGCCTTGGCATTTCCCTACACTGGGCATTGAGCCTCCCATTGAGGCCCAACAAGGCCATCCTCTGCTACATATGCAGTTGGAGCCATGGGTCCCTCCATGTATACTCTTTGGTTGGTGGTTTAGTTCCTGGGAGCTCTGGGAAGTCTGGTTGAACAATAATACCAACCAATCTATATAGTTTTGTAAAAGAAAAAGGGAGGTCTAGATTTTTCTGGCAGTGATACAATAGACCATCATGCGGATTATGCTCTCAGAATTAAATTAATATGAGAGAAACCAAACATATCTGATAACTAGGAAAAGGAGAACTTGGAAGAGGAATTCAAAACAGATTGAGGAATTGAATCTATGACCTCTGATAATCTGAAAAGTTCTCAAACCAACTAAGTAAATAGAAGTCTAGTTATTAAAACACATGTTTCATTATTGATGTAGGAGTCAGTTTAAAATAATTCAGGTTATAACAAAACAAATGCAAATTACAGAAGAAAACTTTATCTCTAAAGATAAATATGATGGATTATCAGATATTTATAATTAGGTCTGGATAGAGGAAAAAATTAAAAGCAGTTACAGCTCTCATGGAGGACTAGTGTTTGATTCCCCACACCTACATGGTGATTCAAAATCACCTGTAACTCCAGTTTCAGGGACTCTGATAACCTCTTTTGTTCTCCACAGATACTGTACACAAACAATGCAATACATACAAAAAAGCAACCAACTCAAGATACATTAAATAAGTAAATAATATAAAATAATATATCTATCATTAGTTGTGTAGGCTTTTAAATTTTGTCTTGAAAGACAATTTTGATACATACTTCACTGGTAAAAATGTATATCCATTTAAGAATTTGATTAATACTTTTACCAATATTAACTCTGTTTATTTTTGTAGATGAAATATTTTTATAATGAACCCTTTTTTAGATTGTCTTATATTATCAATGGAAAGGGCTTTAGTATACTTTGTACACTAAGTGAATATAGTTTATTTAAATTTAAAACAGAATTTTTAAAAATACTTAAGATATAGAAATAAAGAGTACAAAACAAATTGTATTATATAAGACAGAGGTCCTAAATACCATAAAAACCCACATGCTTTGTTTCTGACCATCACTTCTTTTGAATAATGGTTTTATGCCTCCTTTACTTGGGTGGTACTATCTGTTTGTGATAACATAGTAACTTTCAGAGTGTTACTTTATCTTACAGTGTTCAAACTTTTGTTCTACCCAGTCCCTTAAAAAGAAATCTTTCTTTGTGCTGGACAGGGAAGCCCATTTTCTAATAAAGCTGATAGAGGAGAGGCCTAGCCTGTGAGCCTTTGTCTTTGGCTGTGTCAATCTAGACAATTAAGATGAAAAACGCATTTACATGAGAGCAGAAAATTGTGATTAAAGAAAGCAGTGTTAGCTTTTGTTATCTTAGTAATATTATAAATTTTATTTGCTCTACTTGTCAGGCACAGACTGAGTTCAGGGGACTTTTTCATAAAAGTCAATTCACCTGAATGTGAGGTCGATTTATTTAAGAGACAGGAAAGGCATAATTGAAGGAGCCTGTGGCTTTGCTATCTGTTTTGTATGCTTCCATGGTTTTGTAGGGTTTTCTCCTAAATGAGTGGCGTTTTGAAATGTCTGGGGTCAGGTAAAACAGCAGGGGAGGTGGGAAAGAAGTAGAAAAATTTGAAAACTCACGTAATCCCAGTGGAATTATTGCCTCTGGATTATTGCCAAACTCATTTGCATGAGTCTGACATGTGGTTGTATGAGGTCTATGTTTTCAAGGGAAGTGAGCCTACAGTACTCTGAACATTTGTAAAATGTAGGACTTAAAATATAGTTCTTCTCCTCTCTGTTTCTATGTCTGCCCATCTGTTTTCTCCTCTCTCTCTCTCTCTCTCTCTCTCTCTCCCTCTCTCTCTCTCTCTCTCTCTCTCCCCCCCCCCTCTCTCTCTCTCTCTCTCTCTCTCTCTCCCTCTCTCTCTCTTTCTCTCTCTCTCTGTGTGGTGTGTGTGTGTCTTTCTGTCTCTCTCTCACACACACATGTTCTATTGTTCTCTATAAAGCACAGATATTTTATAACTAATATATACTGTTCTGTCTATACTATATCATCCATTTTCTATCTATCTATCTATCTATCTATCATTAACCTACAATATTCTTGCACGGATTATCATATTTCCCATGTATTTTCTTTTTGTCAAAATTTATATAACAGTGAACATGAGGTACATAGTATTACTCGAGAACCCAACTATACCACTCCTGGACACATACCCAAAAGATTCTCCAACATATAGCAAGGACACATGCTCCACTATGCTTATAGCAGACTTAGTTATAATAGCCAGAAGCTGTAAAGAACCCAGATATCCTTCAGCAGAGGAATGGATACAGAAAATGTGGTATACAATGCACTACTACCCAGCTAGTAAAAACAATGACTTGGTCAAATTCTTAGGTGAATGGATGGAACTAGAGAATATTATCCTGAGTGAGGTAACTCAGCCACAAAAGAACACACATGGTATACATAACCCCCAAACTCAAAATATCCAAGATACAATTCACAGACCACATGAAGCTCAACAACATGGTTGACCAAAGTGTGAGTATTTTGGTCCTTCTTAGAAAGGAAAACAAAATACTCACAGGAGGAAATACAGAGACAAGGTGTAGAGCAGAGACTGAAAGAAACCCCATCCATAGACAGCCCCACCTGGGGATCCATCCCATATATAGTCACCAATTCCAGATACTATTATGGATGCCAAGAAGTACTGACAGGAACCTTATACAGTTATCTCCTGAGAGACTCTGCCAGAACCTGAAAAATACAGAGGAAGATGCTCACAGCCAACCATTGGACTGAGCATAGGGTCCCAATGGAGGAGTTAAGGACTGAAGGACCCAAAGGGGTTTTCAACCCCATAGGAAGAACAACAATATAAACCAACCAGAACCCCCAGAGATCCCATGAACTAAGTCATCAACAAAGGAGTAAGCATGGAACCCATGGCTCCAACTGCATATGTAGCAGAGGATGGAATTGTGGGGCATCAATGGGAGGTCATGCCCTTGGTCCTGTGAAGGCTAGATGCCCCAGTATAGAGGAATGCAAGGACAGGGAGGCAGGTGGGTGGGTGGGGAAACACTCTTATAGAAGCAGGGGGAGGGGTTTAAGTAAAACTAAGAGAGAATTACATCCATTTCAAGTATATTTATTTTTTAAATAAGTAGCAGATTTCTAAAGCATGAATTAAGAAATTCTGATTCTTTTTTGATAAAATATGAAAACACTATAATTGAAATTCGCTATCTGAGAGATTTGTGACAGTGTATAGTTCTCCTTCATTGTGGATTAGATTTGATAACAAAGAGTTTTCCTGGACAATTCCTTATTTCATGTTTTGTATTACTATAAAAAACATTACACTGAGTAGCTTAATTAAGAAACAAATTGTACACATTACGTTCAGTTTCCTGAAGTTAAGCAGCAGAGTTCACATTTTAGGCAGACTGGTTGTAATATTTAATATTTGTAAAATGTGTGTCAGTAATTGCAATAACATATTGTTAAGAGAGCAACAACAAGGAAAATTTTCATCCTAAACACAATTGTTGTAGATGTTTTCAATCTCTAGTAGTTGGATTTATTAAAGAGCCTAGAGATATTCATAACTGTCTAGACATGATGTTTGTCTTATTACAAGAGGGAAGAAATTACCAATCTCCATTGACATTAAGGACTTCTTCAATTCTTATTAAAAAATTAATTTCTTTAGAAATTAACCTGTATTCATGCATATTCAGTTCTTTCTATAATATAATTACCCAGACATTTCTCATAGCTATGTCTTTATCAGTGACTTTTAAATCCAGAAACAGAACTGTGATTCTAAGTTACCAAAGTGGACTACTATTATATATGCTATACCCATCATGGTTGGGAAGTAGATTTACCTAAGTCTTAAATTAAGGTTCATAGACACAATAACATTCCTAAAAAACAACAAAACAAAACAAAACAAATTTCTCCATTCAAATAATACAAATGTTATCAGTGACAATTTTTGCGTAATTTTAAATTCTACATGAATACAAAATATTCATAAACTCTACCTATTTGTTCCTAAATCAGTGTCCATTTTTATTAATCTTCTCTCTAATATCCCATTGTTTTTATCATGTGATCCAAAGCCACCAAATTGATACATACATAAGTCTAAACCTTAAAATGATACTATGTGTCTTTTAGCAACTCACTGTCTTTCTTCTGCCTAGAACTGCAGAAAACTTCCCCAAAGCTGTAGCAAAATGACCCTGATACTCTTTCCTTCTCTAGTCTCTCTTGCCCACACCTATTTGATGGAATATGGCATGTATCTTATATTTTCTCCTTATTGAAAATTTACTTACTCACTCGAAACAATTATAGAAAGGTATTACATATATATATATATATATGTATTACATATATATTTACAATATATATATATATATATATATATATATATATATATATATATATTTCTGGTTTTAGGCAGGCTATATGTCAATGGGAAAGTGTATTCTTAATTCTCTAACAAGTTCTTTAACAAATGTTTATGATTTCAGAATCCCTTCAACAAAAAATCCTCTCTTATGTGTTTTTGGATGTCTAGACTCATCAAGGGAGCATAAATACCATTCATTTATATTGCCTGTATCTTTATATGTTTGGAATGGACATACAATATATTTTACTGAATATTTTATTTCTATGTTGAAATCCAGAAGTACATATTATCTGAGAGTTATATGATCTCCAATATTTGAATAAGAATGAAATATTTAATAGCTTAACACTTTATTAATGTAATAAAATATTTTAGCAACAGTTCAGTGCAAACTTGTGCTTTTTTTTATTAGCACTGGAAAGTTAGAAACATTCTTGGAATCCCAAGAATTTCTATCAAGGAACTTTATCAATAAGCTATAAATAGTTGATTCAATAGTATTGATATATGATTGTGACAGTCTAAGCACACAACTTTCGCTGAATTTTTGTATTACAATAGTAACTGTGGTACTAACATATGCTATGCATTATTTTATTATCAATATCAAATAAAAGTGCATACACATATATTTTAGCAAAACCAAATCATTATAAAAATGTTACCAGGTAGTTTTCGCCAACATTTTAGGAATATTTGCATTGGCACTGATGGTAGTCTTTAAGATCCCCCTGTGTACTGATAGTTCCCATCTACTGTATGCCAGAATCCCCGACCTGCCCTGAGTACCTGACAAGCTTCAACTGAATTTTTCTCTGTATATATGTATAAGTGCGATCTAGAACTTTATTCATGGAAAAAGACACTTTAATTGTCTAGGGAGCTAGAATATTTATGCAACATCTGATGAACACTGCCGTGGAAATGCATGAGCTCCTTGTCTCAAGGTGAGGCCAATGAGATGGAGTTCATGACCCAGCCTTTGTTGATCAAGCTGGTGCCAATGTCCAGCCTTTGGGTCCCTCTATTCAGCATCCTATCTCTTTTATCCTAAGATCACATTCTAAACAAATTATATATTCCCAAATCCATGGCTCATGATTTACTTATAGAAATTAAACTTAAAACAGGTGAGTTATTGCATTGTTGTTTTTCAAAGACATATTCTATGCAGCCTTAGTTGGCCTGGAACTCACTATGTTGACTAACATACCTCAAACTTATAAGGATCCACTTTCCTCTGCCTCTTAATTTCTGTCATTAAATGTGTGCACCTCCGTATCAGGGTAATTTGTTCCTTAAAAACTGTAGCAACCTTCAAGTGAGAAGTACTTTAGAAAACCTAAAAGATTTTCTAGATATGTAGATAAAGATAAAGGATATGTAGGAAAAATAATTAAGATGTCCTAATCATCTAAGACTTTCTGTGTGTATGTGTGCATGTATGTGTGTGTATGTGTGAATGTGTGTATGTGTGTGTGTTTGTGTGTGTGTGTGTGTGTGAATTCAAGATTATGTTTATTGTGGAATTCATTACAAGTGTGTGTTATTTACCTACATACATAAAATCTTTTTAGGTGAACATAACATTGACAGGTATATATTAAAATGGTATTGATTTCATGAGACAATGTAAGCTCCAGCCTGTCCCTTTATGTGTGGTTCATCATTGACTGAAACAGCTTCAGGTGGCACAGAACTCTGCATTTGTTTCTGTCAGTTGACCTTATTATGTAAATAATTTATCCCATCTTTACCAAAGACAGACATTTTCCAAGACTAAAATAATTGAAAGTGATAAATGACATAAATTAATATATATAACAACAACAACAACAACAACAAGAACAACAAGAAACTTTTATCTTATCTCTGTCCAGCTTGCTTAAGAACTGACAAATCAGTCAGGAATTACTTCTGGGAATCTGATGTCACTACTGGTATTAATGTGGCAAAATCCTTTTGCCTAAATGATAGACGAGAAACAAATGAGTTAAGAAAGAAAATCCTTGTATTAAAAATTAGCCTAATACAATTTTTAATTTTAAAATCATTTACTTTACTAGACCCAAAATTTAAAATTCATAGTATTCTCCAAACTTATTACCAGGGAATCATTTTGATTACCAGAAATAAAGAGGACAAGCCTTCTTGTTTGGGTGAACATAATTTTTAACTATTCTTAAAATGTTTCTCTAGAAAAGAAAATTTCTTTGGAAAGAGCATTTTAGGTTTTGTTTATTTACTTTCAGAGCTTTCTTCAACCTGTGCCTCCTTATAATTAAGTAATTAAACCTATCATGCCTTCTTTTTTCCTCTTAAATGATTTAAGGTATCTAAAGAGTTCTACATACACTCAGAGGCCAGTAGTAAAAAAAATATGAAAATACAAACAAGGATAACATAAATGCATGAATCAAATATTCTCTTAAAGTAAATTCCAAAATATTAAAATGTGCATTTCAACACTAGCAGACAACTAATCCCATTATCATAATTTATTAAGCAGATCTTTTGTTCTATGTAGTAATACACTGTGTTTCCATGCTGTGTGTCTTTTATCCAGTGACCTAATTTGCTTAAAAGGAAACTCTTAAAACTCCCCTGTTGTAATGACTAAAATGTTAATGAAGAACTACAGAGAAATCCCTTCTGCATTAGTTCCATATTCCCAGGAACATCATCATGAATTTGTTTGCACGGTTCTGACAATGGAAGAGATGCTCAAACTGAACAGAAGCATAGTAATGCTAAATGGTTCTGATTGAAGAGTTAAAGATGTTCAAGGCATTGTCATCTGGGAAGGGCTATTGGAAGGAATGTTTTGGAGGAAGTATTTAATGGACTTGGCATTCATCCAATTATATTTTGCATTTATTATTTGCCTGGTAATTGCATTTCTAAAATTTTTCTCTAAAAATATACATGTGTTCAAGGCAATATATGTTATCAAAACATGTAGTGTTTTAAGTACTATTTTATTTTTTCATATTGAGAAAGTCTTCACTACTTTCTTATGTGGATAGAAATTATATATATGTATATGTACACATATATGTACATATAATAAATACATATATTGTATATATAATGAATTAAATATTGTATATTTATTCTTGATGATATAACTTATAACCATATGTTATATCTTGTCAATTGTCAGTGTACAAATAATAATTGAAATTATAAATTGTAAATATTGAACTGTAAAGTCAATTATGAATTTTTCAATTAGGTATTCTAAAGTTTAGACAAATATCACACTGAAAATTTTCCCACTGCACATTGTGATATTGATATTTTGAAATATGAATGTTTTTAATCTACCAAAATTCTACACAATGTTTTGCTTCCTAGAATACTGAATACATTATATCAGAAACATTAAGATCAGAACATGTTGAACCAATTTTAATTCCTACAGAAAGTTATTGCTGAATGCCAAGCAAATAAATACATTATACAACGACTATTCCTTTCAGTGGGGTTTATACCTTTGCAGAAACAGACACTCTGCATCATGCTAAAATTACAATTAAGAAATTAAGCTGAAAATATATCTGGTATTGTGAACCAGAGATTTTTCTGTTTCTTATTATTTAGCTGAAAGCTCAAATATTTTTCCATTTTGATCCTATTTCTATCATCTTTTCCCTTGTAACAATCAAAAGCCTCTCTCCTCACCAGATTTATACACAAAGGAACTGCATTGCCAGTGTTTTTCAAAAGCTTCAAAGAAAATACCTTGTTTATAGTTGCTTTGAAATAAATGCAACATAAGTAGCAAACAGTCTATGCTGTAAGCAACAGACTTACTCCTGTGAAATATTTGGAAACCAAAAATGAGTTCTAAAACTCACAAAATAATTATGTTAATTAGTCATCACTGTGTTTTATCATACATGATGATGTTTCCACACAAAGGAATTAAAAATAATAAAATTAGTTCAGTACTGAACTACAATTCTTCTTAATAAGATAATCTCCACATTCTACAGATATACTTAGAAACTCTTTTTCTTTAAATTTCTTTCTTTCTTTATGTTTTTTACATATTTTATGCCCCCCCCCCAGTCTACCCTCCAACTGTTCCACATCCCATACCATCTCGCCAGCCACCTGTCTCCACATAGATGTCCCCACCCTACGCCCACCTCACCTGACCTCTAAACTCCCTGGCACCTCCAGTCTCTTGAGGGTCAGGTGAATCATCTGAACACAGACCAAGCAACCCTCTACTTTATATGTGTTGGGGGCCTCCTATCAGCTGGTGTATGCTGCCTGAGAGATCTTAGGGGGTCCAGATTGAGACTGGTGGACCTCCTATACAAGATCACCCTCCTCAGATTCTTCCAGCTTTTCCCTAATTCAACAACAAGGATCAGTCACTTTTGTCTATTGGTTGGGTGCAAATATCTGCATCTGACTTTCAGCTGCTTGTTGGACCATTCAAAGTGCAGTCATGCTAGGTTCCTTTATATGAATGCTCCATAGCCTCAGTAATAGTGTCAGGTCTTGGGACCTCTCCTTGAGCTGGATTCCACTTTGGGCCTATAGCTAGACTTTCTTTTCCTCGGGCTCCTCTCCATTTCCACCCCTGTAATTCTTTCAGACAGGAACACTTACAGGTTAGAGTTGTGACTGTTGGATGGCCCCCCCCCTCCCTCATTTGATGCCCTGTGTTTTTGCAGAAGGTGGGCTCTATAAGTTCTCTCTCCCTACTAACAATCATTTCATCTAAGGTGCCTCCCTTTGAGTCCTGAGAGTCTCTCACCTCCCAGGTCTCTAGTTCATTTTGGAAGGTCTCCCCAATG
Organism: Apodemus sylvaticus; assembly: GCF_947179515.1. Taxonomy (NCBI): domain Eukaryota; kingdom Metazoa; phylum Chordata; class Mammalia; order Rodentia; family Muridae; genus Apodemus; species Apodemus sylvaticus. The sequence goes on from NC_067479.1 coordinate 28,834,152, forward strand.
TCCTATATCCTGAGGTTGCCTGTTTCCATTCTTTCTGCTGGGCCTCAGGGCTTCAGTTATTTTCCCTCACCCAATATCATATCAGGTTCCCCTATCCTGTGAACTGCCACCCTGTCCATTTTCTCTCCCAGGTCCCTTTCTCCCTCCCGCCCCACTTGTGATTGCTTTCTCCTCCCCTGCAGGTGGGACTGAGGTGTCATCACTTGTATACTTCAGCTTGTTGAACTTTTTGAGTTCTGTGGACTCTATCTTGGGTATTACGAATTTTTTTAATTTTTCTTTTTCCTTTTCTCTTTTCCTTTTTTTTTTCTAATAGTGAGTACATGCCATGCATGTCTTTTGGAGTCTGAGTTACTTCCTTCAGGATGATATTTTCTAGTTCCATCCCTTTGCCTGTGAAACTCAATCTGTCCTTCTTGAAAGATGTCATGTGGTAGTAATGACCTACAATCTGTCCTTCCTGCAATATGTTGTGGGGTAGTTACTGGTGCTCCAGAACTATGGGAATGGGTAATGAATGAATTGCTGAACATGACTCCCAAACCAAGAAAGGGATCCCACAGTTGACACAGGCTAGATGGTCAGGAACTAGAGGCAGAACAGCTCAGATACTCAGGATAAAACCCACCAAAAATGGCCTAAAATGAGTAAAATAAAAAATAAATAAAATATCCGTGAAGTGATTCCCAATGATATTCTGCTGTGCTTACAGACAGGTGCCTAGTCCGATTGTCATCAGTGAGATTTCATCCAGCCACGGATGTGAGTAGATGCCAAGACTCACAGTCAGACACTAAATTGAGCCAAGGGAACCCTGCAGAAAAGGATGAGGAAGGATTGTAGGAGCCAGGGGGATCTGATTGAAGAAACCATAAAAACACAGCCCAAAGAACCAACTAAGCCAGACTCACAAGTTCTTACAGAGACTGAAGTGATAAACACCAACCCTGAATGCGTTCGAACTAGTTCCTTTGCATATATGTTATGGTTCTGTAGCTTGGTGATCTTATGTGTAGGATCAGGATGTGTGTGCTTGGAAATCTTTTCATCCTCCTCGGTTGCCTCATCCAGCCTTGATATGTGCATTTGTGCCTAATTCTGTTATAACTTGGGTGACAGCCCTGTGAGGCCTACTTTTTTTTTTTTAAGGGAAATGGAGGAGTTGATATGTATGAGAAAGAGGTTGGGGTGGGGGAAGAATTGTTTGAGTTTACAGAGGGGAAACTGTTTTGAGACATATGAGAGAAGATTAATAAAAAGGAAAACAATATAGTTGTATTATTAATGATGGAAATGATTAATCTTAATTGAAAATTTTCAACACAAATCTCATAGCTATCATATAATCTTGATTAAAATATTACTTTTAGCATAAAAAATACCGTATCAAACCCTAAGAATTACTCAGAGGATACAGTTTATTAAATGTGTCCTATCTGTGTATATATGTACATGTGTTAGTGTCTACACACATATGATTTTGATGACGTTAACATATGTTATCTAAAAGAGACTGAATAAGAACAGTCTTACTAAGATAGTAATAATGTTTTTAGTATAAAATTAGATTCACCTAGGATATAAAATTCCATTTAAAACAAGCCAAATATAATGAAATACAATCATGATTAGTATTAAAGGATATACTAAGAAATAAAAAAAGTAAAAGGTATGTGACAGTACTCATTATTTATCATTGCCAGATCTGAGACAGACCATTAACTGTACAACAACTCAAAGAAAAAGGTTTCCAGGACCTTAGAAATTTGTAAAATAACCTTCAAAACTGAAAAGTCACATTAAGGAATTTATTTTGTTTAATAATTATTATAGCTATAGAGACTTGTGAATGATAAGAACCACTCATAAATTAGATTCTATAGAAGGTGTCTGGGAATAGTGAAAACTATTCTTAACAATAAAAGAACTTCTGGTGGAATCACCATCCCTGACCTCAAGCTATATTGCAGAGCAATAGTGATAAAAACTACATGGTATTGGTACAGTGACAGGCAGGTAGAACATGGAATAATATTGAAGAACCAGAAATGAACCCTCACACCTATGGTCTCTTGATCTTTGACAAATGAGCTAAAACCAACCAGTTGAGAAAAGACAGCATTTTCAACAAATGGTGCTGGGTCCATTGGCAGTCAACATGTAGAAGGATACAAACTGATATATTCTTATCTCCCTGTATAAAGATCAAGTCTAAGTGGATCAAGGACCCCCACATAAAACCAGGTACACTGAATCTAATAGAAGAGAAAGTGGGGAAGCACCTGGGGTGATGAATACAGGGGAAATTTCCTGAATACAATACCAATGGCTTATGCTCTAAGATCAAGAATTAACAAATGGAACCCGATAAAATTACAAAGCTTCCCTAAGGAAATGGACACTGTCAAAAGGACAAAATGGCAAACAACAGATTAGAAAACGATCTTTACCAATCCTACATCTGATAGAAGGCTAATATCCAATATATACAAAGAACTTGAGAACCAAATAGACTCCAGAGAACCAAATAACCCTATTAAAAATGGGTTTCAGAGCTAAACAAAGAACTCTCAACTGAGGAATATTGGATGGCTGAGAAACATCTAAAGAAATGTTCTACATCTTTAATCATCAGGGAAATGCAGACAAAACAATCCTAAGATTCCTCCTCACACTAGACAGAATGCCCAAGATAAAAAAACTCAGGGGCCAGTAAATGCTGGAGAGGATGTTGAGAAAGAGGAACACTCTTTGATTGCTGGTGGAATTGAAAGCAAATATAAATAAAACTTATTTATAATAGCCAGAAGCTGGAAAGAACCCAGATGTCCCTCAACAGAGGAATGGGTATGGAAAATATGGTACATTTATACAACAGAGCTATTAAAAACAATGAATTCATGAAATTCTTAGGTAAATGGATGGAACTAGAAAATATCATCCTGAGTGAGGTAACCCAATCACGAAAGACCACACATGGTATATACTTGCTGATAGTGGATATTAATCTTAAAGCTAGGAATGCCTAAAATACAACTCACAGACTACATGGTGCTCAAGAAGAAGGTCTGAAGTGGGGGTGCTTTGGTTCCTCTGAGAAAGGAAACAAAATACTAACAAAAGCAATAATGGAGACAAAGTGTGGAGCAGAAACTGAAGGAAAGGCCACCCAGAGACCGCCCTACCTGGGGATTCATCCTATAAACAGTCTCTAAACCCCAACACTATTATGGACCACAAGAAGAGTATACCAAAAGAAACCTGTTAAGGTTGTCTCTGGAGAGGCCCTGACAGAGCCTTACACATAGAGAGGCAGATGCTAGCAGCCATCCATTTCACTGGGCTTGGGGTCTCCAATGGAGGAGCTAAAGGGCCGGCTGGAAGAGCTGAAGGGGTTTACAGCCCCATGGGAAGAACAACAAGGTTAGCCACTCAGATGCCCAGGACTCCCAGAGACTAAACCATCAATCAAGGGGTACACATGGTTCCAACCAAAAATGTGGCAAAGGAATGCCTTGTCAGGCATCAATAGGAAGAGAGGTCCTTAGTCCTGTGAAGGCTCAATAGATGCCCCAACAAAGGGAACCAAGGGAAGATGGAGGAGATGGGAGTGGTACTTGAAGGCAAGGGGCAGGAGGAGGGGTTGAGGGTTTTCTGAAAGGGGGGAAACCAAGCAAAAAAGGTTTTAGCATTTGAAATGTAAATGAAGATTATATTCAATAAAAAATAAGGAAGACAAAAGTGTGGATACTTTAATACTTACTGGAAAGTGGATCAAAATGCCAATGGCTCACAGACAACCAATAGAATGATCATAGGGTTCCCAATAGAACAGTTACAGAAAGGACCCAAGGAGCTGCAGCCCTGCGGGAGGAACAATAATATCTACTAACCAGTGTTCCCAGAGCTCCCAGGGACTAAACCACCAGCCAAAGAGTACACATGGAGAAACCCATGGTTCCAGCTACATAGGTAGCAAAAGATGACCATTTCAGACATCAATTAAAGGAGAGTCCATTGGTCCTGTGAAGGCTCTATTCCTCAGAATACAGGAATACAAGTCAGGAAATTAGGGGAGGGTGAGTGGGGGGATGGGATAGGAGTTTTCAAAGGGGTAATGCAGAAACGAGATATCATTTGAAATGTAAATAGAGCAAATATCTATTAAAAAAGAAGAGTCAAGAAATTTTAACATACTGCTATCCCGTGATTATAATTGATCACTGTAATAGTTCCTCATTCTATATCATTTTTAAAACCATATAAACAATTGTGTTGTAATATTCTAATTATATTTTGTTGAATCATTTAATCACAACAACCTACTGTGAAACAAATTCCAAAATTCATCTTTTTGCACGTTTTTTAGAGAAACAAGTCATTAGAGCACAGATAAAATGATCAGATTTAGATTGAGGCTAGTTTAGACCAGATCTGGGGCAGAACTCTTATGAGCACGTATTTTTCTGAAAACAGTCCTTGTCTGCAAGAAAAAAACTTTCACACAAAACTTGACTGATCTTTTAAAAATGTATTAAAGTGTGTATATAAATACAATCTCGTACATTACAAGCCATTACTGAATGGAGGTTACTATTAATACTCAGATGGTCATGTACGTTTTCAAACTTGTATCTCAAATCCTTAATAGACAATTTTCTGTAATTTATTTATTTCTTTGATGCATTGAATTGATTTCTTTTAGGAATATGATATTTGGAAAAGGTATTCATCCCTGTGAGAGATTAATTCTCTGTCTCCCTTCAAAGATTGCCTTGAGTTCTTTGTCTAAGAGTGGAGCCACACAAAGATTTTCTCTTTCTATCTGTTGTTATTGTCATTTTTTCATCTTGATAATGGCTTCATTTCTGACAGATTACTCACATTAGACAGGTATTCTAGTATCCTAGTATTCTAGCACATACAATCTCTTACCCCTTTATATAACTCTGACCCAGAGATGTAGCAACTGTTTTAGAGATATGTAGACCCCAGATGCTTCTTTGACTCTCTTAAGTAAAGTACAAATAACAATGGCTTTTGATGTCTAAATGCTACACCTCTCCAGGATACTACCCTTAAAGTATCTGTCAAGACCTCAGGTTTTTCAGTTCATTCCTAAGGCCCTAGATCCTTTCCATCATTCATTACAGCATGATTTTATCAAATGCATTATTAGTTCAATCAATTTTCCTTAAATTCAAATTTATTTTCTTTTAACCTCCTCATAAAAAATCGATGTATAACATGACAGAAGTAGATGAAGAGTGTTTATTTACCTAGAAGCATCATCAAGCATTAAATAGTTTTTTCCACATTATTTGTGTCCACTTAAAGAAAAATTGAAAAACTTGAAACAGTATAACCTTGATTCTCAGATATAGCCAAAGGCTAAGGAAAGTGAAGCTCGGTGAATGCCTTATTAATCTGGCTTTAAAATGGATGAATAATATGCTTCAACCTCTCTGACATATGGTGGGATTTGCAGCAAGTTTGCCATAATGGTTTCAGTTAATAAACAGCTGATTAGCATTATTTAACAGGTTTGGAATGCATGGAAAGAGTCAAACAGCAACATTCTGCCTAGTTAATTCCTCATTAGCAGGCTTACAGTCCCTGTATTTGACAGATTGTATACCAGCATTGACACAAGGTGACCTCTTGCTTGGACCTGTTCATCACCTTCAGTCTGTTATAAATGAAGACAGTATGAATGTCAGAGTGAAAGAGACATCACCGGAGACTATATCTGATGCCTTGAAACATATTATTGTCCAAATATTGTTATTACTGACACAACCAAACTATATGTAGCAACAAAAATTGAATAAGAATACATGAACACACACATATGCATATATATACTCCTTATTAATGCTCTTACAATGAAGAATGTCACCCTATAATAAGAGTCAACAACATCTATTACAGTAACTTCACATCAGCTATGTATAAAATGTTCAAATATCACCCAGAATGGACAATGCATTGACTTTTTAGAAGACCAAAAGAGAAACTTAATGCTTTTCTTCTGCTATTTTTCACATGTAGCCGATGTTTACTTTGCAACTTCATTTTTTAGGTTTGGGGAGATGAAAAAAGACTTTGAGATAGATTTGAAAGATTAAGTTGAATTAACTAATCTAAAAAAGAAAATATTCAAAAAATTATAAAAAAACTTTGATCATTGTAGCCCTGGATCTTATAAGTTCCACACTTCAATCCGGATATTACCAATTTTCCAAAGAAAAGCCTCACTCACCACTCTCATCAGGATTGATAAATTATCTCTAGCAAAGAACCCTTTGTTTGAATCTCAGAATCAATTATACAATTGCACAACATTTTTAGTCTTCTGGTTGACAAGTGGAAATTGAACTGGTTTCAATTTATCTAAATGAAGTTTTGATTAATGCAATATGTTATTACAAACATAACAAATTAGGTATTTTTCTATGCATATTAAAAATCTCTGTGTAAATTTTCAACAAAGGAAAACTTGACCATATTATTCCTAGGACTTCTACTTAAAATGGAAGGAGAATCTTAAGGTCAGAAGGTTATATTGCATTTGGAGCAAAATCATCATTGAGAAAGGCTGGCCATAATGTACAAAAACGTTTAAAAGAAAGCCAAGTTATTTGTTGTACTGTAAATATTTAGGATCAAGAAAGATGATTAAGATAACTACTAAAGTCAATGTAAATGTTTTCTTTGAGACATATAAAATACTAAATTAGAAAATAATTCAAATTGACATTTGATCTGTGTTTACTTCTTATATAGTTGTAATAATTTCTCCCATCTAAGTTTTACAATGTTATATAGCACTTAAATTCATTGCAATTGCTTTAAGTAAGCTTCAAAACTAATATTTATAGGCTACATTACACTTCTTATTCCAAAGTCAGCTGCATTATTCTACCTAATTTGATATATTTCAGTTCCACTGAATTTATGGTAGTCAGTCATTGTAAGCAGAATAGAGATTCTCAAGCTTGCATAATAAATTAGTAGTTAAATATGTGATAGCTATCAAAGGATTCTATTCACCATTGTTTATGATATTCAAAGTATCTGATTTTATTTTTGAGAATTATCTCCTTATCAAACCTCATGCTTGCTATTACAGGTATCTTTGGAAAGGTAGCTGAGGCTCGTTTTAACCACTATAGCCAGGGTTTAGAACTAGAAAGGGACAATTTTGAGATTTTTAAAATTCATTTCCAATGTAACGAAAATTAGTGGTGATACTATCCTTTTTTTTTTTTTTTTTTTTTTTTTACAAACACATAGTTGCTTTTTGTTATGGAATCTTATCTTTTTTTCTTTGTTGTTCAGTAATTATATGCTATTCTTTTTGGTAGTAGTCTTTCTGTAATTACCATGTTGCTTTGTATATATGCTCATCAAATACATAGAGTAATTTTTTAAATCATTTTATGTTTGTTTCTCATTCATAATCAATAAGCATCCTCCACTGAATCAACATCTTTCTCTGTCATCATTAATTATATATAGTCTGTGTTTCCTTTGTTTGCTAACTAATTTCAACTGATGTGGTCTGTGGGTGTACAATTTCCTTAATAATCCATGATATATCACAAAGGGGGCAGCTGATCTATAGATGCTCATTTTTTATCAAGTAGTGCTCACATTCCCATATAGGCCTTTGTCAAATGTCATTCACGAATGCTTTCCATTATGTTCTTGTAATTGTCTAAATGTATTTTATTCATTTTTATTTTCAAAGACAGGTTTATTTATAGCAAAGACTTAGAGATATGAAGTATTTGATGCATTAATAATTTTACATAGGGGTTGGAGTTTGTCATTTCAATAGTTATTTATTCATTTTTATCAAGGAAATAATTTTATTCTTTATTTAGGGTCTAATCAAGTACATACTTCATAGGTAATCTTCTATTTTACTCTTGCCAGGGCTGTGCCTTAAACTTCCTATATAAATACTCAACAAATAAAATGCAGCCCTTGATAAAAAAAAGTTTCAAGAAAAACAATTATAATGCAAGTAAAAAATAAAATGGAATATTTTTTATTATTTTATTGGTTATTTTATTTATTTGCATTTTAACTATTAACCACTTCTCAGTTTCCCCTCCACAAGGCCTCTATTCCCTCCTCCTGTCCCCCCTGCTTCTATGAGGGTACTCTCCCACCCACCCACTCCTGCCTTAGAGCTCTAGCATTCCCTCTCCTGGGTCATAAAGCCTCCACAGGACCAACAAGCTCCCAGTGATGCTAGATAAGGCCATCCTCTGCTACAGCTCCAGCTGGAGCCAAGGAGCTAAAGGTAATCGCATCCCCATAGGAAGAACTACAATATCAACCAACAAGATCCCCTGAGAGCTCCTAGGGAGTGAACCACCAATCAAAATCAAAATAGTTCTAAAAACAAAAATACAAATGAAAACACATTTTGTATCATCAAATTTTTATAAAATTGGATAATAATAATAAAATTGTTTCAAATGTATTACCGCCAACCAATATTTAAAAAGGAGTATGTTGTTTGGGGTACTGTTCAGAGACTAAAGCAGTTCTCTTTTAGCTGTTTTAATAGAATTTTAAGTAAAATCTCTTAGGAAGGAAAGGTTTATTTCAGCTCATATACTAGTGTCCATTTGTAAAGGAATCCAATGCAGGAACTCAAAGCAGTCCATTGAAGCTGAAACCAATGCTGGTTACCTTGGCTTGCCCAGTTACTTCTTTATTTTGCCAGAGCCGTCCTTAAACAGTGAGGCTACAGTTACTTAAAAGAAAGCTGGTGGAGCTGGTGATGTAGGTCAGTTTAGTAGAGAGCTTGCTATGAAGCCCCAAGTCCAATTCCTGTGTAGTTCATCAACCAGGCATGTTGACTTGTGTTTGTGAACCCAGAAGGAAAGCAGATACAGGAGACTCTGACTCAAGATCATCTTCAGGTACATGGAGGAACCAAATGAACTTGAGATATGAGAGATCCAGTCTCACATAAAATGTAACTCGGTCCTTCTAAGAATTTCTGTATAAAGCACAGAGTAATTATCATTTTTACTCAAAGTTAATGTCTTCCTCCCTACTCAAGAGTAATGACATAATTCTGAACCTGCTTTATTACTGACTTGCTCTGTGTATTTTAAGGTCACATCCTTGTGGTGTCTTTGACAAATTTTTGTCATGTGGATTTAGCATGCAAAAATTTTTTCTAGTATCTCAGAGCATTCTTAGTGTCCCTTTCTTTAATATTGTGTTACTTCTCATATTTCATCTCTCTCATATAATTAAATGCCACATTGTATAATTGCTTTGAAACTTATTTGGGTTAGATGTGTTGTGAAATATTTTTATATTAAATTTACTAAGTTTTAGCTTAAGTGTATACTTCCCATAGAATCTACAATTATAGCAGAATTAATGCTATTGATGAATTTTGATGAAATTCATCAGAATTAACATTGATGAAATTAATAACACTGCGATCTTTGTGTGTATAGTTCATTCTTTCTCATATCTTGGGCTACATGTTTGCTAGATTGCTATTTGCTAAGTACTTTTAAAGAACTGCAATAGTATAACAGAAGAAAACTTTACAAAATGCTTTTGAAATTTAGATGACTCTAGTGGTTTAAAATTGCCTAGGTGTTCAAAGGTTTTGGCACAGATACATGTGGGAAGATCTCTGAGAAGTGTTGAACCATTTTGGATTCTCATGATTGTCAGTATCGACTGAGACATTTATGTACACAATGAAGCTTGAGTATTGAGAAATATTATTCATGTCTAATTTATTACAACAATACTCTCTTAAACTTGCTTATGTGATGGATGGCAAGAAACCAGGTATTCACATCTAATTATAAAGGGTTTTCTTTGTGCTAAAATGGACTCTATTTATCTGTCAGAGCAATCAGTCTCTGCATTTTTCTTTGTGTCTGCCACTGCACTACCTAAGCACTTAGCAAAGATATTAAATTAGCTAAAAAGTGTGGAGTGGGATGTTTTCCTTGTCTTTGCTACATTTATCTAAGCCAACATAAAGCTAAGCAGACTGTGACTAATATTGGAAGTCTTATTCTTATCACAGACAGAGTTGTTTTCATTCTTGTTATTATTAATTGGTTGAATGCCAACCATATATCCAGTATAGGACATAATTGCACAATATGTTGTTTCTCTTGGTACCTAGGACAGGATCAACGTCTTTCATCTTTTAACACTAATGCCTAAGTGATGAATGTCCTCTCATAATCTAGTTTCCTCTCTTGTCTCCTCCTCTCTCCACTGTCTTCACCAGGTTTTGAGTTGCAAAAGCACATTGAGCGATACCTCTTTAGTCCAAAAATTGCTCTACACAATATATGCTAAGTTACTTTTTTTAAATGCTGACATACACAAAACAAATATATTTATACATATATATATTCATATAGATAATATTTGAAGATTATATGTAATATCTACTCATAATTTTACCAACATGATTTGGGATATTAATAAAGAGATATTATTGAGATAATTTTTATAGCATGTTCTGTATGCATTGGCATGTTAAGCATGAGATGGGTTAGAACATGAACCATATTTGTAATATTCTACATATGTAATAGATATATAAATATAGACAATTTACAATATTATTCTTCCAAGGAGGCTAATGATTTTTAATATGGCACTATATATCACTTGTGTGTTCATTTTTTGAACTCAAAGTTTGGTTTTTCTTTGTCTTTTGAAAGCTATGAAAATCTTTCAAAAGTGTGTTTATTATATCTAATATAAAGTTATATTGGTCTCATGCACCCAAATTTAAATAAATATGCTAAGTTGTATTTGTTCATAATTAACAAAAGAAAATATTAGAGCAAATAACTTTGTATAATTTTAACTGGTCTTGACTATCCGTAAATTAAAGTATAATTTTTTTATACTTTATGTTTCACCAAGTGGGATTTCAAGCTGGACTGTTTCATAGGAGACTGACTGGCAAGTCCAAAAAATTTTAAATGAAGAGGGTTTAAGCTTGCATAGTTACAGAAATAAAATTTTAAAAATCATTAACCAGCCCAACTTGAAATCCATCCCAAGGGGAGGTTCCAAGGCTTGACACTATCACTGATGCGACAGGAGCCAGGCATGGTGGTTATCTTCTGAGAGGCCCAACAAGCAGCTGACTAAGACAGAGCAGATGCTTACACCCATCCAATGGACTGAAGTCAGGAACCCCTGTGGGAAATGCTAGAAGAAGCTGAGGAGGAAGGCAACCCCTTGGGAAGATTAGCAATCTCAACTCACCGGGACCCCAGAGATCTCTCAGACACCAACCAGGCAGTTCACACACCAGCTGATATAAGGGCTGAGACACATATACAGCAGAGGAAGGACTGTCTGGTCTGACCTCAGTGAGAGATTATGTGCCTAAACCTTCAGAGACTTGAGGTACCAGGAACTGGGGAGGTCTGGTGGATGTCTGTGTGTGTGTGGAGCATAGTCTTGGAGAAAGGCATATGGAGGAATGGGATGAGGAACTGTCAGAGGGTGGACTGGGAGGGGACATGACTGAACTGTAAAAAAATAAATAAAAGTATTAAAAATAATTATATAAGCAAGGAGTGTGTCACTGTTCTGATTTTTATAGAAATTATAGGTTATGGCATATTTTCAATAATATTATAACTATAGTTATTTAATTTTATGTCAGTACTGTTTAGGCCTTACAACACCCTAGATAAGGAGTTAGCATAGCTGAAAAAATATATTAGACAATTTGTAAGAACTGATTAAAGCATGTGGTGAAGATTTGAAGATGCAGGATAGAAGGAAATGAATATAAAGGAATCAATCCAAGAACTTCGTATTACTAAATAAATCCATAAAAGAACATCCAGTGTGTGCTTGAACACAGTATTATAAAATTACAAATTACTACGTAAGTGCCGGAAAAATTAAACAACAAATCGCACAATAATGAACCTCTGTTATTTGAACAGGGCAAATAAGAAATGAATATTTTTAACTTTTTATGAAAGCCACAAATTAATTCATAGGTTTAATTCACAGAAAAAACTAAGAAGGTATTAGAGTATACATTGAGAATAATAAACTAAATATAATACACATTTAATTCAAAAATTACCAAGAAAGTTTATCGAACTTATAAAGACAAACCTAGAGAAACCAAAATGTAAATCTATTCATGAATCATATTGCCTCATATTTGATATTTGTAAACAAATTCTGAATTATAGGACCATATAATTGGATGTGTTTGTCATTTTTAGACTATTTCAATACATTTGTCAGATCTTTTTACTACAATATTTTTCATATTTATAGCTTAACTGTAATGATTTAGTAAATGACTCATTTTATATTTATACTTATGTTATCACTCCTTCTATATTTTCCTTTTAGATGTTTTAATACCATTTTCAGTAAGTGGAAAAAATAAGACACAGTAGTGTTAGACTGTTCAGTGCTTAAAAATTCTGGTCCATACATTTTTAATGCTTCAAAACATTAGACATTCCTCCTATGCATGTAACATTCTGGGCTGATATAGAGGTCAGAATAAAGGTTCTTCCTTGTAAAATTATGCAGAATCACATGATACAAGATGCACTGCCATTTCTTTTTTTTTTATTCGATATATTTTTTATTTACATTTCAAATGATTTCCCCTTTTCTGGCTCCCCACTCCCCGAAAGTCCCATAAGTCCTCTTCCCTCCCCCTGTTCCCCCATTCCCCCCTTCTCAATTCCCTGTTCTGGTATTGCCCTATACTGCTGCCCTGAGTCTTTCCAAAACTAGGGGCCACTCCTCTGTTCTTCTTGGACATCATTTGATATGTGGATTATGACTTGGGTAATCCAAGTTTCTAGGCTAATACCACTTATCAGTGAGTACATACCGTGATTGATCTTTTGAGACTGGGTTACCTCACTTAGTATGATGTTTTCCAGCTCCATCCATTTGTCTAAGGATTTCATGAATTCATTTTTTCTAATGGCTGAATAGTACTCTATTGTGTATATATACCACATTTTTGTATCCATTCCTCCATTGAGGGACACCTGGGTTTGTTTCAGCTTCTGGCTACTATAAATAGGACTGCTATGAACATAGTGGAGCACGTATCCTTATTACATGCTGGAGAATCCTCTGGGTATATGCCCAGGAGTGGTATAGCAGGATCCTCCAGAATTGATGTGCCCAGTTTTCTGAGGAACCGCCAGACTGATTTCCAGAGTGGTTGTACCAATTTGCAATCCCACCAGCAGTGGAAGAGTCTTCCTCTTTCTCCACATCCTCGCCAACACCTGCTGTCTCCTGAGTTTTTGATCTTGGCCATTCTGACTGGTATAAGGTGAAATCTCAGGGTTGCTTTGATTTGCATCTCCCTAATGACTAATGAAGTTGAACATTTTTAAAGATGCTTCTCAGCCATCCGAAGTTCTTCAGGTGAAAATTCTTTGATTAGCTCTGTACCCCATTTTAATAGGGTTATTTGGTTTTCTGGGGTCTAACTTCTTTGTATATATTGGATATTAGCCCTCTGTCAGATGTAGGGTTGGTGAAGATCTTTTCCCAATTTGTTGGTTGCCGATTTGTCCTTTTGATGTTGTCCTTTGCCTTACAGAAATTTTGTAATTTTATGAGGTCCCATTTGTGGATTCTTGATCTTAGAGCATAACTGCCATTTCTTATTATGACTTCCAGTTCACAGTTTTCACTAATAGTGAGATACTTGGCACAAAACAGACTTTGGGAGAGAATGCAAGAAGCCATGAAAAGCAGAACATTACTTTCTTTCTTGTTCTCTAAGGCAGAAATCTTATCTGAATATCTCTTATCTTTACATAACCACAAGTGTAGCTGTATATTAATGTGGAGCTGTTGTCCAGTTAACAGACAAATATAGGTTTGGTGATAACATTCCTTGTCTGTCAAAGGCTATAATGGTCACCTGTGGGACTGTGAAGGGCAGCCTATTTTCTAGTTGAGTTAGGCTTGACATCCTGCAGACAATTTTGCAAGGAGCAGAATCCTGTTGGTCATGCTCCCAGACACTGAGATTCTGACACGAAGCCCTTCGTTCCATAATTCTGTAGCCATCAGTCACTTAGGGCAATGTTGCAATCCCAAGCCCATGGTATTCTGTCTGGACTCCACCCGCACAGTCACCTGACAACAGCCAGGTAGGCCCAGCCCAATATAAAAGAGGTTGCTTGCCGCCTCTCTCTCCTCTCTCTCTCTCTCTCTCTCTCTCTCTCTCTCTCTCTCTCTCTCTCTCATTCTCTCCAATAAACTCTAGAAAACCATGGACTGCCTCTTCTCATCTGGACCCGCCCTGCTGGCACAGTGGAACAGGTCTTCCCGTAAAGAGCCTCGCTGCTAGTCTCCCACTTGGATCTCTCATCTTTCCCAGCCATGGCCACCATCAAGCCAAGCTGCCTGCCCAACCATCCACCTCCCAAGCTAAGGACACTCTCATCCCTTCAGGAGCAAGCAGGAGCTCCTCCTTTCCCTTTCCCCTTCAGCCCTCGCTACCCTGCAGACCCCCACCCGGTTCTCAGCTCTTCTGTGACATCTGGAGGTGTCTGTGGTGCCCAAAAGTGAGAACCTGTTGTCCTCGACCTCTGTGAGGCCAGAGGACCCATGAGCTAGGCCCTGATGATTCCCCAGGCGACCAGGGGCAGGAACAGACTGCCCTTCCCCACCCCAGGAGGTTCCATGGGGATGCGCGTCTAACTCTACCCCACCTCCCCCACACAACCGCCCAGTCCACCTTGCCTAGTGGCCTGAGCTCTGGGCCGGACATGTACCACCAATCGTAACCTGCAGTCACTGACTAACCATACTACAAAGAAAAGCAGTCTATTTGTTAGGCAAAGTTGTTAACTGTCTTCTTAGTGTGTTTTGTTCTGCTGTGGCAGAATATCATGGATGAGGTAGTAAATATATTTATAATCATAGATTTATAAGCAATACACCTGAACAATTTATATGTTATAAACAACGGACCCGTACCCTCCAAACACACACACACACACACACACACACACACACACTCACATGCACACGCACACACACACACATACACATACACACACCGGAGAGCAGAAAGAAAGGAAGGGGAGGGGGTCTTGGTTCTTAGCCTAGTGAACATGGCATTTTAGAACACCAATGGGGAGAAAAACTCAGTCACCATGCTTAGGTAATGTCAGCTCTTATTCACTAAGCATTATTCAACACCACGATCTAATGTATTAATGTCATGCAGGCAATTCAGAGCCATGATAGGCTTTCGTGAGGTCATAGCTAATGATAGTGCCTCATAACTCTATGTCCTGCCAAGTCTAGGATCTCCAGAATTTCTTATACCTGAAGACCTAATATCAGTCATCTTCCTCAATTTTCAATTCACAAGCAAGAAGCATTCAAAACAACATGTCCACTGTAGCTACATATTTAAATTTTAAAAATAAAGAGGAGATGCCTAACCTTAAAGGATCCAGGTAGGCAGTGTTCGTTATACTTTAGCCTTTTCACAGAAATCTTTCCAGTTTTGTGTCCAGTCAAAATGTTTCCATCTAGACTTAACGTTTGTCTTGGTTTAGTTCCATGAGGCTCTATCTCTTTTTCACTTTTGGATGATCACAACTGTTCTAGCTTCCGAGGTCATGTTCTCCTTAAGAGTTCCCCTTTCACAACTCCGTGGTCTGTTCCCTTTATAGCACACTATAGAGTGTATTACCCGGTTTCTCAGGATAGAACCATGAAATAAGCTTCTATTATTGGAATTCACTCATCTATTTTTTTTTATAAACAATTCAAGTACCAACAACTTTCACTTGTTCCTGATTCTAACTCTTTATATTCCTGATTCATTTCCTTTATTAAATCATGGGTAGCATGAAGTGTTATTACAAAGGTAGCATTTCCTTCCTAATAACTCTTATTTTTCCCAAGAGTTATTTACTAGTCTTCTAATATGGCTCATAATATAAGCTCTCCTGTTTTATTTACACTCTTCTCAGTGTTTTTATTTGGATATAACTGTTATATATGATAAATTACATATTATGTATTTATGTAATATTAACTCACATATAGATATGTGTATATACATATGCAGATGTGTGTTTGTAATTGCACAGATGTGTGCATGTATGTCAAACCAGAGGATAGCATAATTTGTCTTTTTCTATAACTTAATTATTTTTGAGAAAATGTTTCTTATTAAACCTGAAGTATGGCAGGGGTTCCAGGACAGTCACCCAGTCTCTGTCTCTTATTCTCCAGCATCATTTTTGCCTTCTTTACTTCCTTCTTTCCTTCTTTTTTCCTTCCTTCCTTCACTTTCCTTTTCTTTTCTTTCTAACATTGTTGATGAATATCTAAACTGCAGTTTTCACCATTTTCCAACAAGAATATTGCTGAGTAATCATTTCATCAGCACTTTTTATTTATATTTATAATATACTTTTTTACAATATTTATCTAAACTATTACATTTCTAAACTTGAGAATTCAATGTTGTACGAGTTCTCCATTTTCTTCCATGGTTTAAATGGAAGGTTTTAGTTTCTCTGTCTTACAAATAGACTAATAGAACTCAATTGTCAAAAAGACACCTAGCCTGAAGATCATGTTTCTAAAGTTCTGATAGGACAGCAAGACTGGTAATGACAGCTAGATCAATGGTGGTAGAGGAGAATAGCATTTCTTGCTTTCTGTCACCAGGAATTCAAAACATAAATCATCATGCATCCATATTCTAGGTGTGTCTTAATAGTGATATCTTATAGAATATTGTCTATTCAACAAAATAATCTATCCTCACAAACATTAGTGGGAATATAAATAATAGCTGAAATGGGGGGGGGTCATGTTTCTTACATATATAATAGTTTTAAGATACAAAAATCATTAAAGGACATCATTATTTTATATTATGCTGTCAATTAAGGGTTAAGGAAAGCAGATGCATTTTCTTTCCTTTTTAAACTTTCTCACCTGTAGAGATCATGAGCAAGCACACAGGAAAGTTATTGGTGGCCCAGGTCTCAGATCAAAACATCTTATTTCTCATATTTCACTTCTTTTTTTTTTTTTTTTTTTTTTTTTTTTTTTTTTTTTGGTTTTTTCGAGGCAGGGTTTCTCTGTGTAGCCCTGGCTGTCCTGGAACTCACTCTGTAGACCAGACTGGCCTCGAACTCAGAAATCTGCCTGCCTCTGCCTCCCAGAGTGCTGGGATTACAGGCATGTGCCACCACCACCCGACTCATATTTCACTTCTATTTGGAGTAGGTCCTAGCTATATGATACTTAACCTCAATGTTTTTAAAAAAAAATTGTATCTACCTCTTAATAGAATTTGAGATCAGTCTGAGAATTATCTATATATCCAAGGGTTAAACAAATTGGAATTTAAAATTCTTTATCCAAAGTTTATATCATAGTTGTTTATTTAAAAATAAAACACAAAAATCAAAGAAATATATTTATTTTCTAATAGATCACTGAGAATATTTGAGTTTTAGTAATTTGTAATATTTCTAATTGCTATGTCACATAAATGTAGCAACGAATTTAATCACCTCCTTTAATACTCTTGAATCAGAAATCAACAAATGATTTCCTGACATAGTATAGTATCTTTTAAAGTAAGTACAAATTAAATACTATGTTCCAACTTTTTGTTTGCTATACTCATTAAATCAGAATACATTCATAGTTTGTACAAAGGGGTGTCTTTCCACCTTAGTTCCATTGCATAAACTGAAAAAAATATTTTTCAGTATCAAAATCATAGAGCATAATTAACTTACTCTTTTAAATTCATTCTATAGGCTGCAATTTCAATACAGATTATTAAAGAAAAACCTTCATTATGGTAGTAAACTCATTTTTTGTTTTGTTTCGGTTAGATATTTTCTTTATTTACATTTCAAATGTTATCCCCTTTCCTCATTTCCCCTTTGAAAATCCCCTATCCCACGCCCCCTTAATCTGCTTACCCATATCCCTTCTACTTCCCTGTCCTGGCATTGTCCTACACTGGGGCATCAAGCCTTCTCAGAACCAAGGACCTCTTCTCTCATTGATATCCTTTAAGTCCATCCTCTGCTACATATGTGGATGGAGCCATGGGTCCCTTCATTTGTACTCTTTGGTTGGAGGTTTAGTCCCTGGGAGCTCTGGGGGTACTGTTGTTCCTCCTATGGCAATGCTTCAGCTCCTTTCATCCTTTCTCTAGTCCTTCCACTGGGGACCCTGTGTTCCGTCCATTGACTGGCTGTGAGCATCCGCCTCTATATTTGTCAGGCTCTGGCAGTGAACTCTTATTCTTTGCTAAAAATATTCCTCAACAAATTAAACTTTTTTGCATCACTATAATGGTTTTGTAAGTCTGAAGAAATGCCTTAGTTTTTAAGTGCATTGTTGAAGTTGTGCAAATTCTGTTCCTAGTGCCAATATGGCAGCTGACTAACATCCCTAATTCCAGAAACAGTGGATTTGACATCCTCTTCTGATCTCCATCTGTACAGGGCATGCATATAGTACACCAACATATATATATAGGCAAAATAATTTTTAAAAATGATATTGAAAAGTTTAGAAAGTACTGTCCACCTTCATATGCTCAGAAATTTCCTGCTTAAAGTGACATTTTTAAATCAATAATCTTTATCATATACAATAAGTATAATCTGATGCCATTTCCCAGATCAATACATTTTCTTTGAACCTTCCTTCCTAAGATTCAAATGCCTTGGAGACAATGTAGCTATTTGAATACTAATTGTGATACTGAATCTTAATTTTCGTTGCCACTCACATCAGCAACAATATGCTTGTCTCCATAGAACCAAATGGGAAAAATTATTTTACTATAAAATAATTTCATTTGGGAAGTAGAAAATTGGGAAAGGTTTTACCATTGGCAATGTAAATGAAGAAGATACTCAATAAAAATAAAAAATAAAACAAAACAAAAAATAAAAAAAAATAATTTCTTTTGTTTTCCTTATTTCAATACATGGCTTATTGAAGATCATTACATCCAAGCTTAGTACCAAGGTTCAACAAAATGTGTGCACTGAATAAAAGAGTCAGTATGCAGCATTCAATACCCAATATTCAGAGTGCTGTCCTTGTAACTGCCACTATCATTTCATGATTAGCTTATCTTTCCCTGTATACTTCTTTAGACTTCCTTGGCACATATTGCTTTTTACACTGCAAATTTCATTACAAGTTTACTTCCTCAGATATTTTCCTCTCAGTTCTTTATGTTTATTTATATATGGCTTCCACTTGGAAAATATTCGTATGTCAGGCTATGGTAACTGCATCACAGTCATAGTGTCTTAACCTTGGCTTTCAATCCTCTATCTTGCATTACAGTTTAGCTTTTTACACCAAGAACCCAAACTTCTGAAAGTTAATGACTAGATTATTTCATAGTTATTTGTCAATATTCTCTGATCACCATGGGTTAAACAACAGTTCCTTTCAAAGGAAACTTGTCAAAACATAAAGTATAAAAAGGTAGTAAAAAAGAATAGCATTGTAAGACAGGATGTCTACAAGGAGACAAAACACCCCATCCTTCCGGGCAGTACCTTATCACAGGAAATAACTCAAA
Source organism: Apodemus sylvaticus (assembly GCF_947179515.1). Lineage (NCBI taxonomy): Eukaryota > Metazoa > Chordata > Mammalia > Rodentia > Muridae > Apodemus > Apodemus sylvaticus. The sequence goes on from NC_067479.1 coordinate 28,853,803, forward strand.
ATAGCTTCAGGAAGTTCCTAAAACTGATGGATCAGATTCACTAGAGTTTTTACTGCCCAAGAAAATGTAAAGCTTAAAAACTGCAGAATATTCCTCCTATGAGTCAAGCACCCTAGAAAAAGCAGATAATTGCCAAATGCATAGAAGAAAACAAAGCACAGTCAGGGTGTGTGGAAGAGACTAAGATCAGTTCAACCACCTGGTGAGGAAAATGTCCAACCTTTGAGCTACGTCTGAGCAATGCAGGACACCCTCGGTTTCACTCATTGTCAGTCCTGTAGCTCATCATCCACATTCCTTATGTAATCCAAAATAATACTCATTGGTTCACCCACTTGGTGACCTCAACACTAAGATATGTTCATAACTTCAGAAAACATAAGATAATTGGGCAAGATTTTATAGCTTTCATAGTCAATAAAAACTTATCATCTATTCACATAGTTCATTATTTTCACTCTTTTCATCTTTCAAAGTACCATGCAAATAGTTTTATGGAATTCTAAGTATTCATAACTTCCAGAGGTAATATTGTTTTCTCTTGATGAATTGTATGAAATGAAGAGAGTTACCAGCTTATCTCATGTTTGCTTGGAAAGAATAATACATAAATTATTTTCAAATTTTAGAACTCAGTTTTTGATAGAATTTCTAAGGACATAATTTATTTTCATGAATTATTTGTTTGCTATATTATTATTAGATATTCGTTTATTTTGTGACACATTTTAAAATAAATTATTAATATTTTTTATTTTTAATTTTTTATTTTTTTATTTTATTTTTTTAATATTTTTATTTTCTATATTCTTTGTTTACATTCCAAGTGATTTCCCCTTTCCTGGATCCCCCCTCCCCATATGTCCCATAAATCTTCTTCTCTCCATTCATTCTCCAATCACCTCCCTCCTTTTTTTCTCTGTCCTTATATTCCCCTCCAATGCTAGATCAATCCTTTCCAGGATCAGGACCCTCTCCATACTTCTTCATGGGAGTCATTTGTTATGCGATTTGTGCCTTGGGTATTCTGGGCTTCTGGGCTAATTAATATCCACTTATCAGAGATTGCATTTCATGTGTATTCTTTTGTGACTGGGTTACCTCACTTAGGATGATATTTTCCAGATCAAACAATTTGCCTAAAAATTTTGTGAATTCATTGTTTCTAATTGCTGAGTAGTATTCCATTGTGTAAATATACCACATTTTTTGTATCCATTTCTCCTTTGAGGGGCATCTGGGTTCTTTCTAGCTTCTGGCTATTATAAATAAGGCTGCTATGAACATAATGGAGCATGTGTCTTTATTGCATGCTGTGGAATCCTTTGGGTATATGCCCAGGAGTGGTATAGCAGGGTCCTCCGGAAGTGTCATGTCCAGTTTTCTGAGGAACCGCCAGACTGATTTCCAAAGTGGTTGTACCATCTTACAGCCCCACCATTCAATTAAAATAATGTGTGATTTTTTTTAGCTGACTACTACTTTGTTTTGTACTTTCCCTTTAATTCTGTACTGATCATTTAACACAGGGAGGGCATATGACCTATTTATCAAAGTATGATTAATGCATTGCAAGAAATATCTTATGTAATAGTGATAAACACCACTACAGAAGATGTTGATAATCAAAAGGTAGAGTTTGGAACCTAGTCCTAACAGTTATATCTATAAAACAACTCATATACTTACGGCTCAGAGAGAATATGGAAGAGGAAGATGAAAGAATGTAAGAGCCAGACAGTTTCACAGTATATTCCGTCTTACATAATGTAAAATTAACTGGGGATAAATTGTATTCATGTGATTAATGCAAAGAAATAATGGTCTACGGGAGTAGACTGTGAAACTGTCTGTAGTAATGTTAGAAGCTATACCCATAAAACCTCACCAACATGACTACCTCAACACAAACTCAATCAGGACAGCAATACACTTGCCAAAGTGGTTGGGGAAAAAGCCACCAAGCTTTATCCCTACACATAGAAGTATAGGCTATTAAGAAATGCTAAGAAGAGAAATACTTTATCCCAGAGATGAGCACAACACTTTTTATCAAACAAAATGGTCAGATCTGAAAGAATTTATAGAGTTAACAAATTATAGATTGAACAGTATATTGAACAGTATAAAATATAAAATAATAAATGAATGTGATTTGGGAGAAGGAATGTGACAGGAGAAAATGTGTAATTATATGGTAGTCTTAAAAATGAAGGAAAATTTTATAGGACTATTACTTATGTATAAGATAAGACAGATTCTGTGTAAATGCATATTTTTCTCAATAAAAATAATGCACGTGACCAAAATACTATAACTACTACTATTACAATAGTAAAAGGAACATATGTAAACGAGAAACATGAAGACCATTATTTCTTTGCATTAATCACATGAATACAATTTATCCCCAGTTAATTTTACATTATGTAAGATGGAATATACAAACTAATACAAGCTATAGTTCAGTGTTCAAATTTGTTTTAATCTCAAGTAGAAACTTGAAATTTAGTTGCTTTTTACAGTCATTTAATAGTTTGTATTATAAAGTGGGACTTTAGAATATTTTTATTATATGTAAAATATGAAAGAAACACTGATTTGTATTGACAGATAATTGATCCTATCATTGTTTTAGTAAAGCAGTTTTTAAAGAATAATACAAAATAATATGCATAATATTCACTTGGCTGTTTTCCAGAAAATTTATTTATTTATTTTTCCTTTGAATCCTCATAGACTCTTCATAACTGTTGTGCGGTAGCATGGCAAAAAACTATTATGACTTTATATTGATATTGTATAATGCTTTAGAGAGTCACAGTTTGAAACATTGTTTTTTATCTAGTTATAAGAATGGCTACTATCAGCTGCTATACAAAACAAAATTTTGCAGACATCATTTTTATTGCCAAATAAAAAATATTTTGTTAATACCTGCTTTGTGCTCTCACCTTGAGGATACTATTGTGCTGAATAATTCAAGTCATAAACAAAACCTTTCAACATGATTCTTTTCCTTTCAATACTGAAACATTTGCCAAGATATTAATGTTCTCCAGCTGCATTCAAGTTCTTCATTATAGTTACAAGAAACAAATGTTCTCACAAATAAAAACTCCTCTGGGATTTATGAAAGCTAGTTTACCCATAGTATTTTTTTATAAATAGATAAAATTTTCTTTAAAAGAAAGCCATCTCCTGGTATTGGAGATGCCAGGGGTAGATATTTTATATTACCAATATAATCAGATTATGGTTTTAATGGACTTTATTATTTATAGAAGGGTACCAGAATTATTGAATTGTTGTATACATATTTATAATTTCATAGGAATATTTAAACAAATGTTGATAAAATAAATGATTTATATGATATCAAATCCACTACTATTAACTTAGTTCTGAATCATAAGACTGAAATGATTCAAGAACAACTGTCTAAATATCTATTCTCTACAATACAGATACTAAAATAGTTATTCATACATGAACTAGAAGTCAGAAGTGACAAAAATGAAATTTTAAATTGTGTCTTTTCCATCCTTAGATTGAGATAAATCAGTTGTTTTCATAAATCTTACTGTAAGAACCACTATGAAGGATTTTGTTATTATCCTAAGATTAAATTTAAGTTTTAAACTAAAACTTTTCCTGTGAGTCCATGGTCATCCATCTTGAACTCCGATCATGTAGGAAGACATAGGTAGAAGTATATTAAATCTGACAAATGACCTCCCATGTGCAAAGGAGGAAATAAAGATTCATTCTCTGTGTTTGTGAGATCATTTTGATGAAAGGAAGGCTAATTGAGGATGACATACATTCTAAATCTAATTCAAATCAGCATTTTTACATGAAGACTCATCACATTTCCAATGGTACCGTAAAATAGCTTAGTAAAGACATTTGGAATTTGATACTTTGAATTTTTTTAATGCTTCATCAGAACTGACATTTTTAGTGGTAATGACTTTTCAATCTCAGTATTAGTCAAAGTGGGTATCTGTGGTATTTTATACTTTTTATTGAAGAAGAAGCTTTTGTCCTTTAGCATAATTAAGTCTTATGTTGCAGAGAAAATTGCAACTAATACATGATTATGCTCAGAAAATGTACAGAAAGTGCCAACACAGGGTTTCTTACAGTAAAAGCAAATCACCTTGAAATGATTAAAATGTAAAATTATGAAGGACTCATTGCGTGGCATTCAAAAATAATCATATTCCAAGACCAAGAAGCACTATTGTTGTTTTTAAAATGAAAAGGTGATTGCTAACTCTTTCCTCTTTAAATGCTCCAAAATCAGCATTAATGTTATCTTATTAACACACATTTACCAGCTCAACTCTTTTAAAAGACACCTCATCTTTTATCTAGTAGGGAGTTTTGTTAATTCTGCAAATTTCATAATAGGAATGTCATTTGTTAAAAGTCAGGTCACTATATTTTTATGTGTAGATCAAATTGTATCTGATTGTATTTACCCTATGGAAAATCCAACCATATTAGACATTGACCTACTAAAAACCAGAAAGAAAAAGTATCCGGTAACTCTTACCTTAAAGTGATTTGTATGAATGGATATTCAGATATCTGTGGAAGGCAGAGATCAATGTCGGGTGTCTTTCTCAATACTTTATCTTACTTTATGTTGGTCTCCTGAGAGGCTCTGCCAGAGTCTGCAAATACAAAGGTGGATGCTACCAGCTAAACACTGGACTGAATATGGGGTTCTCAGCGGAGGAGTTGGAGAAGGGACCACAGGAGCTGAGGGGGTTTACAGTCCCATGGGGGGAGCAACGGTGTCAACCAGCCAGAGCCCCCTCCCCCACGGAGATCCCAGGAATTGGACCACCAACCAAAGAATACACATGGAGAGACCCAGAGTTCCAGCCACATATGTGGCCTTGTTGGACATCAGTGGGAGGAGCAGCCCTTGGACCTAAGGTCATTCGATGCCCCAGTGGAAGGGCAGGGGGGGCAGGGGGAGCCGGTGGGTGGGTGGGTGGGTGCATGTGGGAGCACTCTCATAGAGGCAGGACGTGGGAGATGGGATAGGTTTTCGGAGGGGAGACCTGGTAAATAAAGAAAATATCCAGTAAAAGAGAAAAAAACTTTATCAGACTTGTACTTGTGTTTAAAAAGAAATATTTCCACACTAATCAATAGTGTGAGTGTCCCATATAAATCAATTATAAGTATAAACTATACATAATAGTGTATTTTCATCTTTTTCATGGGCATCTGGATTTATTCCAAAGGTGAAACAAAACCTCATTTATATGCTCACCCATATAAATTTGGTTTGAAATTATTCCCAAATAGACATATTTATGAAAATTTCCATTAAAGCATTGAAATCAGCTTGTTCTTTTTTTTTAAACTTTTAATTTAAACTCAAGAAACCAATATTTGGCAAATATTTCTCCCTACTGGTATAACCTGGCTTCATATAAAATCTCAGCTTTTCTGAGTGAAGATTCATTACCATAAGAGCTAATGCTTGTTGAGCACAAAGCTCACTTGGTGCACTGCTTCATTTGTATCTCACCACGTCTTTGAGATAAAAACTAATTATCTGATGATTAGTGAAGGATTATCTTACTTGTTCAAAAAAAGATAAAAGTAAAGAAAAAAGAAAGAAAGAAAAGAAGGTTTCAGGATAGGTGTATGTACAACATGTAGACATTTAACATGTAAAAGTTTTAACTAAAAGTAGAACAAAAGACATTTTGAAACTTACCCTAAAATATATTTAATATATACTATGTATAGGTCATATAAGTCATATATGTCTAGTAAATATAATATCAATGTTTCAATAGTTATTATAAATATTTAAGCACACTGTATCCTTTAAGCTGCATGCCTTTTGATCATATACCCAAAGGATGCTTCATTCTGCTACAGAGATATTTGCTCAAATTATTGCTGCTCTATTCATAATTTTCAGAAATTGGAAACAATGTAGATGTCCATCCACAGACAAATGAATAAATTAAGTATTACTCTGACAAAAAAAAATCCAGAAAATACATGAACTTGAACTTGAACAAGAATCATTTGAATTAGTTATCCCAGGTCCATCGAGTGAAATCGGGTATGTTTTTCTGATACCTAAATAGTCAAGTTTATGACAACCACTATTAACCACAGCAATTAGGTACAAAGTAAGTGATTATAGACTACAGATAGATTTTCTTATGGAAGGGGAAAAGAATAATGATTATGTATGAATGGGAAATCTAGAGTAGGTGATTCAAATGGAGATGGATAGTTAAGACAGGGAATATTGGGAGATATAGCTACAATCAAGGAGCATTTGAGTGGTTTATGGAAACCCAATACTGTAGAAAATTCCTAAAATATACACATATATGAAGGTGATATTCAGCATATTGAATTGTTGAATAATTGGTGAAACGAATTCCCACTGGTCATCTTTTGTTCAGATGAAACTTCCAGTCCTGGGATAGGGCTACATAGAATTGAGTTGTTGGCCAAAGGATTCCCATCGCAATATTCAAATAAAATCAGCTGTTGTCAAGAATAGAAATACCTTTACACAATGGAGTACTATTCAACTATTAAAAACAATGATATCATGAAATTTTCAGACAAATGAATGGAACTAGATAATATCATCCTTAGTGAAGTAACCCAGTCACAAGAAAAGACACATGGTATATACTCACTGATAAGTGGATATTAGGCAAAAAGCTTCGAATACAAACAGTACAACTCACAGACCATATTACGCTCAAGAAGGATGACCAAAGTCTGGATACTTCAGTCCTTTTTCGAAAGGGGGACAAATTCTCACAGGAGGTATAGAGTTGAAGGTACCTGGGAAGAAAAAAGGAGGGGGAGGTGAAAAAGGTGGGCAGGATCAAGTATGGGAGGTGGGTAAGGAAATTAAACAGGGGTGAGTTGCAATGGGGGATGAGGAGTTGGGCGTAGCCACCAGCAAACACAAGATGCTGGGAAAGCAAGAGGCTGCCAGGACCCAACAAAGGAATGACATTAGCTGAAATACCCAACAAAGAGGAGAGAGAACCTGTAGTGATAATATCCAGGGGTTAAGCAAAGCACTCAGTTGGGGGATTGGACCACCTATTCATCTCCAAATTTTTAACCCAGAATTGCTACTGTCTAAGGAAAACTAGGGGACAACATGTGAAGCAGAAACTGAAGGAAAGACCATCAAGAGACTATCACACCTGGGGATCCATCCCATATTGAGATGTCAAACCCAGTAACTATTACTGATCCCAAGAAATGCTTGCTGACAGGGGCCTGTTATACTGTCTCCTGAGAGGCTCTGCCAGAGTCTCACAAATACAGAGGTGTATGCTCACAATCAAGCACTGGACTGAGCTTGGGGACCCCAGTGGAGGAGTTAGATAATGAACTGAAGGAGCTGAAGGGGGTTTGCAGCCCCATAGGAAGAACAACAATATCAACCAACCAGATCCCACCAGAACTCCTAGGGACAAAACCACCAACCAAAGTGTACCCATGACTCCAGCTGTATATGTAGCAGATGGTGGCCTTATCTGGCATCAATGAGAGGAGATGTCCTTGGTCCTATGAAGCTTGATGCCCCAGCATAGAGGAATGCCAGGTTGGTGAGGTGGGAGTGGGTGGGTAGGTAGGCGAGCACCTTCATAAAAGCAGGGGATAGAGAGTTTGCAGAAGGTAAAATGGGAAAGGGGATAACATTTGAATGTAAATATGTAAAATATCCAATAATAAAAGAAGAATATAGATTGTTCTTCATAAAGAGATATTGAGGCCCCATTGCTGAAGACAACACCTATGCAACTCATTGACTACTGAAAAGTCAAACAGATGACTACATAGAGCTGTCATTTATGTGCTCTAAAATCTTTGGTACAGTGAGATAGTCTGCATGCTATGGAAAATGAAATGGAAACACTCACCTAACTACAAACCATTTGATTAACAATCGTGTTTTGACTACAAGATATACAGGGGTTCTGTTGTTGTTAGTTTGTTTGCCTACAAGACATCCAAGGATCGTGGAAAGGAATGAGAAACTTTGGAACTTTTAGCCTTAAAGGAAATTTCCCTATTAAACCAGTACTGGCTGGGTTTGTGTGTCAACTTAACACAAGCTGGAATTATGACAGACATTCCTTGAGGAAATGCCATCATGATATCCAGCTGTAAGATATTTTTCTCAATTAGTGATCAAGTGTGGGAGGGCCCATTGTATGTGGTGCCTTCCCTGGGCTGATTGTCTTGGGTTCTATAAGAAAGCAAACTGAGTATGCCCAAGAGCGGTATAGCTGGGTCCTCAGACAGTACTATGTCCAATTTTCTGAGGAACCACCAAACTGATTTCCAGAGTGGTTTTACCAGTTTGCAATCCCACCAGCAGTGAAGGAGTGTTTTCCTTTCTCCACATCCTTAACAGCATCTGCTCTCACCTGAGTTTTTGATCTTAGCCATTCTGACTGGTGTAAGGTGGAATCTCATGGTTGTTTTGATTTGCATTTCCCTGATGATTAAGGATATTGAGTATTTCTTTAGGTGCTTCTCAGCCATTCAGTATTCCTCAGTTGAGAATTTTTTGTTTAGCTCTGTAACCCATTTTAATAGGGTTATTTGGTTCTCTGGAATCTAGCGTCTTGAGTTCTTTGTATATATTGGATATTAGCCCTCTATCAGATTGGTAAAGATCTTTTCCCAATCTGTTGTTTGTCATTTTGTCCTCTTGACAGTGCATTTTGCCTTATAGAAGCTTTGCAATTTTATGAGGTCCCATTTTACCATTCACGATCTTAGAGCACAAGCTATTGGTGTTGTGTTCAGGAAATTATCCCCTGTGTCCATGTGTGCCAGGTTCTTCCCCAACTTCTCTTCTATTAGATTCAGTGTATCTGGTTTTATGTGGAGGTCCTTGACCCACTTGGACTTGAGCTTTGTCCAAGGGGATAATAATGGATCTATTTGCATTCTTCTGCATGCTAACTGCCAGCATGCAGCACCATTTGTTGAAAATGCTGTCTTTTTTCTACTGGATGGTTTTAGGCCTTTTGCAGAAGATCAAGTGACCATAGGTATGTAGGTTCATTTCTGTGTCTTCAATATTTGAAATGTAAACAAAATATTTTAAAGAAAGAAAGAAAGAAAGAAAGAAAGAAAGAAAGAAAGAAAGAAAGAAAGAAAGAAAGAAAGAAAGAAAGCTGATCTAGTCACTAAATAACATCCCTCCATGCCCTCTGCCTTAGCTCCTGCTTCCTGACCTGCTTGAGTTCCAGTCCTGACTTCTTTGGTGAACAACAATGTGGAAATGTAAGCTGAACAAACCCTTTCCTCCACAACTTGCTTCTTGGTCATGATATTTTATGTAGGGATCAGAATGCTGACTAAGACTAATTGGTACCATCATGGGGTGGGGTGGGGGTGGAGTCCTGTAATAACCTGATCATGTTTTTGGGAGGACTGTGGAAGGACTTTGGAACTTTGGTTAGAAGAGCCATTGGGTGTTAAGAACTATGTGAGGGGTCAGAGGAGGCTGGAGAGATGGATCAATGATTAAGAACACTTGACTGCTCTTCTAGAGGTCCTGAGTTCAATTCCCAGCAATCACATAGTGGTTCACAACTGTCTGTAATGAGATCTGATGCCCTTTTCTGGTATGTCTGAAGATATCTATGGTGTACTCACATGCATTAAATAATAAAAGAATAAATCTTTTTAAAAAAATTCTTTAAAAAAAGAACTATGTGGGATGTTTTATAGGAGCTTAGAAGATAATGTTGAGAACAGTGCAAATGATGGAGGCTTGGCATGTGAAATTTCAGAGGGAAGATTAATAACTCAGAGCCATTGCTCTTTTGATTGGAAAGATTCTGTAGTTTTGGTTAGATGAAGAATCACCTGTGGTTAGCAAGATACCACGACTATACACAGCCAAACTTTTGCATTACTGGGACTATTGATGATTATCTGAAACTAATAATTTAGTGGTGATTAAGAATAAACCAGCATCATTGAGGTGAAATCTTCTGGGAAGTGTTTCCTGAGAACACAAAGTGGCTAAGGTTGTACTCACGCTGCAACTGGGCTTGGTATTATATAAGAGTAACCCAGGTGGTCCTGGTTTTGAAGGCATGAAGGGGTCATAAAGAACAATTGCTGGGTATAGTAGTCTTGGCTGACATTTGTGTTCTCTTAGAGTCTGCATGAGATCTGCCAAGGATCTCCTAGCTTTCATGGTCTCTGGTGAGAAGTCTGGTGTGATTCTGATAGGTCTTCCTTTATATGTTACTTTCCCTTTTTCTCTACTGCCTTTAATATTCTTTCTTTGTGGAATACATTTGGGATTTTGATTATTATGTGACGGGAGGTATTTCTGCTCAGGTCCAGTCTGTTTGGAGTTCTGTAGTCTTCTTGTATATTCATGGGTATCTTTCTCTTTAAGTTAGGGAAGTTTTCTTCCATAATTTTGTTGAAGATATTTGCTGGCCCTTTCTGTTGTAATTCTTCACTCTCATCTATACCTATAATCCTTAGGTTTCATCTTCTCATTGTGTCCTAGATTTCCTGGATGTTCTGGGATACAAGTTTTTTGCATTTTGCATTTTCTTTGACTGTTGAGTCAATAGTTTCTATGGTATCTTCGGCATCTGAGATTCTTTCTTCCATCTCTTGTATTCTGTTGTTGATATTTGCATCTATGGCCCTTGATTTCTTCCCAAGGTTTTCTATCACCAAAGTTGTCTCCCTTTGTGATTTCTTAGTTGTTTCTACTTCTGTTTTTAGATCCAGAATGGTTTTGCTCAGTTCTTCCATTTGCTTGTTTGTGTTTTCCTGTAATTCTTTAAGAGATTTTTGTGTTTCCTCTTTCATGATTTCTGCCATTTGACTCACTTTCTCCTGCATTTCTTTAAGTCTTTTCTGCGTTTCTTCTTTATTGGCTTCTTTCTCTTGAGCCTTATTCTCCTGAATTTCTTTAAGTGATTTTTGTGTTTCCAAATTGGGAAAAGATCTTCACCAACACTACATCAGATAGAGGGCTAATATCCAATATATACAAAGAACTCAAGAAGTTAGACTCCAGAAAACCAAATAACCCTATTAAAAATGGGGTACAGAGCCAAACAAAGAATTTTCACCTGAAGAATTTCTGATGACTGAGAAGCATCTTAAAAAATGCTCAACTTCATTAGTCATTAGGGAAATGCAAATCAAAACAACCCTGAGATTTCACCTTACATCAGTCAGAATGGCTAAGATTAAAAATTCAGGAGACAGCAGGTGTTGGTGAGGATGTGGAGAAAGAGGAACACTCTTCCACTGCTGGTGGGGTTGCAAATTGGTACAACCACTCTGGAAATCAGTCTGGCGGTTCCTCAGAAAACTGGGCACGTCACTCCAAAAAGATCCTGCTATACAACTCCTGGGCATATACCCAGAGGATTCCCCAGCATGCAATAAGGATACGTGCCCCACTATGTTCATAGCAGCCCTATTTATAATAGCCAGAACCTGGAAAGAACCCAGGTATCCCTCAACGGTGGAATGGATAAAAAAATGTGGTATATTTACACAATGGAGTACTATTCAGCCATCAAAAACAATGAATTGATGAAATTCTTAGACAAATGGATGGAGTTGGAGAACATCATACTAAGTGAGGTAAGCCAGTCTCAAAAGATCAATCATGGTATGCACTCACTAATAAGTGGATATTAGCCTAGAGAATTGGAATACCCAAAACATAATCCACACATCAAATGAGGTACAAGAAGAACGGAGGAGTGGCCCCTGGTTCTGGAAAGACTCATTGTGGTAGTATAGGGCAAAACCAGAACAGGGAAGTGAGAAGGGGTGGATGGGAGAACAGGGGGAGGTAAGGGGGCTTATGTGATTTTCAGGGAGTGGGGGGCCTGAAAAGGGGAAATCATTTGAAATGTAAATAATAATATATCAAATAAAAATAATTAAAAAAAAAAGAACAATTGAGGCTTGGCACCGTGAGAGGCCATTGAAGGTCATTGAAGTTGAAGGTGCAGCCTCAGTTGCAATTGATGGCCCAGGACTGAAGGGGTCATGCAAAGGAGTTGAGGCTTCACATGGTGAAGAGAGCCTATGAGAGACTATTGGTGGAGCCTAAGATAAAATCCATTCCTTTATGGCATAGAAATACCTGCTGAAGAAGAGGCAAAAAGAGTACAAGAACCAGAAGGGGTAGATAAACAAAGAAAAGAAGGTTCCCTTAATCAGCATAATCAAAGCACGTAAGAGTCATGAGACTGAGGCAGCATGCATAGGGCCTACTTGGTTCAGCACCTGGTCCTCTGCATACATACCATGGCTTCCAGCCTGCTGTTTATGGGATTCCTGAGTGTTTGAATGATTCTTGTGGCTTTTCTTAGGCCTGTTTGTTTCAAATAAGAAACAGAAAGGGAGTGCATCTGAATGTGTAGAGACAGGGATTAGCTTGGAGTAGTACAGAGGAGAAACCTAAATCAGGATGTATTATGTGACAATTTTTTTTTTTTGGTTTTTCTTTTTTTTTTCTTTAATTTTTTTATTCAATATAATTTATTTACATTTCAAATGATTTCCCTTTTCTAGCCCCCCCACTCCCTGAAAGTCTCATAAGCCCCTTTCTCTTCCCCTGTCCTCCCACCCACCCCTTCCCACTTCCCTGTTCTGGTTTTGCCGAATACTGTTTCACTGAGTCTTTCCAGAACCAGGGGCCACTCCTCCTTTCTTCTTGTACCTCATTTGATGTGTGGAATATGTTTTGGGTATTCCAGTTTTCTAGGTTAATATCCACGTATTAGTGAGTGCATACCATGATTCACCTTTTGAGTCTGGGTTACCTCACTTAGTATGATATTCTCTAGCTCCATCCATTTGCCTAAGAATTTCATGAATTCATTGTTTCTAATGGCTGAATAGTACTCCATTGTGTAGATATACCACATTTTTTGCATCCACTCTTCTGTTGAGGGATACCTGGGTTCTTTCCAGCATCTAGCAATTGTAAATAGGGCTGCTATGAACATAGTAGAACATGTATCCTTATTACATGGTCCAGGAAATCCAGGACACAATGAGAAGACCAAACCTAAGGATTATAGGCATAGATGAGAGTGAAGATTTACAACTTAAAGGGCCAGCAAATATCTTCAATAAAATTATGGAAGAAAACTTCCCTAACCTAAAGAGAGAGATGCTCATGAATATACAAGAAGCCTACAGAACTCCAAACAGACTGGACCAGAACAGAAATACTTCCCGTCACATAATAATCAAAACACCAAATGTTCTAAACAAAGAAAGAATACTAAAGGCAGTAAGAGAAAAAGGCCAAGTAACATATAAAGGAAGACCTATCAGAATGACAGCAGACTTTTCACCTGAGACTATGAAGGCTAGAAGGTCCTGGGCAGATCTCATGCAGACTCTAAGAGAACACAAATGCCAACCAAAACTACTATATCCAGCAAAACTCTCAATCACCATAGATGGAGAAACTAAGATATTTCATGACAAAACCAAGTTTACCCAATATCTATCCACAAACCCAGCCCTAAAAAGGATAATAGGAGGACAACACCAATACAAGGAGGGAAACTTCACCCTGGAAAAAGCAAGATAGTAACCTTTCATCAAACCCAAAAGAAGTTAAGCAATCAAATTTAAAAAATAACGTCAAAAATGATAGGAAGTAACAATCACTATTCCTTAATATCTTTTAACATCAATGGACTTAATGCCCCAATAAAAAGACACAGACTAACTGAATGGATACGTAAAGAGGACCCTACATTTTGCTGCTTACAGGAAACACATCTCAGGGTCAAAGACAAACACTACCTTAGAGTAAAAGGCTGGAAGACAATTTTACAAGCAAATGGTCTCAGGAAACAAGCTGGAGTAGCCATTTTAATATCAGATAAAATTGACTTTCAACCCAAAGTCATCAAAAGAGACCCTGAGGGACACTTCTTGCTGGTCAAAGGAAAAATACAAAAAGAAAAACTGTCAATCCTGAACATCTATGCCCCAAATGCAAGGGCACCCTCTTTCGTAAAAGAAACTTTTTTTTGGTTTTTCAAGACAGGGTTTCTCTGTGTAGCCCTGGCTGTCCTGCAACTCACTCTGTGACCAGGCTGGCCTCGAACTCAGAAATCTGCCTACTTCTGCCTCCCAGAGTGTTGGGATTATAGGCGTGTGCCACCACCACCCAGCTCAAAAATCTATTCTTAATAAAAGGAACGAAGTAAAGGTACATTTGTCTTTTGAATGATGTAAATTTGCATGGCTTTTTGAAATTTATTTATTTTTTACTTTTTTGACTTTACATCTTGCTTACTGCCCCTATTCCAGTCATCTCCTCTCTTTCTTCTATCCTTTTCCTTTCTCAGTTGTGCTACTGGGTTCTCATGGTTCCCTTCCCCACCCTGGCCAAAGTCTCTGTGAGAATAGGCATTTCCTCTCTCATTGACGTCAGACAAGCCAGCCCAGCTATTAGAACATATCCCAAGTACAGGCAACAGCGTTTGAGATAGTCACTATTCCAGTTTTTTAGGACGCACATGAAGGTCAAGCTGCACATCTGCTTCATTTGAGCAGGGAGGCCTAGGTCCAGCCCCTGTATCTTCTTTGGATGATGGTTCTGATTCTAGTAGCCCCAAGAGCCCAGGTTAGTTGACTTTGTTGGTCTTCCTGTGGAGTTCCTATCTTCTTGAGAACTCTCAATCCTTTCGATTTTTACATAAGAGGCCCAAAGCTCCATTCACTGTTTGGTTGTGGGTATCTGTGTCTGTTTGAGTCAGCTTCTGGGTGGAGCCTCTCAGAGGACATCATAATCCTGTCTATGAGCATAACAGAGTATCATTAATAGTTTTAGGGATTAGTGCTTGCCCGTGAGAAGACTCTCAAGTTGTGTGGGTTATTGGTTGGTCACTTCTTCAGTCTCTGCTCCCTCCCCCATCTTACAACCAGGAGATTGAAAAACAAACAAACAAACAAAAAAAACCTCATGATAACACATGCTGGCAAGGATGTGGAGCAAGGGTGATACTCCATTACCAGTGGTAGTAAAAATTGTACAACCACTTTGCAAATCAGAAAATTGGTAATAGTTCTACCTCAAGATCCAGCTATACCACTTCTGACATATACACAAATGATGCTGCAACATCTCACAAAGACACTTGGTCAACTATGTTCATCACAGCTTTATTCATAATACACAGAAACTGGAAACAAGCTAGATATCCCACAATTGAGGAATGGATAAAGAATATGTTACCACAATGTCCTACACAATGGAATACTATTCAGCTATTTGTAAAACAAGATATCATGAATTTTGCAAGCAAATGGATTGAACTTGAGAAAATCATCCTGAGTAAGGTAACCCAGTCCCAAAAGAACACTCATTTATATCCAATAGAAGTGGATATTAGCTACAAAATGCAGGTACCATTTTATACTCCACAGATCCAAAGAAGCTAAACAAGAAAGAAGCCCCAAGCAAGGAACCTTGACTCTCACATAGAAGAGGCAGATGGAGGGAGTGAACTACAACAGCAAGGAGAAGGGGAGAGCAATGGGATTTTAGGATCAGCTGTGGGGAGGGACAGGAGAGATGTCTAGATGGCCATAAAAAATGAATGGAAATCTGCAAATAAAAGTTGCAGAGTTCATAGGGGATGTCATGGGCCCCTCCAGGATAAGACAGAGTCCTAGGATAAGGCAGGTTCCTAAGAATCAGTGGAGTCAGGGGGTGACCTTACCTAGGACTCACAACATTGGGTATATTAAACCTGAAGAGGCCACCTCCTGTAGCTAGATGGAAACCACAGTGGAGCATTGCTTATATTTTAAAATGTCTCAGGTCTCTTTGTTCTACTAACCTTTAGGATTTCTTTTTTCTTTTTTATGTATCTTTAGGTTATCTTTCTTTTTTCATTATTATTTTATTGAAAAGAGATCTTTTTCATACAATATATTCTGATTACAGTTTCCCTCCCCTCAGCTCCTCCCAGATACTCACCACCTTTCTTTCCATTCAAACCCACAATCATTATTCTCTTGTTAGAGAACGATTATGCATCCAAAAATACTAATAAAATGAAATAAGATAAAATAAGGCAAAAACAAATTTAGGACAATCAAGAGAAGAATACATCTCCTTTAAATATCTATGTATTTTAATAAGCTTCTACTATAGTTGATTTTGATAGACCTCTCCAAATTCCTTTAGTTTTATCTGTCCCTTAGGTATTCCCTCCTTCACTCAACCTCTCTCTTCCCCTCCCCTTATGACCCTCCAATCCAGTGACAACTAGCCCCCTTTAAACACTTAAGTTGCTATTCTATAACACTACTAGGGAGAGCCATCCACCTGACGAGTACTTTATTCTATACCTCTGTATTGTGAGGATTGCAGCCTGTTTGCTGGTGACTTAACACCTATCATCCACATATAAATGAATACATACTATTTGTCTTTTGGGTCTAGGATAACTTGCTAGGGCCAATTCTATTCTAGTTTGTTAACAAATACTTCTTTTAATATGACTTTAACATTCTCTCTGCAGATTTGGATCTAAGATTCTTTTTTGTTGTGTATTAGGCATACTTTAAGCTATCTTTTTACTTCAAATGGAAATTTGATAATTAATAAAAATAGAATAGTAAATAATATTATTGTGTAGCTTGAATCTTATTGTTGAGTAGGTAGAAATGTCAGACCCTAATCTAAGCCTCTACCTTAATGCTTATAATTAATATATGTGTAGAGAGATCTATGTAGCTCACATGCAAATTTTATATCAATGGGGCTAAAGAATCCACAGTTTATACTCTTTATAAAAGTATTGGACAAAATCTTGCAAACATCAAGGGACAAATACCTATACAGAATGTATAATCCAGAAATAATTTGCGTTATGTGCTTGATACCAAATACCACACAGCATGACAGATTTACTGACCTGTATATTTCATAAGTACAAGAAAAAATCATGCATATTTCTGGGATATAAAGTTATAACTACCTCATGATAATATACTATATTTTCAGTTCCCCCATCTAATGTATTTAAAACTGAGAAGAGAACACAAAAATAGCATCCACAAACCAAAATTTCTAGATAAAACTGTTAACAATAAGATGAATCCCTTTGGTAGGATGGCTATTTTTACTATGCTAATTCTGCCAATCCATGAGCATGGAAGATCTCTCCATTTTCTGAGATCTTCTTCGATTTCCTTCTTATGAGACTTGCTGTTATTATCATACAGATGTTTCACTTGCTTCATTAAAGTTACCCCAAGATATTTTATATTATTTGTGACTATTGTGAAGGGAGTTGTTTCCCTAATTTCTTTCTCAGCCTATTTATCATTTGTATAAAGGAAGGCTACTGATTTATTAGAGTTAATTTTATATCTAACCATTTTGCTGAAGTTTTTATCAGCTGGAGAAATAATAGTGATACCTTTACTTCTTCTTTGTCATTTTGTGTCCCCTTGATCTCTTTTTGTTGTCTTATTATTCTAGCCAGCTCTTCAAGTGTAGATATGGGAAGAATGGGCATCCTTGTCTTGTCCCTAATTTTGGTGGAATTGTTTCAAGTATCTCTCTATTCAATTTGATCTTGGCTGTTGCTTTGCAGTAAATTGCTTTTATTATGTTCAGGTATGGGCCTTGAATTGATCTCTCCAATACTTTTAACATGAAAGGGTATTGTCTTCTGTCAAATGCTTTTTATGCATCATGTGATTTTTTTCTTTGAGCTCCTTTATATAGTAAATTATGTTAATGGATTTTCATATACTGAACTAACCAAGGACCATCGCTGGGATGAAGCCTATTTGTTCATTGTGCATGATGGTTTTGATGTGTTCTTGGATTCAGTTTGCAAGGAATATTTTTTTTTATATTATATTCTTTATTTTTTTAAATTTTCTATATTCTTTGTTTATATTCCAAATGCTTTCCCCTTTCCTGGTTCCCCCTCCCCATAAGTCCCATAAGCCCTCTTCCCTCCACCCATTCCCCAATCACCCCCCTCACATTTCTCTGTCCTGGTACTCTCCTACAATGCTGTATCAAGCCTTCCAGGACCAGGGACCTTTCTTGGGAATCATTTAATATGTTAATTGTGTCTTGACTATTCAGAGCTTCTGGGCTCATTAATATCCACTTATAAGTGATTGCATTCCATGTGTATTCTTTTGTGATTAGGTTACCTCACTTAGGATGATATTTTCCAGTTCCAACCATTTGCCTAAAAATTTCATGAATTCATTGTTTTTAATTGCTGAGTAGTATTCCATTGTGTAAATATACCACATTTTCTGTATCAATTCCTCTATTGAGGGGCATCTGGGTTCTTTACAGCTTCTGGCTTTTATAAATAGGGCTGCTATGAACATAGTCCTTATTGCATGCCAGGGAATCCTCTGGATATATGCTCAGGAGTGGTATAGCAGGGTCCTCCAGAAGTGTCATGCCCATCAAACCGCCAGACTGATTTCCAGAGTGGTTGTACTAACTTGCAATCCCACCAGAAGTGGAGGAGTGTTCCACTTTATCCACATCCGGCCAACACCCGTTTTCTCCTGAGTTTTTAATCTTAGCCATTCTGACTGGTTTGAGGTGAATTCTCAGGGTTGTTTTGATTTGCATTTACCTAATGATTAATGATGCTGAGCATTCCTTAAGGTGCTTCTCAGCCATTCGAAATTATTAAGGTGAAAATTCTTTGTTTAGCTCTGTACCCCACTTTTTAATAAGGTTATATGACTCTGTAGAGTCTACCTTCTTGAGTTCTTTGTATATATTGGATATTAACCAATATTTTTGGATTGATATTCATAAGCCTTATTGTTCTGAAGTTCTCATTTGTGGTTGAGTCCTTGTGAGGTTTAGGTATCAGAGTAATTGTGGCTTTATAGAATGAATTAGGTAGTGTTCCTTCTGTTTCTATTTTATGGAATAGGTTGAGGAATACTGCTATGAGGTCTTCTTCAAAGGTCTGGTAGAATTCTTCACTAAATCCATCTAGACCTGGGCACTTTTTGGTTGCGAGTTTAATGATTTCTTCTATTTTCTTGTGGGATATGGTCTTGTTTATATAGTTTACCTACTCTCGATTTGATTTTGATATGTGGTATCTCTCTAGAAAACTATCCATTTTATCTATATTTTCCAATTTTGTTGAGTATAGGCTTTTGTAGTAGTATCTGATTATCTTTTAAAGTTTTCCTCTGTTTCTGTCTCCCTTTTCCTTTCTGATTTTGATAATTTGCATACTGCCTCTGAGCCCAGTTAGACTGGATAAACCCCTAGCCAGTCTTGTTGTTTCTCTCAAATAACCAGCTTTTATTTGTTGATTCTTTATATTGAACTCTATTTTTTTAGTTGATTTTGGCCCTGAGTTTGATTCCTGCCTTAAAGTCCCCTTAGCTGAGTTTGATTCTTTTTGTTTTAGAAATCTCAGGTGTGCTATTAAGTTGCTAATGTAATATATCTCCAGAATGGCCATCCTACTAAAGCCAATCTACAAATTCAATGTAATTCCCATAAAAATCCTAACACAATTCTTCAAAGACATGGAAAAAGCAATTCTCAAATTCATCTGGAAAGGCAAAAAAAAAGTCAGAATATTGAAAATAATTCTTAACAATAAAAGAATAACTAAAGGAATCAAGATTTCTGACTTCAAGCTCTACTAGAGAGAAATAGTGATGAAAACTGCATGGTGATAGTACAGAGACAGACAGGTTGATCAATGGAATAGAATTGAAAATATAGAAATAAAACCAGACACTTATACTCACTTGATCACAAAGAAGCCAAAAATATTCAATGGAAAAAAGAAAGCATCACCAATAAATGATAAGTAGAAAAATTAAAACAGACCCATATTTGTTACCTTGCACAAAGCTCAAGTCTAAGGAGATCAAGGACTTCAACACAAACTCAGGTTAACGGAATCTAAAGAAGAGAAAGTGGAAAGAGCCTTGAACTCGTTGGCACAGGGAGAAAATTCCTAACAGAAATCCAATGGCTCACTCTCTAAGATCAAGAAGACTCAATACAGCAGTGTAGGGGAACACAAGGACAGTGAAGAGGAGGGGGGTGATTGAGGAGCAGGGAGAGAGGAGATGGCTTTTGGGCATTTCAGAGGGGAGAAACCAGGAAAGGGGAAATAATTTGAAATATAAACAAAGAATATATCTAATAAAAAAAAGAATTGATAAATGGGACCTCATGAACCTGGAAAGCTTCTGTTAGGCAAAGGACATACTCAATTAGACAAAACAGCAAACTATAAATTGGGAAAAATATTTACTAACTCCACATCCCATAAAGGGCTAATATTCAAAATATATAAAGAACTCAAGAAGCTAAACACCAGAAACCCAAACAACCCAGTCAAAATTGGGGTATAGAACTAAACCTAGAAATCACAACCGAGGAACTTCAAATGGCTGAGAAGTACCTAAAGAAATATTCATAGTTCTTATTGATCAGAGAAGTGAAAATCAAACTGACCCTGAGATTCCACCTTACCCCAATCAGAATGGCTAAGATCAAAACTTCAGGTGACAGCCCATGTGGGTAAGGATATGGAGAAATAGGAATACTCTTTATTGCTGGTGGGATTACAAACTGGTACAACCACTCTGGAAATCAATCTGCAGGTTCCACAGAAAATTGGAAATAGATCAACCTAAAGAGCCAGCAATACTACTCGGAAATATACCCAAAATATGTTCCACCATGCCACAGGGGTACATGTTCCACTATATTCATAGCAGCCTTATTTGTGATGGCCAGAAGGTGGAAACAACCCAGATGTCCCATGACAGAAGAATGGATACAGAAAATGTGGTTCATTTACACTGGATTAAGTTATTCAGTTATTAAGAACAAGGACATCCTGAGTTTTGCAGGCAAATGGATTGGACTAGAAAATATCATCCTGATTGAGCTAACTCATACCCAAAAGTATTTGCATAAAATGTACTCACTAATAAGTGGATATTAGCCAAAAAACTAAAGAATTCCTCAGATACAGTCTACAGAACATCAAATGGGCAACAAGTTGAATGGCCCAAATGAGGATCCCTTAGTCCCCTTTGGGAAGGAGAAGAAAGCAACCTCAAGGAGAGGGAGGTGCCTTAGAGGGAAAGGGACAGGAGGTGAGGGAGAGGGAGCATGAGCTGGTATTGGGTGGGTGGCAAGGATTGAAGTCTTGAGGGCCAGCAGAAAGAATTGAAACAAGCAAACTTGGGGGGTAGGAGGTCGGGAGTCCCTCCAGAATGTACCAGAGAACTGGGATGTGAGAGACTCTCAGAACTCTAAGGGAGGTACCCTAGACAAAATGCCCTACAGTAGGAAGCTGGAACTTGTAGAGCCGACCTTCAGTACAGAGACAGGGCATCAAGTGAGGGGGGGCATCCCACAGTTACAACTCTTACCCATAATTATTGCTGTCTGAAAGAACTACAGGTATGGAAATGAAGAGTAGTCTGAGGAAAAGAAGGTCAATTGACAGGCCCAAAATATAGATCCAGCTCTAGGGGAGATCCCAAGGCCTAACACTGTTACTGAGGCTATGGAGCAATCACAAAAAAAGGAATCTAGCATGACCCCACTCCGGAAGATCCAACAGGCAGCTGAAAGAGTCAGATGCAGATATTTCTACCCAATCAATGGACAGAAACTGCTGATCCCCGTGGTTGAATTAGGGAAAGGATGAAAGAAACTGAGGAGGAGGGTGACCCTGTAGGAGGACCAGCAGTCTCAATTAATCTGGACCTCCTGAGATCTCTCAAACGTTGGACCACCAACCAGGCAGCATATACCAGTTGATATGAGTTCTCCAACACATATACAGAAGAGGACTTCTGGGTCCATGTTCAGAGATGTAGCACATAACCCTCAAGAGACTGGATGCCCCAAGGAGTTTAGAGGTCAGGTGGGGTGGGTGTTGGTATGGTGGGACATCCTAGTGGAGACAGGAAGGTGAGGAGTGGGTAAGGGATGTGGAAGAGTTAGGTGGTGGACAGGGGGAGATAAAATCTGGAGTATAAAATAAATAATAATAAAAAAGTCAATGCATAGCATAGGTAAAGAATAATGAAAGGTATAGAAAAAGAAAACAAAGTCTAAGATGATATATTGTAACTTAACTATTTGAAATTACGAAGAAAATGATTTTCAGAAAGTACTCCTTTGGTTTTATATATATATTTGTTATACACACACACACACACATATACAAACTATGTGTATATGCACGAGTATCTATATGTACACAGATGCACAATACTTGGAAGGCAGAGGCAGGTGTGTTTCTAAGTGAGAGGCCAGCCTGGTCTACAGAGTGAGTTCCAGGACAACCAAGGCTACACCCATAAACCCTGTCTTGAAAAACCAATAAATAAATAAATAAATAAATAAATAAATAAATAAATAAATAAATAATAAGATAAGATGGATCACAAAAGTCTAAAATATAAAGATTTCTTTCTCATTACTGGCATTAAAAGTAAAGATATTTGAGTATATTTTGCTCTGCTGATGCATATTATGTATATTTTCACAGGACTGAACCAAATAAGTAGAAAAATAATATTAGTTTTACTTAGCTTTATTTTCTGAACAACTATAATATACATACGATTACCTATGTAATTTCTGGTCTCAGACCAGATTTTGGTGTTTGACGATGCAGTCTGTGAATCAGAGTCATTAATACCAGCTTGGAAAACACCACCAATAAAGGGCCCAATGTAATGTGTATCTTAAGATGCTCCACTTGTAATGATCACATTGTTCTTTTAAGGCTTCATTTATTCTTGACAGAAACAATTATGTGAAGTAATTATATCTAAAGCCAGGCAGTGTGCATTGTGCAGTGTGGAAGGTGCAGAGCATTGTCTGACGGTTGTTTCCAGGCACACTTCTGATAGAGAACAAATGCTTACATCAATGGGAATCATGCACTTCATAATTTATTCTTTTATTCACGTGTGCTGTTATCATAATAAGTGTCAGGTTAACCATCTTAAACACAAGGACAAAATTATTAGAATAACATCAGTGAGTGAAGCCAGCACTGTGGCAGCTCATCAGTTTGTCACTGGCAGCTCTGGTTATTTTATGGGACTCTCGTTTCTTGCATGACCAAATGTTGCATAATTGCCTGCACAGAATTATACCCATAGGTAATCTGGATAACACTGAAAGCTCAAGGTATACTAACTCTTAGAAATGAAAGTTCTCCATTTGACTTGACTTTCCAAATTCAGTGAAAAAAATTTTAGAAATAATTTACAAATGTTTTAAAGAAGCAAATTCACTCCTCATTACAAAAATATATTTTGGACACAAATTGTTTTATATATGGGGACAGTTCCCTTATAGTCTGAAAGAGTTCACAAATTCTCTATAACTGTTCAAGTTATAATGAGCTAAGTAGACATGAAGTTTGTTTTTAAGTAATTCCTTATGTGTTATGAAATTGGTAATTTAAGGTTGGAAAAGAAATATAAATTTGATATTTTATTTTCCTAAATCTGTCTTGTTTCTTTTCCATGGTAGTGTACCTGATAAAACTATTATTTACTAAGAATATTATTTACTATCAAGCATTTTTTATCAAGAATATATTTACTTAGTGCTACAAGCCTGGATAGAGTATACATATTTCAATATGTCCCATATTTACTTAAAGCATTATTATTATACAGTAAATTAAATTTAATCCCTCCTGATATTGAATTAAATATGATACCTCTTTCATCAAAATAATAATACTTTTATTTTAAACTGATTGAAATAATAAACTATAAATAATGCACAACACTTGCTTCACTCTATAAAAATGTTACATATTATACAATAAAGTTGTTTGATTCTAAAATAAACTAGCTATTTTGACCAGGTGTTGAGAGAACTGGTAGCTTTGAGTACATTATAATCCAAGAGAAGGTTAAGAACGATTAATTTTACAACTGTCTTGAGCAAATGGTACTTTTCAGAGACAGGCTTTTCCTGCAGCATCAGTAACTATAATACAAGGAAAAGAGCTATGTTATCGGCTCAGAACTGAGGTTTCATGTTATTAGAGACATCATCAATAGCATATAGGAGTTAATTTAGACAATATATATTTTCAGGAATCAGAGATAATGGTTTGAAGATTTGTAGACAAATGTGTGAATTTTTCTGCTTTTGGCATTGTCTTAGTTCAAAGTACAACAATTCTCATCAGCTTTCCAAAGCTGTGTTATCAAAGCATTGATGGCATGATTCTTCTGTGTTTGTATTCTAAGTGTTCTAACTGAGAATGTTGAAGAAAATTTCAATTGTCATCTCCAAATAAAATTTGCAAAATAGAGTAGTTTAAAACTAAGTAATATTTTGAACAGAGAAAATTCCACACACTTGTTAAACATACCTGCATGGTTATTGCTTCAGGGGCAGTCTTTACATAATAAACCCAAAATTCAACAATGTGGTCAAAATAGCAGAGGAGTAATCACAAATATAGAGAATGATAATGTCCAAAAAAAAAAAAAAAAAGACATATGACCTTCAGAATTAGTTGGGATTGAAATCTAACACAAGTTTGATTTTCCAGGAAAATAAAATATTAATGATAACATAAGAAATACAATGTGAATGAACAGATGGCTATCACAAAATTCAGGATGAGTAAAATGCTACCTAAAATAAATCACACATTAAAACACCTGTGCCTTACATCAATCAGATTGGCTAAGATCAAAACCTCAGGTGACAACACATGTTGGAAAGAATGTGGAGGAAGATGAACATTCCTCTACTGCTGGTGGGATTGCAAATTGGTACAACCACTCTGGAAATCAATCTGCTGGTTCCCCAGAAAATTGGAAATAGATCTACATGAAGACCCAGCAATACCACTCTTTGGAATATACCCAAAGGCTATCCCATCATGCCACAGGGGCACATAATCCCCTATGTTCATAGCAGCCTTATTTGTGATGGTCAGAAGGTGGAAACAACCCAGATGCCCCATGACAGAAGAATAGATAGAGAAAATGTGCGTCATTTACACTGGATTGAGCTATTTAGCTATTTTTTTTTATATTCTGCAATCTTTTATTTATTTATTTATTCGATATATTTTTTATTTACATTTCAAATGATTTCCCCTTTTCTAGCCCCCCACTCCCCGAAAGTCCCGTAAGCCCCCTTCTCTCCCCCTGTCCTCCCACCCACACCTTCCCACTTCCCCGTTCTGGTTTTGCCTAATACTGCTTCACTGAGTCTTTCCAGAACAAGGATCCACTCTTCCTTTCTTCTTATACCTCATTTGATGTGTGGATTATGTTTTGGGTATTCCAGTTTTCTAGGTTAATAACCACTTCTTAGTGAGTGCATACCATGATCCACCTTTTGTGTCTGGGTTACCTCACTTAGTATGATGTTCTCTAGCTCCATCCATTTGCCTAAGAATTTCATGAATTCATTGTTTCTAATGGCTGAATAGTACTCCATTGTGTAGATATACCACATTTTTTGCATCCACTCTTCTGTTGAGGGATACCTAGGTTCTTTCCAGCATCTGGAAATTATAAATAGGGCTGCTATGAACATAGTAGAGCATGTATCCTTATTACATGGTGGGGAATCCTCTGGGTATATGCCCAGGAGTGGTATAGCAGGATCTTCTGGAAGTGAGGTGCGCAGTTTTCAGAGGAACCACCAGATTGATTTCCAGAGTGGTTGTACCAATTTGCAACCCCAACAGCAGTGGAGGAGTGTTCCTCTTTCTCCACACCCTCTCCAACACCTGCTGTCTCCTGAATTTTTAATCTTAGCCATTCTGACTGTTGTAAGGTGAAATCTCAGGGTTGTTTTGGTCATTTCATCGATGCTGAAAAAGCATTTGACAAAATTCAGCATCCTTTCATGCTTAAAGTCTGGGAAAGAACAGGAATTCAAGGCCCATACCTAAACATAGTAAAAGCAATATACAGCAAACCGGTAGCCAGCATCAAACTAAATGGAGAGAAACTTGAAGCAATCCCACTAAAATCAGGGACTAGACAGGGCTGCCCACTTTCTCCTTACCTTTTCAATATTGTACTTGACGTACTAGCTCGAGCAATTCGACAACATAAGGAGGTCAAAGGGATACAAATTGGAAAGGAAGAGTCAAACTATCATTATTTGCAGATGACATGATAGTCTACCTAAGTGACCCAAAAAACTCCACTAGAGAACTCCTACAGCTGATAAACAACTTCAGCAAAGTGGCAGGTTATAAAATCAACTCAAGCAAATCACTTGCCTTCCTATACTCAAAGGATAAGCAGGCTGAGAAAGAAATTAGGGAAATGACCCCCTTCACAATAGCCACAAACAGTATAAAGTATCTTGGGGTGACTCTTATCAAACATGTGAAAGATCTGTATGACAAGAACTTCAAGACTCTGAAGAAGGAAATGGAAGAAGACCTCAAAAAATGGGAAAACCTCCCATGCTCATGGATCGGTAGAATCAATATAGTTAAAATGGCCATTTTGCCAAAAGCAATATACAGATTCAATGCAATACCCATCAAAATCCCAACTCAATTCTTCACAGAGTTAGAAAGAGCAATTCTCAAATTCATCTGGAATAACAAAAAACCCAGGATAGCTAAAACTATTCTCAGCAACAAAAGAAAGTCTGGGGGAATCAGTATCCCTGACCTCAAGCAATACTACAGAGCAATAGTGTTAAAAATTGCATGGTATTGGTACAGTGACAGGCAGGCAGATCAATGGAACAGGATTGAAGATCCAGAAATGAACCCACACACCTATGGCCACTTGATCCTCGACAAAGGGGCTGAAAACATCCAATGGAAAAAAAGATAGCCTTTTCAACAAATGGTGCTGGTTCAACTGGAGGTCAGCATGCAGAACAATGCGAATTGATTCATCCTTGTCTCCTTGTACTAAGCTCAAATCCAAATGGATCAAGGACCTCCACATAAAGCCAGACACTCTGAAGCTAATAGAAAAGAAACTGGGGAAGACCCTTGAGGATATAGGTACAGGGAGAAAGTTTCTGAACAGAACACCAATAGCGTATGCTCTAAGAGCAAGAATTGACAAATGGGACCTCATAAAATTACAAAGTTTCTGTAAGGCAAAGGACACCATCAAGAGGACAAATCGGCAACCAACAAATTGGGAAAAGATCTTCACCAATCCTACATCAGAAAGAGGGCTAATATCCAATATATATAAAAACTCAAGGAGTTAGACTCCAGAAAACCAAACAACCCTATTAAAAAATGGGGTACAGAGTTAAACAAAGAATTCTTACCTGAAGAACTTTGGATGGCGGAGAAGCATCTTAAAAAATGCTCAACTTCATTAGTCATTAGGGAAGAGCTATTTAGCTATTAAGAACAAGAACATCCTGAGTTTCACAGGCAAATGGATTGGATTAGGAAATATCATCCTGAGCAATGTAACTCAGACTCAAAATAGTACACCTGGTATATACTTACTAATAAGTGAGTATTAGCCAAAAAACAAATAATGTATAGAATACCTAAGAGACAGTCCACAGAACTCAAAAAGTTCAACAACTTGAAAAGTCCAACTGAGGATGCCTCATTCCTACTTGGGAGGGAGAAGAAAGCAATCACAAGTGGGGAAGGAGGTCAGTACCTGGGAGCTAAAGTGGACTGGGGTGGAGGGATGAGGGGAATCTGATCTGGTATTGTGTGAGGGAAAGGGACTGAAGCCCTGAGGGCCAGTAGAAAGAATGGAAACAGGCAACCTTGAGATGTAGGAGGTTGGACAGGACGCTCCAGAATGCACCAGAGACCTGAGAGGTAAGAGACTCTCAGGACTCAAGGGGATGGACCTCAGATGAAATGAACTACATAAGTAGGGAGAAGGAACTTATAAAGCCCATCTCCAGCAGAAAGACAAGGTATCAAGTGAGGGATGGAGTTGCCATCCCACAGTCAAAACTCTGACCCCTACTTGTTGCTGTCTGAAAGAACTACAGGGATGGAAATGAAGAGGAGCCTGAGGAAAAGAAGTTTCAGTGACAGGCACAAAGTAGGATCCAGCTCAACGGGAGGTCCCAAGGCCTGACACTGTTACTGAGGCTATGGAGCACTCACAAAAAGGGACCTAGCATGACAGCACTCTGGAAGACCCAACAAGCAGCTGAAAGAGTCAGATGCAGATATTTGCACCCAACCAATTGACAGAAGCTGCTGACTCTTGTGGTTAAATTAGGAAAAAGCTTGAAGAACTGAGGAGGTAGATGACCCTGTAAGAGGTGGACCAGCCTCAATTACCCTGGATCTCTGAGATCTCTCAAACACTTGGACCAACAACCAGGCAGCATACACCAGCTGATATGAGGCCCCCAACACATATACAACAGAGGACTGCTGTGTGTGGGTTCAGTCAGAGATGATGCCCCCAGCCCTCAAGAGACTGGATGCCCCAGGGAGTTTTGAGGTCTGAGGGTGGGGGTTGAGGACATTCTCTTAGAGACAGGAGTGTGGGGAGGAGGTATGGGTTGTCGTAGTCAGAGGGTTGATGGTGGGGATGGTAGGGATAAAATCTGGAAATTAAAACTATAAATAAATAAAAGATAAAAAATAACATCTGTGCCAAAAGCTAGCTTTAGCAAGTGTGGAGTAGGTAAACTGAGGCAGACAGTTGATGGGGATCAGTGTTTAGAGCCACTAATGGAATCCAGATACTGACAAGGGCTGCTGCCAATAGAAGCCAGTGATTAGAGAAATTAGCAGACTTTTCTCTGAGGGAAATTTCAATCAGGCTAGCAATCCCTGTGACCGGTGAAAAACTCTGAGCTCTTTTAATACCTTGGGGAAGGCAAGAAAGAGAAGGAAAGAGAAAATTTGCACACACACACACACACACACACACACACAGAGAGAGAGAGAGAGAGAGAGAGAGAGAGAGAGAGAGAGAGAGAGAGAGGATGAAACAAAAGGAATAATCAGCAACTTCATGCAAACAAACATACATACAGACATACACATTTACATTAACACATAGAATGGATAGAGTAAAGGCTTCAAGCATTTCATACATACACATATGAGCATCAACATGTATTCACATATAGGCACCTACTTGGAGAATGGAAGGAGCAAAGTCCAAGCATACTCTCACACAAACTTTACATATATGCATACATACACATAGTTGATGGATGGAAGGAACTGTTCCAACCCACATTTTATTTTTCCTTCCATAGATTGTGTATCCCAGAAAAAATTTTCAAACAGTAGAAAATTATAATGTGATTACATTTCAGTTTTCTTATAGCGAATAACTATGGAAAAACAATATATTCCCCAATACTTTTGCTAGAAACAGCATTACCTAGCACAGGCACAGAAAAAAATTATTCTCACGAACCCATGAACATTTGTAACTAAGCAACTTGTTAGAGATTAACGAAATTGTTAGCAAGCAAAGTAGTTTTCTCAACCAGTCTCTTTAAGTAGATAGGCGCACTTTGCAGTTCCAAATGAACGATTTATTATTTTATTGTCTATTTTTAAAAATAATGTTAATGAATCTTAAAAGCATCATAAATCTAAAGTTTTATATAAAAATCAGTCATATCTACTTCAAATCTTCTGAATGCACATCTACTCATGAGAAATTCTGTTTAAATCATATCAGGAAGCTGAGGGCAAAAATGGATGTAAGAAATGAATCATTACAGGTCCAGCCCCAGCCAGGGTTGCCCTTGTTCTTGTCTCCTGGCTATAAAGGGTCCCTGGATTTAACCAATAAGAGTGTGCCTTCTGACCTTCATATTATTCCCTAAGATTTTCCATATCCAAGCCAGTAGCAAAAACATCTTAGCCTAGCTTCACTAACAATCTTATTTTTCCAAATGTTTTCTAAGTGTGGTAGTCACTGCTGACAATCTAAATCTCTTTCCTAGGGAGGTGATTGAGTCATTAATTCATTCCACCAGCAATGCCTAAAAGAGATCAAGCACTATTGTGAGTGCTAGAGATACTGCCCAGGGAGGTCCTGGAAGCCCCCTTAGAGTTTTCTTTATGTATGTATGTATGTATGTATGTATGTATGTATGTATGTATGTATATATGTATGCATGTATGTATGTATGTATGCATGTATGTATGTATGTATGCATGTATGTACGCATATAAATCTCCAGATTTTATTCATCTCTCGAGGCACACTCCAACTGATCCACCTCACATGCCTCCTTCATGACTCTGTCTCCATGATCATGTTCCCATCCCCAACTTCCACCACACCAGACTTCATCTTGAGCTTCATGTGGTCTGTGAATTGTATCTTGGGTATTCTGAGGTTTTGGCTAATATCAACTTATCAGTGAGTGCATACCATGTGTGTTCTTTTGTAGTTGGGTTACCTCACTTAGGATGATATTTTCTAATTCCTTTCATTTGCCTAAGAATTTCATGAATTCACTGTTTTTAATAGATTAGTAGTACACCATTGTGTAAATGTACCACATTTTCTGTATCTCTTCCTCTGTTGAAGCACCTCTGGGTTCTTTCTAGCTTCTGGCTATTATAAATAAGGCTGCTATTAACATAGGGAACCATGTCTCCTTGTTATATCTTGGAGAATCTTTTGGGTATATGCCCAGGAGTGGTATAGCTGGGTCCTCAAGTAATACTTTGTCCAGTTTTCTGAGAAAACTGATTTCCAGAGTGGTTGTACCAGCTTGTGAATATAGGATAGTCCAATAAATATTTTATCCTTCTTAAATATAATATCCTTCAATAATTATAAATATCAAACAAAACATTCAGTCTCTTTAAATTAAATTTAAAAATGATTAATGTCTCCTTTCTTTTTTCCTTTTCTCCTCACATGTATGACCTTTCTCCCAAATACATACCCCCCCTTTTTAAAACTAGTTTAGGTACATATTCATGTAACTAAATACTCATATAAGTAAATGCAAGCTACTGCTTCTTTCATTGTTCTCTATGTCTGTATGTCAGAACGGGTTGAACTAAGTGTTGAATAACTATGCTAATTCCATACAAGCTAAATAAAAATAGTGTGTTCTGTATGACCGTACTTTTTGTTAAACTTTGATATATTCTTAATTTTTATTTTTATTTTTTATTATACTCAACACAATATATATTTTTGACACCAATCATAAAAATGATGGGCATGTTACTAAATGAACATAAAATGATAAAGTTATTTTGTTTGTTTGTTTTGTCTTTAGTAGAGCTTAAAATCTTGACTCTTTCTGTGGTACAAATGCAAAATAAGAATAATTTTTAGACATCGGAGTTCATTGTAATAGAGCTGTACTTCAATGTCCCTCACATCACCAAAGAATTTTACCTCCATAGTAGCAAAGCTAAGAGCTGACAGTTCTGCTGCACTAAGGAAAGAAATGTAGGCACTGTTATTTGGATACAGATTTCCTGCTATGGTCAAAGCTATTTGACTTGAGTGATTGTCATCATTCTCAGCCTACAGGGAACAGGTTATATTCATTTAAGAAATGGTGTGTGTATTAAGATGGCCTATCCATGAAGTCATTAATCAACTGTTTCCATGAGCAATGGTTCTGCTTAGAGGGTGGCACAGGCATTAGGTGAGGGTAAGTTTCTGGTTCATTGGCTGTGATGATTTTGAAAAGCATTTACCTCAGGAAAAGAGTAACATAAGGTCATTTTCTTCAAAATTGATACAATAATTATAAATATCAAACAAAATATTCAGTCCCTTTTGTTCTCTAATAAGCCACCTCCCAAATTAACTGCCTATGTTTCTTTTGGCTTTATAAGTAATTTTGAAATATGTAAGCTGTTCTGAAAACCATAGTGTAGAGTAAAAATGTCAAATAAACAATCCTACTAACATAGGAGAAACATGATTTTAAGACCATTATGTGGTACACAGCAAGACACTGTCACATATAAATAAGCAGAAAGTGTATATGGATTGTACAATATTGGACACATCTCTCCAATTATCAAATTAGAGAGACCACTGGGTGACAGCCAACAAATTTCTAATTCGTCATATTTTTGATTTTTAATCCATTAGGATATGTTGGTAATATTAATTTTCATACTAAAGATATAAAGGAAAAGTGGTTGTTACTTCCTGTTATTTTTGTTGTTTGTGTGGGTTTGTTGAAAGATTATGTTCTTGCTTTTTTCTAGGGTGTAGTTTTCTTCCTTGTGTTGGTGTTTTCCATCTATTAACCTTTGTAGGGCTGGATTTGAGGAAAGATATTGTGTAAATTTGGTTTTGTCATGGAATATCTTGTTTTCAATGTCTATGGTAATTGAGAGTTTTGCTGGGCAGTAGTCTGGGCTGGCATTTGTATTCCCTTAAGATCTGTATCTCTTTCTTTGGGTTAGGGAAGTATTCTTCTATAATTTTGTTGAAGATATTTCCTGGCCCTTTAAATTGGGAATCTTCACTCTCTTCTATATCTATTATCCTTAGGTTTGGTCTTCTTCCATTGTGTTCTGGACTTCCTGGATGTTTTGTGTTAGGAGCTTTTTGCTTTATGTGTTTTCTTTTTCTATGGTATCATCTGCATCTGAGATTCTCTCTTCTAACTCTTGTATTCTGTTGGTGATTCTTGCACCTATGACTCCTGATCTCTTTCCTAGGTTTTCTAGCTCCAGGGTTGTCTCACTTTGTGATTTTTTTTATTGTTTCTATTTCTATTTTTAGATCCATTTTCTTTGCCTGTTGGATTGTGTTTTCCTGTAGTTCTTAAAGGGCTTTTAGTGTTTCCTCTTTAATGGCTTCTAGCTGTTTACCTGTGTTCTCCTGTATTTCTTTAAGGGAGTTATTTGTGTCCTTCTTAAATTCCTTTCTCATCATCATGAGAAGTGATTTTAGAGAGGAATCTTGCCTTTCCGGTGTGATGGTGTATCCAGGACTTGCTGGTGGAAGAATTGGGTTCTGAAGATGACAAGTAACCTTGGTTTCTGTTGCTTATGTTCTTACGCTTGCCTCCCACCATCTGGTTATCTCTAGTACTACCTGCCCTCAGTATATTTGACTGGAGCCTGTCCTTCCTGTGATCCTGGTTGTGTCAGAACTCAGAATCAGGCTGTCTCTGTTATCCTGTGATTCTGGGATTCTGTAATCCCAAGATCCTGGGTGTGTTCACTCTCCTGGGAGTCAAGCTGCCTCTGGGACCCTGAGATCCTGGTGTGACCAAACTCCTGGGATCCTGGGATACTGTGGGTGGGTCACACAATGCACCTGGGAATGGAGCTTCCTCTGGGTGTTGTGGGTTTATGCCCAAGGTCTGCTCAGGGCACTGGCCCAGACAGAGCAGAAGGAACCCATGCCACTTGTCTCGTGGAGTACCTGTGGGCCTGGATCCTGTTGGTCCCAGTTACTCCTAGTATTAGGACAGATGTATCTCTTCTCTCTGATCCTGTGATCCTGGGCGTGTTAGAGCACCTGGGAGTGGAGCTTCCTCTGGCTGTTGTGGGACTGGCTGTGGAGTTTGCACCCAAAATCTGCTCAGGGCACTGGCCTCTAAAATATTTTAATTCCAGGAAGGAAAATCGATGGAAACGATGGAATGTGGATAGTGGTGTAAGAATAGACAGAGGAGTATACTACTTAAAAATGCACAGAGAAAGTTTAACTTGGGGAATTATTGATATGCTGATTATTTTCATTTCCATATAGTTTTACAAGGCCATGCATTTCACGTTTTAAATTTATATTATAACTTCTTATAGAGAATTATATTTAAAAATAGTTTTCTTTTTAAAAAGCAAAACCTATACTTCCACATATATTTGAGATGCTATTAATACAGCCTCTGAATTACATCTGTGTTGGAGAGGATGTCTAAGACCATCCTGATTTTATGTCCTCCATATCAGTAAGTCCATCAGCATCCCTCGTGACACCTGCCATGTTTCCATATTTTGCAATCAGTCAGTCTTAATGGCCAAGTCCCGTGCATCCTGAAAGTAATGGTTAAATAAATTATAGTTCGTGGTTTGGCAATAAATTGATTTTAACTTAATTCATTTTAAGAGGAAGGCAATTTTATCTTATTGATTTTCAAATCTCTTTCTGCTCACCTGTTTATTAAAGATCACTTACTCTTTCATTTATTTTTACCTGTAATAAATATTAATTGTTAATAATAAATGTTTAATATATATTAAATTTTCTAGTCAAAAAAATAAGCTATTAAAGCATAAGGTTTTTGTTGCATAAACATTCTCTCTAACCTATATACGTTAATATTCATTTTATAGCTATTGAAATGTTGGTTTTACAATGTTGTTTTAACTTCAGTAAAAAGTTTTCATAATAAGTTTGAAATATTCTTGACCATCTATTGTCTGTATATCATGCATAGCACTTAATATACTGGGTTCATTTATTAATCATTGTTTTCATTCTGTTATTTCTATATTTACTTGTATACTAGACAAATTTTCATAACTTCCTCATTGTTCTTATAATAACCAAGAAACTCTTTTTAGCAAGTTTTCCACCAAACTCTAATAAATTTATATATTTTGATCCTTTTTGTACTTTAGACACAATATTAAATATTCATTTGATTGTCATTTCTGTAACATTAATAGCTGTGCCATTACAGTTGCTTGTTTTCTGATTATCTTCCACTTTTCTAGTTCCTCACATATAGTTAACTAGATGTTTTTAATTTTCCCTCAAATCTTTGTGATTCAGTACACAGTGCTGCTTCATGGATTTATACATACAGTAAGTTTAATATGATGGAGTCATAATGACTAAGCAGAACTTCTATCTTATCTTATTCACTCCTGTGTTCTACATCTTTATGAATCAGCTCGGTCTTAGCATTACGTACTTGAATTGCCAATGCATGACTATAGTTGAATTAGATGAATACGTTTTACCACCAAGAACTGTTTCCTCACCTATAAATACTAATGATAGCATTCACTTTATCATAACTGATTATATCTTATATGAGATGAAATATCTAGGCCCTCCATTTTTAAAAGTAATCTATACATATTTACTGTACTTTAACAATCTTTTATATTAAAACAACTGTATCCATTTTTCCTGCACCACCATTCTTACTCATCTGTATGTAAGTCTCTTCACTGTGAGTACTGTATGCAGTACTTACCTACAAGAAATTGTGCCAATGAGTGTACAATAAACAATGAGTGTTATGAATAAATAGCAGTTCTTTGATTAGAATTGAGGCCTTATATATAATAGTACTTATTCTTGGAACTGAAATGATTATCAAACCCCATGGCCTGACAGCACTAGACTTTAAAGGAGAACTTTCTACTGTTCTTTCGTTAATTTGACATTGAATCAAAAGACCTTCTAAATATTTGTTCTCATCCCCATGGAAAAATATTGCCCTAATCTTCAATCAATGAAGCATCATTTTCCATTCTTGAATTTTGAAACTCATAACTGATAACAGTATGGAAGACAACTATTAAGTGCTCATCCATAAACAGGACTTTTCCAAAGGCTCAGAGTATCTCCTGCAAGAGAAGCTGGAAAAATGTAAAACCCAGATAATAGAGAGAAAAAAAGAGAAATGGTGTCTTCTGGTATTGATGCAACCATCACAATCACAAACTTCCAGAAACTGGGATTGCTTTCTCTGGGACTTCATAAGGCAGTGTCTGTAAATAGTGGGTCACTGACAGAGAAGGCATTTGGAGGTCTTGCCCTTTCCAGGAAAAATCTTAAGGATGGATATTGGTGAATGAAGAGTCATTGTCTTCAGCTGAATGCCCTCCGATGGGCACACTGTTCATCGACAGATAGCTCTACACCTGTGATGAATGGGCAAACTTGATTAAACTCCAAGAATATCAAAACAAAACAAAAAGGCATGAACATGTGAAAGGGCTTGTAGGGAGTAAGAAAGGGGTCAGTGGTGGTAACATATATGGAATTGTTAGAGAATAAATTTCATTATTAACAATATGATGTAGAAATTAAGAAGATGATGTTCCAATGTCTCTACCCTACTATAAATGTACCCATGTACAAGTATACCCAAACTAGCAACTTCCTCTTCATCTCCCACTCTCTCCCTCTTTCTTTAACTCTCTCAAATAGAACAAGGTTAAATGAAACTAGCCTGTTTCTTACTGCTCATCAGAACATATGTAATTAACTAGGTTCATTATTAGTGCTTTGTTTCTTTTGTTTTGTTCTTTATATTTTTCTATATTTTCTACTGATAATGCAACCAGGAATAGAGAGGTAAAATGATAAAATAAGACCTGAACCATGGAGAAACTATGCTTAATGTTTAGCTCTCTGGCTTATGCTCAGTTTGCTTTTTCTAAAATTGAGACCTAACTGCCTAGGGGTTGTGCCACCAATTATCAATCAAGGTAACCTTGCACAGACATGGACACAGGCCAATCTGATGAAGGAAATGATTCAAGAGAGGCTCCATCTTCTCAGGTGACTCTAGGTTTTGTCAAATTAACATGCAAAATGATCCAGGAGGCTGGAGAGGTAGTTCAGTGTTTGAGTACTGTTCTTATGGAGGATACAGATTTGGCCACATCACTGGGCCAACCAACACTTCTATCTCCAGTTCCAGATGATACAATATTGTCTTCTGAGTTCAGTGAGCACTCCAATCATTTTCACAAACCCACTTGCACATGCACGCGTATAGTACCATGTGTGGATGTCTATAGCTCACTAAAATAATTGCTACATTTTAAAACTGATAATTTTTATGAACTATAATACATTTTATGTCCTGTTTAGAATGATCATATGGACTGGAGAGAATGTAATAGCATCTTAAATGGAATAGTTTACTGAATTTAGGATCATAAATTTATACATCTAGATTTTTAACGAAACAGAGTTTAACCAAGTTCACCAAACTTCAAATGTATACAACAAACGTGCTAATGATATATATTCCACATCCTCTGAAAAAATAGTTGAGAAATTTTTCTCCAAATTCCTCATGAAAGTAACATCACATAAACTCCTTGACTTGCTTGTTATATTTAAGTATTCAGGGGCAGATAAGAATTAAGACAGAAATATAAACAAAATGTTGGGTTTGTGGGTAGTTGTACTTGAAGATGACTTTGAGAATACTTAATGGAATCACGTCTTCTAAGAGTTCATTTATTAACTGAGAAACATACAAACACACAGTTTTTCTTCTGCTTTCTGGCTCTATTTTTACATCCTATTGGGAATGAATACTGATAACCTGTCATAATTTCTACACTAAAATCATCTTTCATATTGTTCTTGATTTTATTGCCTCTGGACTTAACATTTCATCTCTGAATGTTTATTCCATTGTTTTATTAAGTATTGATGTCATATATTAAGTCATTTGAGATCACTCTTTTTAACTTTTAAAAACAATCAATATAGCATTTATCCTCGACTCTTCCTTGTCTACTCAGATCCCAAGATTTTTTAAAAATATTTTTAAGTGGCTTAGTAAGTAGATTTGCTAAGACTTTTAAAAACCTAGTGTATAATCCATCCATCACTTCCATTTGCTATGCATGACACCCTTCATGCAAACATTTCAGAATGCTTTCCTGTATATAACAGAATATACAATTAAATGGCGAGTTGCGATCAATAAGTCTAGACTTGATTTAAACTTAGCCAACTTTTTGTATCAATAAATATAAAAGAGAAGCAGCAACAAAACGTAAAAGCAAAGGTAAGCACATGGTTACCAGCCAAATTTGTAGAAGCCTAAGGATTGGAAATAGAAAAAAAAAAAACTTTAATGAACTTTGTTAGAAACTATCAGTGGAAAATTATATCAGAAAGTTATGCTATCCTTTTCAGATACCCTGCCATGAAATGCTAAAATATTTTTGTTATACTTCTTCTGATTATGGTTAATGTATATGGATTAAATATGATTGTCTTGGGCAATGACCTAAGTGTTTTCATTTTGGATGAAAGCAAATCTAAACAAACAAACAAATATACAAACAATAACAACATCAACAGAAAGCAATATTCTAAGAAGCCTACATTCTCTTTTGGCAATAGTCAATAAGCTTTCAATGTCTCTCTTCTTGGTGATCATAGAACGATAATGCTTCCAGGCTTCACAGTAGACGTTCAGACACATGAAGGCATTGGCAGAGACAGGAACTGACTTCAAACTATTGAACCTTGACTCCCATATTGTATGCAATACAAAAAGAGAAATTCCACAAAGGGACCAGGGGGTTATTTTTCCCTCACTCAAATTGACTAACTATCATTCTCTAATTTATCAAGGATACCCATTTTCAAATTATGACTTTCTCCAAAAAATTGTATAAACAGTTAACTTTTCATATATCAGTTTTTCTTGAAAGCTGTAACGATGACTTCTACTGAGAGTTTGAAAAGCATTTTTAAAATAGGACTCATTATTTGCTGTAGCACAGGCATCAGCAAGGACAACCGTTTAACAGTCTGTTACTGGACTGCAGTGTGAGTGAGTAAAGCGCAGAGGGAGATAGGATCTACAAAACTGGATCTTGACACATTGTTTACTTTAGGGCCCCAGAGACACTGACTATTTAATTATTCAGTTAAACACTGCAGTGTTATATGACATATATTCTGATAAGAAAGTGGGCATGTCATTATTATATATTCGACGTTTCTTTTCTCCTTTGGCTCCCTTGAGTTTCTTGTACTCTCCTTGCTCTTGTTAATTCACCTGCACCCACATGAATGAGGGAATACTGGAAAAATGGGACTCATGGCCCAAATGCGGCACATCTCCATTTATATGACCTTTCAGTATGCTGTTTTTTAGAACAAGGACCACAGATGAGAGTTATTATAGAGTTTTCTTTGGCATATCTCCTTGACTAACTACTGTCAGTGTCTAAAACAATAGTATATACATAGTAAATAGGTAAGAAATGGACATATTTTAGTTCAGTAACCTGAAATACTTTACAAATGATACTCAGAAATAGTCCACAGACTCAACAGTGTTGTTGAAGTCAAGATAATTCTCTTAAAACTAAGACCTTGCAGGTTTGTTGTTGCTTAATCTGTTTTACATCAGAGACTGTTCAAGACCCTGATTTATATAAAAATATACAGGGACCAAAATTAGTTCTTGCAAAAAAAATACAAGTGAAATGATGTTGATATCTCCACTGAGAAGAGAACATGCAGGTGGCTCAGAATGTGTAGAGAAGTTGCAGACTGTAGAAAAAAATCCATGGTATCATAGTTGAGGAGACCATTGATGTAAATGATGTTTTAAATGATAATCCAACAGGTGGATATTGGCTCTTAAGTTTTCTGCATGTAAAAATAAAATTTCAAGTAACATTGTATGGACTAACCAGGCCATGTTTAGTAATATATACTTATACATATGTGCATAGAATAACAATAAGAGAAAAAGAGGCCATGAATTTGAAGGAGTGGGTGGGTAGTATAAGAGCTTTGCAGGAAGGAAAAAAAGAGGGAAATGTTGCAATTATCTCAAGAATAAAAAATAAAAAGAAGAAAAAATTAATCAGAATAGTAATTATCTCATTCATATCAACTTAAATGCTCTGCATTGTTAATATTATGATTAAAGAATTTGTAATTTTTTTCATTTTTAAATTTTAATCTTTCACTTCTCTTTTCTATAAATTTTAGTTTTAAATATGCAACATTTTTTGTAATAACTGCTGTCCAAACTACATTTGACTCTACTGGTAACAACATTATAGAATATATATATATATATATATATATATATATATATATATATATATATATATAAAACACAAGGAAATCAGCTATCAATCTAAAGAGAATAGTGTGATTGGCATAGTATAACTATGCTAAATATCTTTAAGTTATAGCTAAACAGAATGAATATATGACATAAGGATAATTACTGGATAAGGACACTGATAAAACAAAATTAAATAAACTTTTCTTTTATAAGATATTAAAGTATCTTTCTTACATGGTAAAGAACATTCCTTCTTTAACACGCACATATTTTTAAAATTCTTTTATTTGTTTACATTTCAGCTTTTCCCCCCATCATGGTCTCCCCTCCCACAGTTTCTCATCCCTCTCTTCCTCTCCCTTACCTCCAAGAGGGTGCCTCCCACTCTCTACCAGGCTTCCCCCTTCCCCACATTTTCAAGTCCTTGAGGATTAGTCACATCTTCTTCCACAAAGGCCAGACCAGGCCGTCCTCTGCTATATATGTGCAGGGGATCTCGGATCAGCCTGTGTTTGCTGCCTGGTTCTCAGCTCAGTCTCAGAGAGCTGTCTTGGGTCTGAGTTAGATGAGACTGGTCTTCTTCCTATGGGGTCACCCTTCAATTCAGCTTGTCCAATCCATCCCCTAATTCAAGCACAGGGGTCCCTGACTTTAGTACAATGGTTGGGCATAAGTATCTGTACCTATCTCAGTAGGTTGCTGGTAGGGTCTCTCAGAGAACAGCCATGCTATGCGCTTGTCTGATGCAATTTTGTTTCTTTTGCTGAGTATATTTTTCCATGACTTTTTAAAATTCATGCTATTGACTTGTATTATTTATGGATTCACATTGATATTTAAGATTAAAAAAAAACCT
This sequence comes from Apodemus sylvaticus, assembly GCF_947179515.1. Lineage (NCBI taxonomy): Eukaryota > Metazoa > Chordata > Mammalia > Rodentia > Muridae > Apodemus > Apodemus sylvaticus. The sequence continues at coordinate 28,894,488 of NC_067479.1, forward strand.
GTTTTTCTTTGGCCAGTATAATACAAACTCTTTTTAATCTTCATTTCCTTCAGGTCTTTTGGATAATATTTTGTCCACATAATTTCAAAGATATATAACTAGCAGTTAGGAAATACAAACATGGCTTGGCACATATAATTTGGTAATGCAGTTAAAAATTATGGATTTCATCTTACCCCATTTTATTTCAAGAACTCCATTACTTGGTGCTAGATTTTGCTTTATTTCTTGATTATATGCTTTCTATCATGATGCTGGACTAATTATTTTTGAAATACTACCATTGGAGGGATAAAAACATAATCATAACCTATTCTCTTTCCCATAAGTGGTACATTGCCCATGATTCAGACTAAATGAAGTTCAATATTGTTTTTCTATTAGTTAATTCCATTATATCCACTTGCCTCTATGTCTGATATTTGTAACAGTGGCAATGAGGAATCACTGAAGTTGAAAGTTAACTAAAGGGTAAGAGTCTATGTAACATTACATTTTGAATTAACTTTATATAATAGGACATTGTGACATTTGTTTAAAAGTTCAAAGAGAAATGCAGGCTATGACTTCATTGAGAATTTATTCTTAAATCTGTAAGATAGTTCAGCAGAGACTTCAGACCTGGAATTCAAAGGGCAGAACAAGGCCTATTAAGTAATTCAGTCCATTTTATAAAGCCAAAGGAAAAGGGTATAGAGACGTAATCACTCATTTTCTGAAAGCTGAGATGTAAGAATCAACTTAAGGATGGCTAGGATATTAGTAGCAAATAGAAAGATTCAGTGGCTGTCATAGGTTGAGAGCAATTGTCTGGCATCTGTGATGAACCTGGGTTACTAAACAAAGTTATGCTTGCTTGCAGAATTCATAACAAATGCCATTGAAACTGAAACATCCAATGCAATTTATTTTTTGCATTAAGGTAATATAACACAGAGAGCTCCGTGATACATTATTTTCTGTCATTAACTTTGTCCATAAGTTGATTCAGGCTGACGATGAACTCCATTATATCATCATTATTTTTTAACAGTAAAAAAGTGACAGGACAATGAGAAGAGGAAATTTCTTCAAGTTAATGGATATCCGAGGCTTGGTTTTATTTGTGCATATGAAAGCTTGCAATCCTGCAAATGTACCTTCATTTTAAAAGTAGTAAATCATCCAAGAAATACAATTTCACATCAAGGTGAAGAATAATGTCCAGCAAAGCAGATCCCGAGATTCAGAAATTACTACACAGCTTTAGGAAAGTTCAAATGGAGAACATTTTTAAGTAATTTCTCTCCTCTCATATTCACATTGTAACTATTTCACTAAGTGCTATCTTACTTTATGTAAATATAACAGATGTTCCTTAATTATTAGTAAGTTATATGCACATAGAAAGGTTTTTAAAGATCCTTAGCTTAGAATTAGCACATTCATTAATATCCACTTTATAGCCCTGCAAATGACACCTGTGATGTCACCTCAAAGAGTACTTATTAAATGAAAAAATGGAAAATATATGCACAGGCCTTATGGACCAGAGATATGCTAAACTATAGATAAAAGAACAATAGGAAAATCCAGTAGTACTTCTTTAATAAGATTATTAAAGATATAAGATATTATTAAGATATAAGATCTTACATCAGAAAGATCAGACAGACTTCATTTGATTGGGCTATATTTTCCTTATATTGTTATACCAAACATATTGTTATTAATTATTAGTCATAAATATATATTTTAGACTGTTTTTCTTTCATTTAAGATGCTGAAAATTGAAATAAATATACTGACATATTCAAAGATTTCAGAAGTAAAAATACATCTTCAATCTGTAAAAGTAAATGTTAATAACAAGTTGAATTTAGAATCTCCACAAGCATTTTATGAATTATATAATTCTACAGTAAAACATTTTTGAATCTATATCAAAAATTCTAAGCTAATAAATAATTATTAAGCTTAATTTATGTAAAATTACATTCAATTTGTTATTTCCTATTCATTAATTAATAACTGATCACAGACTTAACTATTATCCAAAGTAGGCATTGAAACTTACATGAATACATTATATTTTACTACATGTATACAGGTCAATTGAAGCTTGGAAGAATTTTAATTCTGCTGTATTACAAATTAAATTATTAATTTTATTTGAAAATATAAACTAAGTTTAAGTATTTGAACTATAAAATTTAAATTATAGTTACAGTATTTTATATTTGAAAATATTGTGAGAAATATTAGAGAGTAATTTCATAAAATTATTTTGCTGAAGGGTTTTCATATAATACTGCTCTATAGAAAAGTCATGTGCCATCAACAAAATTTTTATGTAACTAGAACATTTAAATCATCTAATTTATCATTGCAAAATGTAATTGCAGAAATTGACAAATTCAAATTGATAATATCTTAATAGAATTATTTGTAATAATAATATCTGGAAAGTAACTTGAGCAATTTTTCTCTAAATAATGCTAAGTCTTCAAAATGAATAATAACATACAAACATGGAAAGATAGGTAGAAATTATATATAATAGTATTCTACTTTATATTTATGTAAAAATTTATGATTCAACAGAAATCATGTGAATGAAATCTGGAAAATTGTGAATTTTTGTGAAAAACAACTTCATTGTTTACTCAAAAAGATTTATTGAAGAATGAATGCTTTCTTTCATATATTAGAATTGAGATGGCCATGCAATAACAGAAACCTAGGGTAGAACCAAACACAAATGGTAAAAATCAAACAAACAAACAAAATCAACAACAGCAAAAATTAACTGAAAAGTTCCTAATGATATTCTGATATTCTGATCCATGCCTAGAACAACTGTCATTACAGAGGCTTGATCCAGCAACTAATGGGAGCAGAGACCACAGCCTAACATTAGGTGATGTCAGGGAACCCCACATTAGAGAAGAAAAGTGAATTTTAGGTACAGAGGTGTTAAGGACACCACACGAACAAAGTCCACAGGGCTCATATTGGCTCAGAGACTGAAGTGGCAATCCAAGTGACTGAAGCCAGCATGGATCTGTGATAGGTCCTCTGAGTGGATGTTGTGGTTGCTTAGCTTGGGGATTTTGTTGGACTTCTAACAGTGGAGGATGGGTGTGGGTCATCACTGACTCTTTTGCCTGCTCTTGGAACACTTTTCCTTTTACTCGATTGCCTTGTACAACCCTGGTATGAAGTGTTGTCCCTATTCCTAGTAAATCTCTTTATGCCTGTTCAAGTTTATGCCCGAGAGACATGTTCTCAAAGAGAAAGGGAGGGATATTGAGAAGAGGGAAGGTGTTGGAGGGATTGGTAGGAATGAAGGAAGGGGAGGATATAATTGGAGTATATTTTATAAGACAAGAATACATTTTTTTTTAAAAAGAGAGAAAATCTGTTTAAAGATTTAATTATTTAATTGTTTGTATAAACCGTAGACATAATTTAATATTGCAATTATTTGTACTGGTATATTCCATCTACTAGTTTAATAGTTGCATATCTTGATCATCAGGTTAAAATAACTTCATAATTTATTTTAAAAATCTCAAAAATTAACTCACAAAACAAACTCCCTAGTAAATACATAGACTCATGGACATAAAACAACTCATCCAAATGATGAATGGGTCAAAGATGAAATAAAGTATAAATGAAGAACATCATGAAATTGAATTAAATGAAAATACAATATAAGAACACCTCCTAGGTATAATTTATAGCTAAATGATGTATTCATAAAAATATATATAGGATTATTCAAAAAGTTCAAGCAGTACTTCATATGATCTAGCAATTGCAATTCAGGGGTATTAAAGTTTGAATCTGAAATGCGCTCTACAAGTTCGTGTTTTTGAAAATTTCGTGTCTAGCTAAAGTTAATGTTTTGGTAGTTTGTAGAAACTTTCAGATGATGGGCCTGGCTGGTAATTACAGTGCACTTGAGTCAAGTTTTGATGTTTATACTTGCCTCTGCTAAGACTCTGGCCCTGCCTTGTGTCAGTTACCTCCTCTCATGTTCCACTGATTCTGCTGTGTTCAGGGTAACCACAGTTGTAATCTCTCCCTCACTAGGTTATACAGGAGCCTCACTCCTTAAGTTTCTTCTGTTGTGTATGTTATCACAGTATCAAAAAAATAACTAACATACATATGTTGATTGAAAACAGAGATCTCAACACCTACTCATAAAAGAATGATCATAAGAGTGTGATATGTAACAGTCAGAAGTTACAATAAAACAGATATACAGATGATATTATTTTTTGGAGGAAACCTAAATGAGTAAAATACAGATTTAAAATTAAAAATATAATAATTCCTCATATATCAGGTCTTTAAGCAGTCTAATACATAGCGATGGAATGTGGCACAGTATCATTCAGTGACTGCAGTTCATTTTAGGTGATGAAGATGTTCTAAAGACAAAAGTGATGTATATACAATATGTATATATTTGATTTAGAATGTATACCATGAAATGTAGAATTGATCAATTCAGTATTCTGACTATTTTAATAAAATAAAGATTGTGTATATGCTACTTTAGCTTGTTTTTTAACACACTTTATTAAAATTGCATAGATTTTATATTCAAAAGATTTTTTTATGTATTAGAATTATTTTACATCAGGCTTAGCTGTAGAATCTCTGGGAATTAACAATAAAAATTTTGTTTTCTTGCACATGCTGGCTGGTTTCATTGTTTCTTGGATGAATGATTCTTGCAGAGTTTCACCTGAGGCGGTTGTTTGGACTATGCACTTTTAACATTTGTTTACCCTATAATAAATGTTGTGCAAATCAATCTTCTTGATATGGTATTATGAACAGTAAAGCTTTTATTTTTAATGAACTTTCTTGCCAATTCGGCCAGAATCCAAATGAAAATTAGTTCTAAGTTAGCAATTTGTGAAAAAAATAAATAATAAAAATAAAATACAGATTTAATTCATATTTAAATATTTTAATTTGCGTTGTAATTAGACCTTCATAAAGATAGGTTTGGTAATCTATATATTGAGATAAACCTTAACAAAATAAACTCCCTTTTATGATTTTCATTATAAATATCCTATTGAAGTCAATTTAATGATATTTTCCTTTTATTAAGAAGTACACTTTCATGAATTCAAAACAACTTGAGAATGAACCTTGAGTAAATGTGTGCTTTATTAAGTTTCTTTTCTGATATACACATTTTTTATTTTCTACATTGCTATAAATATAATATAAAACTCCTTTTCAGATGACAAGAATATGCAGCATATTTTAGAAACTATCTTTAATTATATTACTGCTGTTTATAGTGATAATTTAATAAAATATTGCATATTATAAACATAAATAACAAAATAATGTCAGTTGCCTATGTAAATGGTAATGTCGCTAATATACTTATGCTTCAGTTAATCCTACAGTTAACTTCTGAGAATATATAGTTAGCAGTCTCTTAAATTTTCTTCTTGTAACTTAATCTGCTATGCTATAGAAATGGATTTATTCACATCTATTCTAATATGAATTGCAGGACAAATTGTAGAACTAGAAACACTGCAGTTAAGTGAGTGTACAAGAGAAAAGAGAAGGTCTTAGTGGAGACTGCTTCACAAACTCAGGTCACTAGTATCAAATATGGAAACAGGCTATTCTTTTAAAAAGTAACACTGTTGATACTCCTTTGTTCTACAAACCAAAGATTTCATATCAGGTAAAGTTTCCTCCTGGCCTAAAAGGATTTTTTAATGATTGCATCTCAAACTGTCACCTATTAAACCTATGATGGAAAAAAAAAAAAAGAGCCCAAACATTTGGACTATAGAAGAAGCATTTATCAAGTACTCAGAATTTGAAGACATCATCGAAAAGGAATTGAATTATAATCATAGGGTTGACCAGACTGCTGCATGAGCATGGTATAAACAGGAGTTAGAATGAAATAATATGGATGTTTAGTTTGAACACGAGGAGATTACCACATACGCCTTGCTCCATATCCGCATATACATAAAATTTTCAATCTTGCCCTCACATTGATTATATACTTCTTATTTCCAGAAATGAGAGGAAAACATTTCTGTCATTGAGACCACCATATTTTTTACAGTGATTGCAGCAAACAAATACACACAATAACCAAAAAATCAGAATGACTAAGATCAAAAACTCAGGTGACCTCACATGATAGTGAGGATGTGGAGAAAGAGGAACACTTCTGCATTACTGGTAGGATTGCAAACTAGATTATAACCACTCTGGAAATCAATCAAGAGGTACTTCAGAAAAAATAAAATATATCTACTTGAAGACCCAGTTACACCAATTTTGGGCATATACCCAAAAGTTGTCCCACCATGCAACAGGGACATGTGTTCCACTCTGTTCATAACAGCCTTATCTGTGATAGCCAGAAACTGGAAATAACCCAGATGTCCCACAATGTAAAAATGAATGAGGAAAATGTGGTACATTTCCACAGTCGAATACTACTCACCTATTAAGAACAATGACATCATTAGTTTTGCAGGCAAATGGATGGAACTAGAAAATATCATCCTAATTGAGGTAACTCAGATTCCAAAGGACATACATGTTATGTATTCACTAGTAAGTGGGCATTAGCCAAAAAAGTACAGAATAGCCTGAACTCAATCCACAGGATTTAAGGTTAACAAACTGAAGGACCCAAGTGAGGATGTCTCAATCCCACTTGGAAGGGAGAAGAAAGCAGCCATGGGGGTGGGGCAGAGAGAGGGAAGGACCTGGGTAGGAGAGGGGACAGGGAGAGGAAGGAGAACATGATCAGTATTGGGTGGGGGGCAGGACTGAAGCCATTAGGGGCAGCAGAAAGAATGGAAATAGGCAACTTCAGGAGTTAGGAGGTAGCGGGATTCATAGGGAAGACCTTAGATGAAGTGCTCTACAGTGGGGAGGGGTAACGTGTAGAGTCTACCTCCAGTGGAGGGACAGGTCATCCAATGAAGAGATGGGGTTGCTATCCCACAGTCAAAAGCTCTGACTCAGAAATATTCATTTCAAGGAACTGCAGGGACAAACATGGAGAAGGGCATGAGAGAAAGGAGGTCTAGGGACAGGCCCAAATTGGGATCCAGCTCAAGGGGATTAGCATCAAGGGACCAGGGCTCTGACACTGTTACTGATGCTGTGGTGTGCTTGCAGAAAGGAACCTAGTATGGCTGCCCTCTGAGAGGTCCAACAAGTAGCTGAAAGAATCAGAGGCAGATACTAGCACTAACCAATGGGCAGAAGCTAGTGAGCCCTGTGGCTGAATTAGGGAAAAGCTGGAAGAAGCTGAGGATGAGGGCCACCCTGTAGGAAGACCAGTACTCTCAATTAACCTGGACCCCTGAGATCTCTCAGACACTGAGCCTCCAACCATGCAGCATACACCAACTGATATAAGGCTCCTAACATATATACAGTGGACTCCCTGGTCTTGCCTCAGTGAGAGACGATGCATCTAACCCTTGAGAGACTTGAGGTCCTAGGGAGTGGGGAGGACTGGTGGAGTGAGTGGGAGGGTGGTGACATCCTCTTGGAGATAGGGTTGGAAGTGGGGGGGAGTAGGAAGCAGTTGATGTTGCAGAGCTCGAGGGGGGTGAAGTCTAGACTTTAAAAAAGGATTAAAGAATAAATGTAGGTCCTGAGAGAGTGGTCAGTGGTTAAGAGAATTGACTGCTCTAGCAGAGGTCCTCAGTTCTATTTCCAGGAACAACGTGGTGGCTCACAACCATCTCTAATGGAATCCAATGCTCTCTTCTGGTAGCTGAAGATAGCTATGTTTGTACTCATATAAATAAAATAAATTAGTCTTTTAAAAAAGAACAGAATTAAGTAAGTTTTAAGAAAATTATAATTTCAAATGTAGTTTAATGGAAAAACTCCTTTAGTAAATAAAATACTTACCAGAGTAATAGATATATTTTCTGGAATTCAGATTTTCCTTTATATTGTTTGTTTCCTTGTTACTAACAAATATTGTTGCCACATTTGATATAATAGCTGTAATACTTCAATTTATGAGAAATAGCTAGAAAATAACCACCTTTTAATAACCACTGTTCTTCAATATTATTTTTCAAATAAAGTTGGTATTTTATGATTTGGAGAGCAGAAGAGATCACCCAGGTTCTCCTCTTGAGAACATCTAGTACAATGTAGCATGTCCCAAAAATGCTTTCTATAAACCTCCATTGTTTAGGTCCTACACAGAATATATAAAATGATGTATAAAGAGGGCTGAAAATTTAATAAAACTGCTGATTTGGAAAGATTGGAAATGGATGGAAAAGCATCCTTAGCAAACCATTTCCAGTTTGTATAGCAACAAAGAATAGTATCTGCTGCTGAAATTCTTGCCATTCCTTTGGGGTTTAGTACATTAGCAGAAGTGTTACTCACTAATGTCTCTGCATTATCTATCAATTCTAATGTAACCCAAGGATTAAGACAAAATACTGTTTGATAATTTTTGAAATTAATTTTAGCATTATCAATCTTCTGAAAAATCTTGTTGGTACGTCAATGTAAAACACCATACTTTGAGAATTGTTGCTTTGGGGATACTGGAGATTGTCTCTCAAAACTCACATTTACTTTGCATAGCTCAGATTTTTACTCTCTTCTCTAACTTCTTCTACCTGGAATTTGAGACTGTTATTAGCACCCATCAGATTTGATCTGTCTTGGGAATGAGGAAGCCTCTTTGTCTTTATGAATAAAATATATTATCTATCATTAGATACTGATTGTCCAGGCTAAGTATAACATTGTGAGAACATATAACTATCCAAGGAAAAATTCTCCAGGTGGATGAGAGGTAAGATAACAAAGAATTTTATTGAGTAATTTTTGCATAGATGTTCATAAGTGAAACTGGTCTAAAATTTTCTTTGTTGAATCTATATATAGTTTAAGTATTAGGGTAATTGTGGCCTCATAGAATGAATCTGACAGTGTTCTGTTTCTATTTTGTGGAACACTTTGAGTAGTATTGGTCTTACATCTTCTTTGAATGTGTGGTGGAATCTTCTTGCACTAAAAACCATATAGCCTTGTCTTTTATTTATTTATTTATTTATTTATTTATTTATTTATTTATTTATTTATTTCGTTGGGAGACTTTTATTGACTGTTTCTATTTCCTTAGTGGTTATGGGATTGATTGGGTAACAGGGGGAGTGAAGAGGGCTTATGGGACTTTTGGGGAGGGGGAATCCAGAAAAGGGGATATCATTTGAGATGTAAAAAAGAACATATCGAATAAAAAAATAGTTTACATGATCTTGATTTACCTCTATCAAATGGAATCTACCAAAAAAATTATCTATCCTGATTATATTTTCTAATTTTAGGGAGTGCAGGCTTCTGAAGTAAGACCCAATGTGTTTTTGAACTTCCTCAGTTTCTGTTATTGTCTCCCTTTTCCTTTCAGATTTTGTTATTTTAGATGCAGTCTCTGTACTTTTTAGTTAGTTTGACTGTTTGTGTAGGTTATTTACTTTGTCAAAGATTCACTCTTGGTTTTTTTTTGACTCTTTGTTTTATATTCTCTTTGTTTCTAATTTGGAGAATATTTATAACTTGAGAAATAATTGTCATCATTCTAATGCAAAACTTTGCAGCCCAAGACAGAGATATAGTCCTCCCAGTCTTTATATGTTCAAGATCATTTCTCAGCCATGTTTTATCTTCAAGGTACATAATAAACTTCTTTTTGAAGATTGTTTCCAGGTTTCCAGGTATTTTTAATGCAATTTAAAATAAAATTTTGCTTGATTTTAACATTATTTTGTGAAAATATATAAACATTTAATAAGTAGATGCATAAGTAGTTAACCAAAACTTAAAAAAAACCCAAATCATATGTTTTTTTTTCCCTGGAAAAGAAAGTTATATTCAGTGAAATAACTTTCCACATATAACAAAGCGATGGTCATCAGGAAAACAAATGGTACCATCAGGTGTTCAGTATAATGCGGACGTACAGCTAAGCATGTAAGTGTGATGGATAAAGAATATGGATTTTTCTAAATGAGTTAAACAGTGTGTAGTCACAAGCAATCTGAGATCCCCTTTCACATGCTACTATTCATGAGAGAAAAACATTTGCCCAACAATTTACTGTAAATTAATGCATATTGTCACATCATTATTCATGATAACTAACGTATGGCAACATCATGAATGTCAATAAATTGGTAAAAACCTAATCAAAGTGAGCTATGTTATTATAAGATGGTAAAACATGGTTCATATCAAAGATTTCATTTTAAATTCCTGAACACATCATGGATAAATTAATTTTACTCATAAAACTCTAGAGAATATGCATTTCTGGAAAATGACATGACATTATTTACCCAGTACTGGGATTTAACAGGGCAATTGCTCTAATATAGGGAAAATATCTTCTATATGTTGAAAAATCGATCTACAATTGGATTGCAGTAATGTACACTTGCATAAATTTATAGAAATACAGTTAAAGTTACAGTTTTACAGTAGAAAAATTTTGGTGTCTAGAAGTTATTAGAGCATAGTTCTCTTAACAAGTTGAGAGTATCTGAGGTTCTTCTTAAAGATGTGCCTTTTACTGTTGGGTTTCCTATGTTGTTCTTCTTCTAATTTGTCCAAAGTTAAAGATCAAAGTCCTGGCGCTAAAAAATTTCCTGCTACCTCTTATTGTAGTGGACTGCAGGAATACAAGAAAGACAAACACGCCTTCCCATGCCTGAAAAATAGATAACATATATCCTATTGTTAACAGCCCTTTCCAGAGTTCAATCATCTATTTGTGAGTTCAATGCTATGACCCAATCACTTTCCATTTTTCTCCCTTTCAAGTTCCTTCATTGAAAATAAACTTTACACCATGTGAATTTTCAGGAATGAATACAAGGATGACACTGCTTGTATGTGATTTGGGATCATTTCTAAAATCCTCAAAAGTCCACCCTTTGTGACCTAAACTACACTGAGGATCACTGATTTTAGAGGAAAGCTCAAGAGATAAAGCTATGACTAGTATCTTTGATTGCCCCATCACATGTTCATCCCTTGTGCCTTGTGACTGACACTTCCTGTTAGCTGATAGACACATAGTATCAGTACACTTGAATTTGCTCAATTTGTTATCAGATTTTATTTTGTCTTAAATCTGTTTTGTGTGTGTGTGTGTGTGTGTGTGCAAAGGGCTCTGTGTATGGGGCTTTCTCCGTATTATATTATTTCCACAATCTCTATGATATTCACATCTAGTCCCCCGTGACTGAGGTCTGAATGCTAAAGCTATTATGTCTATGCATTTATCACTGCCAGGTCAAATCAAAGTGAGAAACGTCTTTAGAGAAATAATGAAAAAGACAAGCTACAAGTCATAGATGCTTTATTTTACTTCTGTTTGCTGACGTATAAGTACACTTGTTACCTGGTCACTTCTCAGAATATTTTTCTATCTCCAAAAGAGAGATATTCTATTTTTAATTGTTATACCCTACTCAAGAAAAGTTACTTAGATTCGATTAGTTGTCTCCATTTTATAGAATACAAGCTCTAAGAACCCTGATCTAGAAGAGATGTAGAGGACTGTCTTTTTGGAAATTCACTGAAAAATATACTGAGAAAGACAGCATTTATATTGGAATAATGTGTAAAATTATGAAAGTATCTTAAAATCTTAATTTATTGGGAATAAAGGTCTTTAGTGTATATTAATTTCTATAGCTGTGTATACATTTGAATTCATCACTAGTTAACGATATGCTAAAACTAGTTTTTATAAAACGAATTTTTATTTTTATTATTTAATTGGCTATTTTATTTGTTTGCATTTCAAGTGTTATCCCCTTTCCCAGTTTCCTCTCTGAAAACACCATATCTTATCCCTCCTTCCCCACCCAACCTACTCCTTATACTCACCCACTCCTTACACCCACCCACTCCTTACTGCCCTAGCATTCTCCTACACTGGAGCAACAAGCCTTCACAGGTCCAAGGGATTCCCCATCCACTGATGCCAGATAAAGCCCCTGCACCTCCTTCAGTCCTTCCCCTAACGCCTCCATTGGGGTCTCTGTGCTCAGTCCTATGTTTGGCTGCAAGGATCCCTGCTTCTATTTTGGTCAGGATCTGGCAGAGCCTCTTAGAAGAAAGCTGCATCAGGCTCCTGTCAGCAAGTACTTCTTGGCATCAGAAATAGTGTCTGGGTTTGGTGTCTGCATGTGGGATGGATTCCCAAGTGGGGCAGACTCTGTATGGCCTTTACTTCAGTCTCTGTTCTACTCTTTGTCCCTGTATTTCCTTTAGACAAAAGCAATTCTGAGTTAAAATTTTGTGGATGGGTGGATGGCCCCATCCCTCAACCAGGGAGCCATACCTAACCTCTGGATATGGTCTCAACAGGTTTTCCCTCCCTTTGTGGGGTATTTCAGCTAATGTCATCCCTATGGTGTCCTGGGAGGTTCTTGCTTTCCTGGCATCTGGGACTTTCTGATTGCTATCCCAAGTTCCCCTTCCCTCATTGTTACGCTCTGTTCAATCTCCTGACCCTCTGTACGTCTCCTTCATCTCCTTCCATACTTGATTCTGCCCTCTTTTTCCCCTCCCCCTTCTCTATTCCTTCCAAGTCCCTCCAACCCTCTACTTTCATTGATTGTATTGTTCCCCTTCTAAGAAATACTGAAGCATATACTCTTTTGTCTTCCTTCCTCTTGAGCTTCATGTGTTGCATGAATTGTACCATGGGTATTCCATGCTCTTTACCTAATATCCTCTTATCAGTGAATACACATCGTGTGTCTTCTTTTGTGATTGAGTTACTTCACTCAGGATGATATTTTCTAGATCCATTTTTTTTTTGGCCTGTGAATTTTGTGAAGTCATTGTTTTTAATACTGAGTAGTACTCCCTTGTGTAAATGTACTGCATTTTCTGTATCTGTTCCTCTTTTTAGGGATATCTGGGTTCTGTCCAACTTCTGGCTATTATAAATATGGCTGCTATGAACATAGTGGAACATGTGCCCTTATTATATGCAGGAGCATCTTCAAGGTATATGCTTAGGATTTTTAATGGCAAAAGTAAGATTGGGATTCAGTTAAGATAAATAAGGGAAATAAAGAGGATAAAACCAAGTTGGATAAAGCAATATTGAATGATTGGATTTCTGAAGGAGGAGGGATACAGTTTATTCAGTTAAAATTGAGTCATGTGTAAATGTAAAATTCTTGACTTTTGCTTCCTATGGTTGTAAAGTGGAGTACCTATCTGATCAAACTCAGGCCCATATCCACCCTGACCTTATTAGCCATTTTCAAGGCAGCCTCTGCATGGATTAATGCCAGTGCTCACTGAATTATTGGCATTTAATTCCTCCAAATTAGAAGACAATCCCAAAATAAGCTCATAATTCTATAAAGCGATCGGTAATCCAGTAGATATATGATTTAATATTTGCAGGGTTTCTGTGTCCATTCTTGTAATTGTTATAAATGCTTTGTTGTGCTACTACCAAGCCCTGGGGTGCAGAAGAGAGCTTAACAAAGGGCAAGGCTCTACTAATTGTTGACCAATCATCTCATTAAAAAGAAATCTCTAAAATTGAATGGAAAAATTATATTCATGGATTTTAAATATGATGGACTACTTCATGAGAGGCTTGCTTATATTTATCTTAATGTGATTAAACAATCTAAATAATAAATACAGCCTGCTACTATAGAGTTCTCTCATTTAATTTTTCATGTAAGTTTTAGCAATTAAGAAGAAAAATAACACTATAAATTGACTGGAATAACAGAAAATGAACTCAAGCATGTCTGTAACAGATGGCAAAAACAAACTCATCATTGTTACCACTTTATTATTTCTCATCAAATTCATTATTGATTCTAACGTGTGTATCTCCATCATGGTTCCCTAGATGGAGGGGAAAGGCTCTGTATATTACTCAAGTGAAGAGAGAAGTGCCTTTGATGAACTTTGCACATAAAGAACGGAATTTGATTATACATAACTACAGACACTTGGTATTCACATAACATACCTGGAGACAAACAGGGAATGCAAATCTTGTAGCAGGCAGAAGGTAAGACTTAGGGGAAGTACTGTAAAAAGACAAGAGGTATAATTAGAGAAATTTGTCTCCCTCCCTAAATTGGGAGCAACTGTCAAGATAAACTTTGCAAAGTGCCAATGCTACATTGCTGGATTCAGAGGAACAACAAAGAATTTGCAACACTTTTCTTTTTTCTTGAAGTCTTCTCCCATTAATATAAAATAAAATCACTGAGATCTTGTCAAAAATGAAATAATTTTAAATATAATAATTACACAAGAAAGCTATAACTCAGTGGAGAGCCTTTGCCAGGAATGCAAAGGGTCCTGGATTCAATGGCAAAATAAAGTCTGGCTAAAATGATGAGAATGTTAATTATCAGGATGCATGTATATGTTTTAAAATAGCATGTTATACTTAATTATATGCAATTTTGTCAAGTATAAAAAGTTGAAATCATCCATGCTTGGAAAGGATGTAAAACTAAATGCTACAACTCCTTCCGAAACATTTTACAAGTTTTGTTTTTAATTCAAATCATACATCTAAATATTACCTAGTTATTTCAAGTTTTGATGTTTAGAAATTGCTCAACAGAAATTATAACACAAGTGAACACAAGAACTTGCACTTAAATTCTCATAATTTCTTACCTTATAAATGAGTGGCTATGCAAATTCAGGAATTAAATTAGCTGATAGAGAGAGCTCAGCATTAGCACTTCAGTCAAGCAAATTAAGGAACACACACACACACACATATGCATTCACACATACTCGCACACATATATCTACTTTCATATGTGGATCGAAATCCAAAATGTATTCAGAGATGTATTTCAATGTGTCTAATATATATATACTTGTGGGTATTCAGAAAATGGAGCACATGGCACAGGGGAAGGGAAGTTTGTTGTATGTGCTATCAAAGAAGAAGACACTAGAGCTAAATGTACAAGGAGGGACACAGGAGAATGCATTGTAAGAAGGAGGAGGAAGAAGTTACTAAAACACACCATATTTGAAAATACCATAAGGATATCTGCATATTACAATCTATGAAAAATTAAGCCTATACCTACCCACAGGAGTTAAGTCATGACTACTTCTCTGTTGCATACTCTTAACATAGCATTTTGCAGCCCACTCTATATCATCTTCCACGTTCACTGTATTTCTTCTTTGATACTCTCTGATCCTAAAAGTGAGTGGAATAAATTTCCTGTTTAGTGCTGAGGACTCAACTATTTCAGAATAGCTTCTGTCTGTATGCATAGGAGTCACTCACAGAAAAGGGAGAGAACTTCTCCCTATTGGCAACTAATTGTTCTGGAAGAAAAGCAATAATAGTTCTCAAAAAGATTCCAATGGATACTTTCAAACACCTTGTCACACACATAATTCTAGTTAAACTAAATGGGTCTAAGAAAGAATATGCAGAGAAGCACCTTAAGAAATGCTCAACATCATTAGGCATTAGGGAAATGCAAATCAAAACAACCCTGAGATTTCACCTCACACCAGTCAGAATGGCTAAGGATAAAAACTCAGGAGATAGCAGAGGATGTGGAGAAAGAGAAACACTCCTTCACTGCTGGTGGGATTGTAAGGTGGTACAACCACTATGGAAATCAGTCTGGCGGTTCCTAAGAAAACCTGGCATGACACTTCCGGAGGACCCTTCTATACCTCTCCTGGGCATATACCCAGAGGATTCCCCAGCATGCAATAAGGACACATGCTCCACTATGTTTGTAGCAGCCTTATTTATAACAGCCAGAAGCTGGAAAGAACCCGGATATCCCTCAGTGGAGGAATGGATACAGAAAATGTGGTATATATACACAATGGAGTACTATTCAGCAATTAAAAACAATGAATTCATGAATTTTTTAGGCAAATGGATGGAACTGGAAAATATCATCCTAAGCGAGGTAACACAATCACAAAAGAATACACATGGAATGCAATCATTGATAAGTGGATATCAATTAGCCCTGAAGTTCGGAACTCTGAAGATACAATCAGTATCTTTTGATTAGCATATCAAATGATTCCCATGAAGAAGGAAGAAGAGGGCCCTAATCCTGGAAAGGCTTGATCCAGCATTGTAGGGGAGTACCAGGACAAAGAAAAGGGAGGAGGAAAGATAGGAGAATGGAAGGAGAGAAGAGGACTTATGGGACATATGTGGGGGAGACTAGGAAAGGGGAAGGCTTTTAGAATGTAAACAAAGAATACAGAAAATAAATTAAAAAATTAAAAAAAAATAAAAAAAGAAAGAATATGCGAAAGTGAAAATGAATATTCAAAGGGCGTGAAGAGTTGGCCTTGCTAAAAATGGGAGGGAGACTAACTAGACTGGATAATTCAAGAATTCAGGAAAACTATTTTATTCGTTCACAAAATTGCCCCAAAACAATTCAGTAACTCAACTTCATTAGTCATTAGGGAAATGCAAATCAAAACAACCCTAAGATTTCATCTTACACCAGTCAGAATGGCTAAGATTAAAAATTCAGGAGACAGCAGGTGTTGGAGAGGGTGTGGAGAAAGAGGAACACTCCTCCACTGCTGGTGGGGTTGCAAATTGGTACAACCACTCTGGAAATCAGTCTGGCGGTTCCTCCGAAAACTGGGCACCTTACTTCCAGAAGATCCTGCTATACCACTCCTGGGCATATACCCAGAAGACTCCCCACCATGTAATAAGGATACATGTTCTACTATGTTCATAGCAGCCCTATTTGTAATTGCCAGATGCTGGAAAGAACCCAGGTATCCCTCAACAGAAGAGTGGATGCAAAAAATGTGGTATATCTACACAATGGAGTACTATTCAGCCATTAGAAACAATGAATTCATGAAATTCTTAGGCAAATGGATGGAGCTAGAGAATATCATACTAAGTGAGGTAACCCAGACTCAAAAGATAAATCATGGTATGCACTCACTAATAAGTGGATATTAACCTAGAAAACTGGAATACCCAAAACATAATCCACACATCAAATGAGGTACAAGAAGAAAGGAGGAGTGGCCCCTGGTTCTGGAAAGACTCAGTGAAACAGTATTCAGCAAAACCAGAACGGGGAAGTGGGAAGGGGTGGGTGGGAGGACAGGGGAAGAGAAGGGGGCTTGCGGGACTTTCGGGGAGTGGGGGGGGCTAGAAAAGGGGAAATCATTTGAAATGTAAATAAATTATATCGAATAATAAAAAAAAAAAGTTAAATATAATGGCACAGAGGGAGCATTTCTCCTCCAAGGCCAGGACTTTACCTGACCAGTGAGAGGCAGGTCCAGCTCTTGTGCTCTCATGCCCTTAGGGATAGCTATCCCAAGCTGCTCAGGCAAGGAGTGAGGCTGGTTCTTCTAAAGTACCTAAATTAAAGATCCTATGCTGCAAGACCTCCAAGACACAGTACAGTTGCCTTCACAGGAGTCTCAGTGATCCAGTATTGATAATGTAGCAGAAGCTAGAGCACTTGAACCACATCAATGATGCATTCCAATGAACATTTGCAAGGAGAAAAAGCTGTTTAAGCAATAGGGTGTACTGAGTGAAACATAGTGACATATTGCAATTTACACGGTGAGATTTTGTTGTTTTTGATGTTTGTTGTTGTTTTGGGTTTTTAAGATTTTTTTTTTTTTTTTTTTTTTTTTTTGCTAACTCTGGGGAATTTACAAGAGCTGAGAGTAGATATGGAAGGACAGAGAGATAAAGGGGACTGGGGTGGATGATGTGAAATTCACAAAGAATCTATAAAAAGTTTTAATAAACAGATAGTTCTCTTGAAGTTTTAAAACAAACAATACCATTGAACCATATTTTACAAAACATATTTTAAAACAGTGGTTTAATTATTAGTAACTTAATAATTATCTAGTAATTAGATTAATGATCAGTAACTTATAGCCAAACAAGGCCACAAGTTGCATGTTAGTTTTGTTCATTTTAAAAACCCACAAATACAAGAAGGATATAATTTTATCCAGAGACTTTAGATGAAGAAAATATAACAAAACATTATTGTAAAACCTATCATATCAGAAATAAAATTCAGGAGCTTAAAATTGTGTCTGTGTGACTTACAGATTAAAATTCTCATTTTTCCACAAAACATCTGAAGCAACAAATAGTGTCATGACACAGCTATAGAACACCAAAGGCACTGATATGATAATGCTGAGTGCCCACACGAGATGACTTTCTAAAAATGTGGTCAAGTACTATATTCTCTGTGTATTGACACTGATTCTTATCAAGAGAATCTAAAATATAAAGAGTATGCCATAGCAATTTGTTCAATGAATGTATTCATGAGTATCCACTGTAAATTTAAAACATAAATTAGAAGGAATAAAAGAGAAACATGACTTAAGGGATGTAGGGAAAGTATGCAGAGGAACTGATAAAAGGAAGTGATAGGACTGAATTGTCCAAACATACTCTTACAATGGAGTTGGTGAATGTTTGCTGATTGGATGAAAATTATTTAATTTTCTGAGATTAAAGTTCACCCTTTGTTTCTTCTTTAAATAGTAAAAATTATTTTGTCTCCTGAACTATGTGCATAGCATTTCTTTAACGGAGGAATGCTGAGGGAATTCACTAGTGTGAAGCCAGAAGTACAATCTAATTTTCTCTGAAAATATAAGTTGAGTGCTAGCTGACTTTGAAAGTTTTATGAGTGTTCTTTATTCCTTTCAACTGTCATCCTTACAAATTTTTAACTACACAATTCATAAGGTCTTTAAATGATAATTGAATATAATAAATTACATACATGTGAAAATACATATAACTTTTACTTCATGAAGAAATGCATTTATTTTATTTTACATGGTCAATTATATGAACCTCAGAACCCAAAGGATATACTATGGTTTTTATAAAAAAAGACTTTCTCATTAGAAAAATTGATATCTTGGCAATTTATATAATGAACTGGCACCTTCATAGACACTATAGAACATCCCTTTTCCTGACTTAGGCATAGTGCCTAAGTCTTTCTGTGTCAAATACCTTTCATGTGAAGCTTGAAAAGATGTGTGAGCATTAAAAAGTATTCTGGTTCTTTAGTTGAATTTATTTTAAAAATAATTATTTTTAATATGACTACAAAGTAACTAAAGATAAAAATACATCCAAATTATCATAAACCATCACTACCTTATGACCCAAATGTATTAAGTAATGTGATAATCGTTGAATAAATAATATGTATGTAATGTAATATTTTATAAGACATAATGAATTTATTATTATATGTTATTGTAGCACCAAGTGCTATATAAACGTGATTTTAAGCAAAGAAAAATCTCATCTTTTTCTATCTCCTGGGCATTATAGTTCAAGTATTTTGATCCAAATTGACATAGGTTGTTTTTGGGTTTTTTTTTTTTTTCCACCAACTTCTCCCTGGTCTTTTCCTTTCCTCTCGGGGCCTCAGTAATGACCTGCTCATGCTCCGGGGTCATCTCTGCCTTGTGCTAGGTCACTGGCCTTGGCAGCCCTGAGAACATTTAACCCGATCTGCTTTGCTTCTGTGTCTTTATCAAATTTCTCCATCCAGGACTCTAGCTTCTCCTCAAAATTCTACTGCTGTTTTTGTTTTTTTTTAATTTATTGATATATTTATTTACATTTCAAATGATTTCCCCTTTTCTGGACCCCCACTCCCCAAAAGTCCCATCAGTCCCCTTCCCTCCCCCTGTTTTCCCATCTAACCCTTCCCACTTCCCTGTTCTGATTTTGTTCTACACTGCTTCACTGGGTCTTTCCCGAACAAGGAGCCACTCCTCCGTTCTTCTTGTACCTCATTTGATGTGTGGATTATGTTTTGGGTATTCCAGTTTTCTAGGTTAATAACCACTTATTAGTGAGTGCATACCATGATTCACCTTTTGAGTCTGGGTTACCTCACTTAGTATGATGTTCTCCAGCTCCATCCATTTGCCTAAGAATTTCATGAATTCATTGTTTCTAATGGCTGAACAGTACTCCATTGTGTATATATACCACATTTTTTGCATCCACTCTTCTGTTGAGGAATACCTGGGTTCTTTCCAACTTCTGGCAATTATAAATAGGGCTGCTATGAACATAGTAGAACATGTATCCTTATTACATGCTGGGGAATCTTTTGGGTATATGCCCAGGAGTGGTATAGCAGGATCTTCTGGAAGTGAGGTGCCCAGTTTTCGGAGAAACCGCCAGACTGATTTCCAGAGTAGTTGTACCAAGTTGCAACCCCACCAGCAGTGGAGGAGTGTTTCTCTTTCTCCACATCCTTGCCAACACCTGCTGTCTCCTGAATTTTTAATCTCAGCCATTCTGACTGGTATAAGGTGAAATCTCAGGGTTGTTTTGATTTGCATTTCTTTAATGACTAATGAAGTTGAGCATTTTTTAAGATGTTTCTCTGCCATCCGAAATTCGTCAGGTGAGAAATCTTTGTTTAACTCTGTACCCCATTTTTTAATAGGGTTGTTTGGTTTTCTGGAGTCTAACTTCTTGAGTCCTTTATATATATTGGATATTAGCCCTCTATCTGATGTAGGATTGGTGAAGATCTTTTCCCAATTTGTTGGTTGCCGATTTGTCCTTTTGATGGTGTCCTTTGCCTTACAGAAACTTTGTAATTTTATGAGGTCCCATTTGTCCTTTCTTGATCTTAGAGTATATGCTATTGGTGTTCTGTTCAGAAACTTTCTCCCTGTACCGATGTCCTCAAGGGTCTTCCCCAGTTTCTTTTCTATTAGCTTCAGGGTGTCTGGCTTTATGTGGAGGTCCTTGATCCATTTGAATTTGAGCTTAGTACAAGGAGACAAGGATGGATCAATTCGAATTCTTCTGCATGCTGACTTCCAGTTGAACCAGCACCATTTGTTGAAAAGGCTATCTTTTATCCATTGAATGTTTTCAGCCCCTTTGTTGAGGATCAAGTGGCCATAGGTGTGTGGGTTCATTTCTGGATCTTCAAACCTGTTCCATTGATCTGCCTGCCTGTCACTGTACCAGTACCATGCAGTTTTTAACACTATTGCTCTGTAGTATTGCTTGAGGTCAGGGATACTGATTCCCCCAGAATTTCTTTTATTGCTGAGAATAGTTTTAGCTATACTGGGTTTTTTGTTATTCCAGATGAATTTGAGAATTGGTCTTTCTAACTCTGTGAAGAATTGAGTTGGGATTTTTATGGGTATTGCATTGAATCTGTATATTGCTTTTGGCAAAATGGCCATTTTAACTATATTGATCCTGCCTATCCATGAGCATGGGAGGTTTTCCCATTTGTTGAGGTCTTCTTCCATTGCCTTCTTCAGGGTCTTGAAGTTCTTGTCATACAGATCTTTCACATGTTTGGTAAGAGTCACCCCAAGATACTTTATACTGTTTATGGCTATTGTGAAGGGGGTAATTTCCCTAATTTCTTTCTCAGCCTGCTTATCCTTTGAGTATAGGAAGGCCACTGATTTGCTTGAGTTGATTTTATAACCTGCCACTTTGCTGAAATTGTTTATCAGCTGTAGGAGTTCTCTAGTGGAGTTTTTTGGGTCACTTAGGTAGACTATCATGTCATCTGCAAATAATGATAGTTTGACTTCTTCCTTTCCAATTTGTATCCCTTTGACCTCCTTATGTTGTCGAATTGCCCGAGCTAGTACCTCAAGTACAATATTGAAAAGATAAGGAGAAAGGGGGCAGCCCTGTCTAGTCCCTGATTTTAGTGGGATTGCTTCAAGTTTCTCTCCATTTAGTTTGATGCTGGCTACCGGTTTGCTGTATATTGCTTTAACGATGTTTAGGTATGGGCCTTGAATTCCTGTTCTCTCCAAGACTTTAAGCGTGAAAGGATACTGAATTTTGTCAAATGCTTTTTCAGCATCCAATGAAATGACCATGTGGTTTTTTTTCTTTGAGTTTGTTTATGTAGTGGATTGTATTGATGGATTTCCGTATATTGAACCAACCCTCCATCCCTGGGATAAAGCCTACTTGATCATGGTGGATGATCGTTTTGATGTGTTCTTGGATTTGGTTGGCAAGAATTTTATTGAGTATTTTTGCATCGATGTTCATAAGGGAGATTGGTCTGAAGTTTTCTTTCTTTGTTGGATCTTTGTGTGGTTTTGGTGTCAGCGTAATTGTGGCTTCGTAGAAGGAATTGGGTAGGGTTCCTTCTGTTTCTAGTTTGTGGAATAGTTTGAAGAGTATTGGTGTTAGGTCTTCTTTGAAGGTCTGATAGAATTCTGCACTGAAACCATCTGGTCCTGTGCTTTTTTTGGTTGGAAGACTTTCTATGACCCCCTCTATTTCTTTAGGGATTAAGGGACTGTTTAGATGATCTATTTGGTCCTTATTTAATTTTGGTATTTGGTATCTGTCTAGGAAATTGTCCATATCCTCCAGATTCTCCAGTTGTGTTGACTATCGGCTTTTGTAGTAGGATCTGATGATTTTTTGGATTTCCTCAGTTTTTGTTGTAATATCTCCCTTTTCATTTCTAAGTTTGTTAATTTGGATACTTTCTCTGTGCCCTTTGGTCAGTCTGGCTAAGGGTTTATCTATCTTGTTGATTTTCTCAAAGAACCAGCTCTTGGACTCGTTGATTCTTTGTATGGTTCTGTTTGTTTCCACTTGATTGATTTCAGCCCCGAGTTTGATGATTTCCTGTCTTCTATCCTCCTGGGTGAAATAGCTTCTTTTTGTTCCAGGGCTTTCATGTGTGTCATTAAGCTGCTAGTATATACTCTCTCCATTTTCTTTTTGGAGGCACTCAGGGTTATGAGTTTTCCTCTTAGCACTGCTTTCATTGTGTCCCAAAGATTTGGTTATGTTGTGCCTTAATTTTCATTAAATTCTAAAAAGTCTCCGATTTCTTTCTTTATTTCGTCTTTGGCCAAGGTGTCATTGAGTAGAGTATTGTTCAGCCTCCATGTGTATGTGGGCTTTATGTTGTTTTTGTTGCTATTGAAAACCACTCTTACACCATAGTGATCTGATAGGAGGCATGGGATTAGTTCGATCTTCTTGTATTTGTTGAGGTCTTTCTTGTGACCAATTATATGGTCGATTTTGGAGAAGGTACCATAAGGTGCTGAGAAAAAGGTATATTCTTTTGCTTTAGGGTGAAATGTTCTATAAAGATCTGTCAAATCCAATTGGTCCAAAGCTTCAATTAGTTTTACTGTGTTCCTGTTGAGTTTCTGTTTTCCTGATCAGTCCATTGAGGAGAGTGGAGTGTTGAAGTCCCCCACAATTATTGTGTTAGGTGCAATGTGTGCTTTGAGCTTTAGTAAAGTTTCTTTTACGAATGAGGGTGCCCTTGCATTTGGAGCATAGATGTTCAGAATTGAAAGTTCTTCTTGATGGATTTTTCCTTTGACCAGCAAGAAGTGTCCCTCAGTGTCTCTTTTGATGACTTTAGGTTGAAAGTCAGTTTTATCTGATATTAGAATGGCTACTCCGGCTCATTTCCTGAGACCATTGGCTTGTAAAATTGTCTTCCAGCCTTTTACTCTAAGGTAGTTTCTGTCTTTGACATTTAGGTGTGTTTCCTGTATGCAGCAAAATGTAGGGTCCTGTTTCCTTATCCAGTCTGTTAGTCTATGTCTTTTTATTGGGGAATTGAGTCCATTGATATTAAGAGATATTAAGGAATAGAGATTATTACTTCCTGTCATTTTTGATGTTATTTTTATATTTGAGTGATTATCTTCTTTTGGGTTTTATGAAGGAAGGTTACTATCTTACTTTTTCCAGGGTGTAGTTTCCCTCTTTGTATTGGAGTTTTCCTCCTATTATTCTTTGTAGAGATGGGTTTGTGGAAAGATATTGTGTAAATTTGGTTTTGTCATGGAATGTATTGGTTTCTCCATCCATTGTGATTTAGAGTTTTGCTGGGTATAGTAGTCTTGGCTGACATTTGTGTTCTCTTAGAGTCTGCATGAGATCTGCCCAGGATCTTCTAGCTTTCATGGTCTCTGGTGAGAAGTCTGGTGTGATTCTGATGTCTTCCTTTATATGTTACTTGGCCTTTTTCTCTTACTGCCTTTAATATTCTTTCTCTGTTTAGTACATTTGGGGTTTTAATTATTATGTGGCAAGAGGTATTTCTGCTCAAATCCAGTCTGTTTGGAGTTCTGTAGGCTTCTTGTATATTCATAGGTATCTCTCTCTCTTTAAGTTGGGAAAGTTTTCTTCCATAATTTTGTTAAAGATATTTGCTGGCCCTTTCAGTTGTAAATCTTCACTCTCATCTATACCTATAATCCTTAGGTTTGGTCTTCTCATTGTATCCTGGATTTCCTGGATGTTCTGGGATACAAGCTTTTTGCATTTTGCATTTTCTTTGACTGTTGAGTCAATGGTTTCTATGGTATCTTCCGCATCTGAAATTCTTTCTTCCATCTCTTGTATTCTGTTGTTTATATTTACGTCTATGGCCCGTGATTTCTTCTCAAGGTTTTCTATCTCCAAAGTTGTCTCCCTTTGTCATTTCTTAGTTGTTTCTACTTCCGTTTTTAGATCCAGGATGGTTTTGCTCAGTTCCCTCATTTGTTTGTTGGTGTTTTCCTGTAATTCTTTAAGAGATTTTTGTGTTTCCTCTTTCATGACTTCTGCCTCTTGACTCTAGTTCTCCTGCGTTTCTTTAAGTTTTTTTTTTTTTTTTTTTTTTTTTTTTTGCGTTTCTTCTTTATTGGCTTCTATCTCTTGAGCCTTATTCTCCTGCATTTCTTTAAGTGATTTTTCTGTTTCCATTATACGGGTTTCTAGCTTATTCATGTTCCCCTGTATTTCTTTAAGAGATTCATTTATGTCCTTTTTGGGTTCTTCTAGCAGCATCATGATCTGTGATTTTAAATCCAAATCTTGTTTCTCTGGTGTGTTGGCATAACCAGGACTTGCTGATGTTGGAGAGTTTGGTTCAGATGCTGCCTAGATTTCTGTTAGTAGCATTCCTGCCTTTGCCCTTTGCCATCTTGTTCTCTGGAGTTAGTTGGTCTTGTCCCTGGCTGGTGTTTGGGCCTCCTGAGGGGCTCTGGGGCTATTACTGCAACACTATATGGCTGGGTTACCCCTGTAGCTGATTGCTGATGTGCTGTCTTTCTCTTGGGTGCCCTTGCAGCTCTAGTGTGCTTTCCCCCAGATTGTGTCTGTGAACCAGATGGAGCCCCGTTTGCACCTTCAGGGAGTGCTGATGATGTATGCTGCTGGGACCTTTTCAGCCTGCTGAACACTCTGCGGGGCAGCCGATCTCCCAACCGGGTTGGTGCACACAAGGCTAGCCTGGCTGCTCAGGCTCTGGGACCAGGTAAAAGCCTGGGAGGCCAAGGTCTGAGAAAAGTTCCCCTCGGGCTAAGACTGTTAATTGGGTCTGTGAGGTGACCAGGATGGCAGCGTGTGCGCTCATGCTCCCTGTGCTCCCTGAAAGTGCCGGGAGAGTCTGTTGGGATAACAACCTCCTGGGCAGGTTGACACACAGATGGTACACCAAGCCGCCCAGTTCTTGGGGTCAGTCCAGGGCCTGTTGGGCCCTAGACCCCAGCTTGTTAGCCTCAGGCTATGCCTGTTACCAGATTTGCCTGCTAGAGCTCTCTGGCATCCTGTAGGCAAAATGGTGGTGCGCTCGCTGGCGCGGGCAAAAAAATCTCCTGTCTGGGTTGGCACCCCGATGGCCTCCCGAACAGCCCAGGGCCTGGGGTGCAGGCCCACGCCCCTCGGGCTTAGACCCCCCGCAATGTTGGCCTCGGGTTATGTTTGTGTACCTCAGTCTGTCTGATCTCTCTGGAGTCCGAAACCAAGATGGAGGCGAGTCTCTTGTGACTGGTGAGAGGCAGAGTTCTGATGTGGCTTCTGTGTGGTGAAAGACACCGTAAATCCACAAGTGCTTTCAGCCCGGCTGGCCAGGGAAGGTCAGTGGTCATGGGCGCAGGGCCTAACTGGACCCTGTGTCGCCTTGGTTCCACTGCTGATGGCCCTTCGGCTGGACCAGCCACTGCTGCACTGCCACCACCGCTGCTGCCCTCGGTTGCTTTTCTTAAAGTTATGAACTGTTACAAAATAAAACTTCTGAAATTTTATATTCAAGTAACATTATACAGATTGAGTAGGTTGTAGTTATATATTTAGTAAGGCACATGAAGACAAACAGGTGACAACAAATAATGAAAAGGGAGGCCATGGATTTCCAATGGAGAAAAGAAGACTCAGAGGCTGAAGGGATAAAGAAAACAAAAAAAGTGTTAAATTATGTTCTCAAAAAACAAAAGAATTAAAAAAATAAAAGAAAAGATAGACGTAAAACTTTTGTTTTCAGTTCTCTTGACTTTGTGTCTTTACTCCTACTGATGCTGTTTTACTGGTCCCCTTGTCCTTTGGACTCATAACTCAAGCTGTCTCCACCTGCCTTACACAACGCAGGAACCTAAGTCACTTTTCTCTGCTTTGACTGATAGACTTTCCACATCTGTGAGATTTTACCAGAGATGCCATTTTCTTAAGGAAACTCTTCTCATAATTTAAGTCATTCTGTAGGAGTTCTCTGGCAAAATTTTGGAGATGATTTCTGTATGCTGTCATATCATCTGTGAATAGAGATACTTTGACTTTTTCCTCTCCAATTTGTATCTCCTTAATCCGTTTTAGTTGTCTTATTGCTCTAGCTAGAAATTCAAGTCCTATATTGAATAGGTTCCGAGAGTGGACAGTCTTGTACTGCCCCTGATTTTAGAGGAATAACTGAGTTTCTCCCCATTTCTTTTAATGTTGGCTATTGGCTTTCTGGGTATTGCCTTTACTGTGGTTATGTGTGTGTCTTGCTCTCTCCAAAACTTTTACCCTCAAGGGATATTTGAATTTGTCAGTGGCTTTTTCAGCATTTAATGAGATGATCATGTGTTTATTTGTTATTTCAGTTTGTTTATATGATGGATTGCATTGATGAATTTTCATATGTTAATCCAACACTGCAAGACTGGAATGAAGCCTACTTGACCATGGTGGATATTTTCTTCTATGTCTTCTTGAATTCAGTTTGCAAGTATTGATTATTGAGTATTTCTGCATCAATGATTATAAGAGAAATTGGTCTGAAATTCCCTTCCGTCACTGAGTAGTTGTGTGGTTTAGCAATGTATCAACATGACTGAGGCCTCATAGAATGAAGTTTCTTTGGTTTCTATTTTTGACTAGTTTGAGAAGTATTGATATTACCAAAGATCATGCATGGACTGGACCACATCCCCTACATATATGCAGTTGATCTTGATATGGGTCCCCTAAGAATTGAAGCAGGAGCGGTTCCTGAATGGGACTCTATTTCCTGACCTTGGATCCTTTTTCCCTAGCTGGGCTGCCTTGACTGTCCTTAGTAGGAGAGGATGTGCTTAGTTCTGATGCCACTTGATGTTGACAGGGCAAGTTGGTACCCTGAAAGAGGGGTGCTCCCCTTCTCACTGAGGAAAAGGGAAGCGGGAATTTGGAAAGAGTGTTGGGAGGGTGGGACTGAATGGAGGAGGGATGGAAAGTGAATAAATAAAGAAAAAACAAACAAACAAACAAACTCAAACATTTAGTCACATAAGTTCTTGTAGCTTTTCTCCAAATGAGATGTATTTTATTATTGTTTGTTTCTGACAGTAATTCATAGAAGACTGATGTCATGGATGATGTGCCTTTTATTTTCTGACTAAGTTATTCAACAAGATTATTACTTCTATTGGTAAACAAGATGTGATCTAAATAAACACTTGCTTTATCTTGCTCAAATTGAAATATCAGGTTGAGTACTTTGCAGGAATAGTATCAATAATTTGATACACAATAAGAAAGAATTGTAAAATAACACACTTAAATATAAGAACCCAATATGTATTTATAATATTTAATACTGTTACTTTTGTGTTCCTAAGGAATATCTTCCATCGTTTAGGAAATGAGAACATTAAGTTCAATAGAGAGAAAATACCTCTTAAATAAATAATCTTTAAGCTTATACTTATATCATGATAACCATTAATGATGTTAATGATGATAACATTTCCTTTAGGAAATGTTGTGTTTATTCAGAAACATATTCTGTTAATAAATGAGTAGTAATGGAGAGTTAATGTGTGATTTCTAAGGGTAAGACAGATAATCCTATGTATCTTGCGCCTAGCAGTCTTGGGATCATCAGCATTTAGCTTACTCACAGACAGCCAGAGCATAAGGTTTGTTTTATGAACTCTGCTGAGATCGCAGATGATTTCCAGAAACACCAATGTAATAGAAATGGGAAGGATTTTAAAGTGACCTACAACCCAGCTGCTGTGTGATTGCTAAAATATACAAAAGTCTGAGTCAGAACCACACATCTGGTTCAGCTCAAGCCTGGGATCCTACAGATGACTTAATAGTAATAAATAATTATCATGTTTGGTGAATATTTAAAAGTGACATACTCATCATTAAAAAAAGTCAAGTTACAGACATCATACTACAACTATGTAAATGGAAGGAAGTAGAAGCAAAAAATAAAAAAAAAAACATCAGTTACCTCTGAGTAATATTTCATACTTCATAAAAAGTACAACTAATGCCTAAACATGCTTTGTGGCAAAGATAAAAATGTTGAAAACAACAATGAAGAAACAAACCATTATTGCTCAAAATTATAAAATTAGAGATAAAAATGCAAACCTCTGATTAAAATGTATTATTATTTTTACTTGTTAATGTATTGTGCATTTCTGTATGGGTTTCATAGTGTATGTTTAAGTTAGAGCACAGCATTCTGGAGGCAAGTTTCCATCCACTGTGGAATTCTGAGTTTAAAGCAACTTTATCCATCAGTGCCTTTGCCCAGTGAGCAATAACTCCAGCCAAGAATGTATTATAATGAAAAGTAAATTTAAAAAATCCAAATACACAACAAGCTTATGACAACTAATGACTGAAACATGAAAAAATAAACAGAATAATTATATTTAATTCACAGTAAAATAAGAAAAAATAACTACAATCAATATCTCATTCAAAGCTATACATGTATCCAAGCATATTCTTTTTTGAATTGAAAATAGATTTTCCTCTCATATTGACTACAGGTTCCATACATGCATTTCTCCCTGCCCTCTCATGCCCTTTTCTATCAGACAGATCTACCTGTCCTTCATTTCCCTTTAGAAAAATGCAGGCCTCAATTAGAAACAAAGAGAGAAAATGGAAAAAGTTACACAATCAGTAGACTGTAAAAATTAAGGTGAAATGAACACTTCTTAATCAAATAAGAGTTGATAGAATTTTAAATATTAGAACACCCATTCTATAAGAAAGTTTTGAATATATTCTTTGTAAGAGAAAATGGTTGCTTAAACCATCTGTGAAGAATATGAATATGAATAACACAATGTCAGAGTTCACAGTGTGATAAGTAACCTACAACAATAAAAAATTCTACCAAAGAATAATAGGTGAACTGCGATATTTATAGCATACATAGAAGTAAAGAGTAGACAGAAATTCAAAGAAATGTGAATGTCAAAATTGATTAAGATTCTATTTAGTCAGAAAATTAATGCTTTTGCCGTAATGAAATGATAGGATGTGTAAAAAGCAATGAAAACCATATAGCATGTTATAACACAAAATGGTGAATACTCACAAATATTATTTTTAATATAATATACAAAGTCAATTGATTACTGTGTTGTGAATTCTCAGTTTTAGTTCTATACCCCATATTTTGATTGGGTTGTTTGGATTTTTGGTGATTAGCTTTTTGAGTTCTTTATATATTTTGAATATTAGCTCTATATCGCATGTGGGGTTAGTGAAGATTGTTTTCCCTACCTGTAGGTTGCCAATTTGTCTTATTGACTATGTCCTTTGCCTTACAGAAGCTTTCCAGTTACATGAGGTCCTATTTATTAATTCTTGATCTTAGAGCATGAGCCATTGGAGTTCTATTTAGGAAATTTGCCCCTGTGCCAATGAGTTCAAGGCCCTTTCCCACTTTCTCTTCTATTAGATTCAGTGTATCTAGTTTTAGGTTGCGGTCCTTAATCCACTTGGACTTGAGCTTTGTGCAAGGTGACAAATATGGGTCTATTTTCATTTATCTACATACAGACCGCCAGTTAAACCAATATCCTTTATTGAAGATGCTTCATTTTTTTCCTTTGTATATTTTTGGCTTCTTTGCCAAAGATCAGGTGTTTGTAAGTGTTTGGCTTTATTTCTGGGTCTTCAATTCTATTCCATTGATGAACATATCTGTCTTGCTCTGTAGTAAAGCTTGAGGTCAGGGATGGTGATTCCCTAGCAGTTCTTTTATGGTTAAGAACTGTTTTCTTTATTCTAGATTTTTTGCCTTTCCAGATGCATTTGGGAATTGCTCTCTCCAGGTCTTTGAAGAATTGTGTTTGGATTTTGATTGGGATTGCATTGAATTTGTAGATTACCTTTGGCAGGGTAGCCATCTTTCCTATATTAACTCTTCCAATCCATGAACATGGGTGATCGCTCCATCTTCTAATACCTTCTTTGATTTCTTTCTTGAGAGACTTGAACTTATTGTCATGCAGGTATTTCACTTGTTTGGTTAAAATTACCCCAAGATATTTTATATTATTTGTTACTATTGTGAAGGGAGTTGTTTCCTTAATCTCTTTCTCAGCCTATTTATCATTTGTATAAAGGAAGTCTACTGATTTATTTGAGTTAATTTTATATCTGGCCACTTTGCTGAAATTGTTTATCAGCTAGACAGAGTAGAGATTTTGGGGGTTACTTATGTATACTATCATATCATCTGCAAATAGTGATACCTTTATTTCTTATATGCCATTTTGTATCCCCTTGATGTCTTTTTGTTGTCTTATTATTTTGCTATATTGAATAAATATGGGGAGAGTGGGCATCCTTGTCTTATCCCTGGTTTTAGAGGGATTGGTTCAAGTTTGTCTCCATTTAAATAAGAATTCACAACAGAGGAATCTCAAATGGCTGAGAGAAGACTAAAGAAATGTTCAAAGTCCTTAGTGTTCAGAGAAATGCAAAACAAAATGGCCCTGAGGTTCCATGGTACACCAGTCAGAATGGTTAAGATAACAACCTCAGGTGACAACAGATGTTGTCAAGGATGTGGAGAAAGAGGAACACACCTCCACTGCTGGCGGGATTGCAAACTGGAATGAGCCACTCTGGTACAACCACTCTGGAAAGCAATCTGGAGATTCCTCAGAAAATTGGAAATAGTTCTACCTGGAGACCGAGCAATACCACTCTTGGGAATATACCCAAAAGATGCCCCACCATGCCACATGAGCATGTGTTCCACTATGTTCATTGCAGTCTTATTTGTGATAGCAAGAAACGAAAACAACTCAGAAGTTCCACAACAGAAAAATGGATACAGACATAATGGAATACTACTTAACTATTAAGAATGAGGACATCCTGAGTTTTGCTGGCAAATGAATGGAACTAGGAAATATCATCCTGAGTTAGGTAACTCAGACCCCAAAGGACATGCATGGTATGTGTAGTGGCTATTCTTGGTTGTCAACTTGACTATATCTGGAATGAACTATAACCCTGAATTGGAAGGATCACCTAAGATCCTAATCTGAGATATAAGTTTCTGAGCTGGATCTTGGCATGGAGACCTTGAAGCATAGTGGCTATGAATTCCAGAAGATTAAGATTAAGACAAGAACAAGGTGTGGTCACATGCCTTTAATCTGGGCCACACCTTCTACTGGAGTTCTACAGCCTTTAATCTGGGCCACACCCTCTGCTGGAGACCCACAGCCTTTAATCTGGGCCACACCCTCTGCTGGAGACCTATATAAGGACATTGGAAAAAGAAAGACAGACTCATTATTCCTTGCCTGCTTGCATCGTGGAACTGAGCAACTGCTAGATCCTTGGACTTCCATGCACAGCTGCTGCTGACCATTGCTGGGGAGTTGAAGTACAGACTGTAAGTATTCAACAAATTCCCGAGACAGCCCATATATTCTGTGACTCTAGAGAACCCAGACTAATACAGTATATACTCACTAATAAGTGAATATTAGCCAAAAAAGTACAGAAAAATCAAGGTACAATCAAATGGTCAACAAGTTGAAGGGCCCAAGTGAGGATGCCTCAGTCCCTCTTGGGAGGGAGAAGAAAGCAATCAAAAGTCATGAGGGAGGGATGGACCTGAGAGGGAATGTGTACATAGGGTGGTATGTGTGAGAGAGGAACCTGATCTGGTATTGGGTATGGGGAAAAGGACTGAAGCCATGAGCACCAGCAGAAAGAATAGAAACAGGCAACATAAGATGGTAGGAGATTAGGGGGAACTCTCCAGAATGCACCAGAGACCTGGGAAATGAAAGACTCTCAGGACTGAATGGGAGGGACCTTAGATGAAATGCCAAACAGTAGCAAGAGTAAGGTTATAGAGCCCACCCCTAGCAGGAAGACAGGACATCAAATGAGGGAGGGTGTTGCCATCCCATAGTCACAACTCTGACACATAATTATTCCTGTCTGAAAGAACTACAGCGATGGAAATGTAGAGGAGCCTGAAGAAAAGAAGGTCCAGTGACAGGCCCAAAGTGGGACCCAGCTCAAGGGGAGGTCCCAAGCCTGACACCATTACAGAGGCTATGGAGCACTCACAAAAAGGGATCTAGTATGTCCACACTCTGGAAGATCCAACAAGCAGCTGAAAGAGTCAGATGCAGATATTTTCACCCAACCAATGGACAGAATGGTTGATCTCTGTGGTTGAATTAGAGAAAGGCTGAAAGAAGCTGAGAAGTGTGGCAACACTATAGGAGGACCAGCTGTCTCAATTAATCTGGAACCCCTGTGATCTCTCAAACACTGAGCCATCACACAGGCAGCATATACCAGTTGATATGAGTCCTCCAAAACATATATAGCAGAGGACTTCTGGGTCTGTGTGCAATCAGAGATGATGTACCTAACTCTCAAGAGACTGGAGGCCCCAAGGAGTTTAGAGGTCAGGTGGGGTGGATGTTGGGGGATGTGGACATCCTAGTGGAGACAGGGAGGTGGGGAGAAAGTATGAGATGTGGAAAAGTTAGAGGGTGGCTGAGGGGGGATAGAATCTGGAGTGTAAAATATAAATAAATAAATAAATAAATAAATAAATAAATAAATAAATAAAAGTTGATTGATTAGCATAGATAAACAATAATGAAAGGTAGAGAAAAAGAAAACAAAGTCTAAGATTATATATTATAATTTAAATATTAAAAATTACAATGAAAAGGATTTGCAGAAAATACTCTGTTTTTAATAAATATATATATGTGTATTTACACACACACACACACACATATATATAAATATATATATATATATATATATACATGGTATTTGAATATGTGTATATGCATGGAAATGCACAGTAACTTCTGTTTATTTAAAATACAAATTACAAATATTTTTATTAATTTAAAGAATATTAATCTGTCCAAATAACTCAAGTGAGTGTCTTCAATAGAGTATTCCAAGGTAGATAGTAATTAAGATATATTATCCAAAGTAAAAATACAATATGTAAAAATTAACAAATCAATTCATCAAGAGAATATCAATCTGTACTACATTTAACAAACATAATTGCTCAAATTATAAAAAAGCAAGATAATTAAAATAAAGAGGAAAATTTCTACCATGACAGTGACAAATGATCATATGTTATACATGAAATATAAAGATATTCCTTGAAACAGTCTTTCATTGTTGTAGGATATTTATCCCACTGTGGATTCTGACATTGTGTTATTCATGCTCATATTCTTCATAGATGGTTTAATCATTAAAAATATAGAGTTTGAACAGAATTATTAGTATGACAAAGAGTTATATATTTCAGTGTTATGATTAAAATTATTACAGAATATTGTCCTCTTTACTTTTCTGGTACTCTGAAGAAGCAGTATGACAAGTCAACTTACAGAAGAAAGATTTTATTGAGGGCTTGCTTAAAGTATCCAAAGAGCAATCCATAACAATTATGGCAGGAATCTTGGCAGCAGGTAGGAAGGCACAGTACTGGGGCATTAGCACAGAGTTTACAGCTCATTCACAAATAGGCCAGAGAGTTATCCTGGTTGAGGATTTTGTATCCTGGATGTCCATCATTCCCAGTGACATATTTATTCCCACAATGCCAAACTGCCAATCCTTCTCCCAAAGTTCTGTCAATTAGGGATCAAGCTGTCAAACATGGACTTGGGGGCCTTTTTCATTCAATCCATCACAAATATAGAAGAATTATTTTGTTTATTTGCTTTTATAGCACTGCATGGGAAAATCACCTTAAGTGTTTAAATACATTAAACCACGAAACTTCAAGAAAACTTGTTACCGTCTTGCAGCAGTAAGCAAATGCTAACTGTTCCCAGCTAGATCCTCAACTAGATAGAGGTGGACTTCATGCCTGGTTCCCTTACTTATTACTGGGATTTTATTTGGCTGTGTTTCTAAAAGACTTGTACATGCTGTTACAGTTGCTGTTATTTCAGTTATGTAATTGCCCTGTTGAGTCTCGGAAACACTATTTCATTTTTTTTCTTTTATTATTAATCATTCCATTTGTTTACAACTCAAATAATATCCCACTCATCTGCATAGATCCCTGAGCTTGGAGGTAAATGGTATGATGTAGACATCCCATTGAAGGCTGAGTGCTCTGAATTAACTTAGTCTCTACATGTTAACCAATTGTAGGTCTCCATGTTAATTGACGCCTACTACAAGAAGCTTCTGATACACCCAACAGCCCGGGAGGAAGAGGCAGCCTGCACAAGTGAGTCTTGCCCTGCAGAGCAGAGGATCCAGTCAGAAGGCTTCTGGCAAGAGCCTTCCGGTTTCCATCTCTGCATCAGGAACACCCTTGGCCACAGTGCACCATCTCCAAGCAGTGCAGGAAGGCAACTATTTACCCAACAGCCAGTGAGGAGGAGACAGCCAGCATAGCCTGCATCCAGAGCTGATCAGGGCCACAGAGGTACATACCCAAATACAACTACAAGAGAGTGAGTCTCATCTGTCATCTTTGCTTCTGTGACTGTGCAACAGATTGGTAGGCAGGTTTCACCAGAGTAGAGGATCACTTGGGACACACTGCACCAGGATTCCACCTGCAACCAGGAACTCTGCAGCACCACATCAATTTGTGCCAGGAGAAAGCAGCTCACTCAAGGTTGCTAAGATAGGCCTACAGGCACACACACAGGAGGGGCAAGCTCCAGACAGTGACAGCAGGCCCAACTAACATCAGAGATAGCCAGATGGCAAAAGTGAATGTTGCTAACAGAAATCAAGGCAATATGGTACCATCTGAACCCAATTCTCCCACAAGAGCAAGTCCTGGCTACCCCAACACAACAGGAAAGCAAGATTTGGTTTTAAAATCACAGGTCATGATGCTGATGGAGTGCATCATGGAGGGATTTAAGAAGGACATAAATAATTTCCTAAAAGAAATACAAGAGAACATAAGTAAACAGTGAGAAGCCCTTGAAAAACTAGGGGAAAACAGGTGAAGGAATTAAACAACGCCATCCAGGATCTAAAGAAGGAGGTAGAAACAAAAATGAAATCACAAAGGGAGACAACTCAGGACATAGAAAACCTAGGAAAGAAGTCAGGAGTCATGGGTCCAAGCATCAACAACAGAATACAAGAGATAGAAAAGACAATCTCAGATACAGGAGATACCATAGAAAGCATTGATACAATAGTCAAAGAAAATGAAAAAAACAAAAAGCTCCTGACCCAAAATATCCAGGAAATCCAGGATAAAATGAGAAGATCAAACCTAAGGATTATAGACATAGAAGAGAGTGAAGATTTCCAACTTAAAGGGTCAGGAAATGTCTTCAACAAAATCATAGAAGAAAAATTTCCTAACCTAAAGAAAGAGATAACCATGAACATACAAGAAGCTTACAGAACTCCAAATAGATTTGACCAGAAAAGAAATTCACCCCACCACATAATAATTAAAACACCAAATGTACTAAACAAAGAAAGAATATTAAAAGCAGGAAGGGAAAAAGGTCAAGTAACGTATAAATGTAGACCTAGCAGAATTACACCGGATTTCTCACCAGAGACTATGAAAGACAGAAGAGCCTGGGCAGACGTCATGCTGACCCTAAGGGAATGCTATGCCAAATTGCTATCTCCCGCAAATCTCTCAGTTACCATAAATAGAGAAACCAAGGTTTTTCATGACAAAAACAAGTTTACCCAGTATCTTTCCACAAATGCAGCCCTTCAAGGATAATGAATGGAAAACACCAACAAAGGAAGGGAAACTACACACAAGAAAAAGCAAGAAAGTAATCTTTCAACAAACCCAAAAGTAGATAACCACACACACAAACAAAATTACATCAAAAACAGCAGGAAGCAGCAATCACTCTTCCTTAATATCTCTTAACCTCAATTGACTTAATTCCCCAATAAAAAGACATAGACTAACAGACTGGATTTGTAAACAAGACCCAACATTTTGCTGCATACAGAAAATGCATCTCAATGTCAAAGGCAAACAATACCTAAGAGTAAAAGGCTGGAAAACAGTTCTCCAAGCAAATGGTCCCAGGAAACAAGCTGGAGTAGCCATTCTAATATAAGGTAAGATAGACTTTCAACCAAAAGTCATCAAAAAAGATATAGAAGGCCACTTGATAGTCATCAAAGTAAAAATTTACGAGGAAGAACTCTCAATTTTGAACATCTATGCCCCAAATACAAGGGTGCCTGCATTTGTTAAGAAAACCTTACAAAAGCTTTTTCTTTTAATTTCTATATTCTTTGTTTATATTCCAAATGATTTTTCCCTTTCCCAATTCCCCCCTCCCCAAAAGTCCCATAAGACCTCTTCCCTCTCCCTATTCTCCCATCAACCCCCTCCTACTTCTCTGTCCTGGTAATCCCCTACAATAATGAATCAAACCTTTCCAGGACCAGGGAACTCTCCTTCCTTCTTCTTGTGAGTTATTTGATATGTGAATTTTGTCTTGATTACTCAGAGCTTCTGAGCTAATATCCACTTATCAGTGACTGCATTCCCTGTGTGTTCTTTTGTGATTGGGTTACCTCACTTAGGATGATAATTTCCAGATCCAACAATTTGCCTAAGAGAACATCATACTAATTGAGGTAACCCAGTCTCAAAAGATCAATCATGGTATGCACTCACTAATAAGTGGATATTAGCCTGGAAAACTGGAATACCCAAAACATAATCCACACATCAAATGAGGTACAAGAAGAACGGAGGAGTGGCCCCTGGTTCTAAAAAGACTCAATGTAGCATTATAAGGCAAAACCAGAACAGGGAAGTGGGAAGAGGTGGGTGGGAGAACAGGGGGAGGGAAGGGGGCTTATGTGACTTTCGGGGAGTGAGGGATCAGAAAAGGGGAAATCATTTGAAATGTAAATAAAAAATATATCGAATAAAATAAAAATACATCAGAAAAAAAGAAGACAGTAAAAAAAAAAGAATTTCATGAATTCATTGCTTTTAATGTGTAAATATACTACATTTTCTGTATTCATTCCTCTATTGAGGGACATCTGGGTTCTTTCCAGCTTCTGGCTATTATAAATAGGTCTGCTATGAACATAATGGAGCATGTGTCCTTATTGCATGCCAGGGAATCCTCTGGCTATATGCCCAGGAGTCGTATTGCAGGGTCCTCCGGAAGTGTTATGCCCAGTTTTCTGAAGAACTACCAGACTGATTTTCAGAGTGGTTGTACCAACCTGCAGTTGCACCAGCAGTGGAGGAGTGTTCCTCTTTCTCTACATCTTTGCCAACACCTGCTGTCTCCTGAGTTTTTAATCTTAGCCATTCTGACTCGCGTAAGATGAAATCTCAGGGTTGTTTTGATTTGCACTTCCCTAATGACTAGTGATGCTGAACATTTTTAAGGTGCTATTCAGCCTTTCAAAGTTCTTCAGGTGAAATTCTTTGTTTAGCTCTCTACCCCATTTTAACAGGGTTATATGGCTCTCTAGAGTCTAACTTCTTGAGTTCTTTGTATATATTGGATATTATTCCTCTCTTGGATGTAGGGTTGGTGAAGATCCTTTCCCAATTTGTTGGTTGCCATATTGTCCACTTGACAGTGTCCTTTGCCTTACAAAAGCTTTGTAATTTTATGAGGTCCCATTTGTCAATTCTTGATCTTAGAGCATAAGCTATTGGTGTTCTGTTCAGGAACTTTTCTCCTGTCCTGGGGACATGTCATGTCATGGGACATGAGACCCATGTCCTCAAAGGTCTTCCCTAGTTTCTTTTCTATGAGTTTCAGTGTGTCTGATTTTATGTGGAGGTTCTCGATCCACTTGGAGTTGACCTTAGTACAAGGAGATAAGAATGGATCAATTCAAATTCTTCTGCATGCTGACTTCCAGTTGAGCCAGTACCATATGTTGAAAAGACTATCTTTTTTCCACTGGATGCTTGAAGCTCTTGTCAACTATCAAGTGACCATAGGTGTGTGGGCTCATTTCTGGGTATTCAGTCCTTTTCCATTGATCTACCTGCCTATCACTGTACCAATACCATGCCATTTTTAACACTATTGCTCTGTAGTACTACTTGACATCCGGGATACTGATTCCCCCGGAACTTCTTTTATTGTTGAGAATAGTTTTAGCTAGCCTGGGTTTTTTGTTATTCCAGATGAATTGAGAATTGCTCTTTCTAACTCTATGAATAACTGAGTTGGGATTTTGATGGGGATTGCATTGAATCTGTAGATTGCTTTTGGCAAGATGGCCATTTTAACTATATTAATCCTGCCAATCCATGAGCATGGAAGATTTTTCCATTTTCTGAGGTCTTCTTTGATTTTCTTCTTCAGAGACCTGAAGTTTTTCTCATACAGATCTTCCATTTGTTTGATTAGAGTCACACGCAAGATACTTTACATTGTTTGTGACTATTGAGAATGGTGTAATTTCCCTAATTTCTTTCTCAGCCTGCTTATCTTTTGCGTATAGGAAGGCTACTGATTTGCTTGAGTTAATTTTATAACCAGCCACTTTGCTGAAGTTCTTTATCAGCTGTAGAAGTTCTCTGGTGGAGTTTTTTGGGTCATTTAAGTATACTATCATATCATCTGCAAATAGTGATAGTTTGACTTCTTCCTTTCCAACTTGTATCCCCTTGATGTCCTTATGTTTGCTAATTGCTCTAGCTAGTACCTCAAGTACTATATTGAAAAGATATGGAAAGGGGGCAGCCTTGTCTAGTCCCTGATTTTAGTGGGATTGCTTCAAGTTTCACTCCATTTAGTCTGATGTTGGCTACCGGTTTGCTCTATATCGCTTTTACTATGTTTAGGTATGGGCCTTGAATTACTCTTCTTTCCAAATCTTTTAGCATGAAAGGATGTTGAATTTTGTCAAATGCTTTTTCAGCATCTAATGAAATGACCATGTGGGTTTTTTTTCTTTGAGTTTCTTTATATAGTGGATTACATTGATGTATTTCCATATATTGAAGCATCCTTGCATCCCTGGGATGAAGCCTACTGGATCATGGTGAATGAGCATTTTGATGTGTTCTTGGATTCGATTGGCAAGAAATTTATTGAGTATTTTTGTGTCAATATTCATAAGGGATATTGTCCTGTAGTTCTCCTTCTTTGTTGGATTTCTGTGTGGTTTTTGTGTCAGCATATATCTTAAAGAACACATCACACTCCACCCAATAATTGTGGGGTACTTAAACACCCCACAGTCTTCAATGGACAGATCAGGGAAACATAAACTAAATGGAGTCACAGTGAAACTAACAGAAGTTTTAGATCAAATGGACTTAATAGATATCTATAGAACATTTAATCCTAAATCAAAAGAATATACCTTCTTCTTAGCACCTCATGGTATCTTCTCCAAAATTGACCATATAATTGGTTACAAAACAGACCTCAACAAATATAAGGCAATTGAACAAATTCCATGCCTCCTATCAGATCACTATGAAATAAAGGTGGTCTTCAATAGCAACAAAAACCAACAAACAGTCCACAAACACATGGAAGCTGAACAATTCTATACTCAATGATACCGTGGTCAAGGAAGAAATAAGGAAAGAAATCAAAGACTTTTTAGAATTTAATGAAAATGAAGGCACAACATACCTAAATTTATGGGACACAATGAAAGCAGTGCTAAGAGGAAAACTCATAGCTCTTTGTGCCTACAAAAAGAAGCTAGAGAGAGCATACATTAGCAGTTTAACAGAACACCTGAAAGCTTTAGAACAAAAAGAAGCTAATACACCCAAGAGGAGTAGAAGGCAGGAAATCATGAAACTCAGGGCTGAAATCAACCAAGTTGAAACAAAACCTACACAAAGAATCAGCAAAAGTAGAAGCTGGTTCTTTGAGAAAATCAACAAGATAGATAAACCTTTAGCCAAACTAACCAGAGGGTACAAAGACAGTACCCAAATTAACAAAATCGGAAATGAAAAGGATGAAATAACAACAGATTCTGAGGAAATCCAAAAACTTATCATGTCCTACTACAAAAGTCTATACTCAACAAAACTGGAAAATTTGGATGAAATAGACAATTTCCTAGACAGATACCAACTACCAACATTTAATCAGGATCAGATAGACCATCTAAATGGTACCATACCACCTAAAGAAGTAGAAGTTGTCATTGACAGTCTCCCAACCAAAAATGCACAGGACCAGATGGCTTTAGTGCAGAATTCTATCAGACATTCAAAGGAGACCTAATGCCAATACTCTTCAAATTATTCCACAAAATAGAAGCAGAAGAAACATTACCTAACTCGTTCTATGAAGCTACAATTTCACTGATACCAAAACCACACAAAGATCCAACAAAAAAAGAGAACCTTAGACCAATTTCCCTTATGAATATCGATGCAAAAATACTCAATAAAGTTCTTGCCAACCGAATCCAAGAACACATCAAAACAATCATTCACTATGATCAAGTAGGCTTCATCCCAGGGATGCAGGGGTGGGTCAATATATGGAAATCCATCAATGTAATCCACTACATAATGAAACTCAAAGAAAAAAAACACATGGTCATTTCATTAGATGCCGAAAAAGCATTTGACAAAATTCAGCATCCTTTTATGTTAAAGGTCTTGGAAAGAACAGGAATTCAAGGCCCATACCTAAACATAATAAAAGCAATATACAGCAAACCAGTAGCCAACATCAAACTAAATGGAGAGAAACTTGAAGCAATCCCACTAAAATCAGGGACTAGACAAGGCTGCCCTTTCTCTCCATATTTATTCAGTATAGTACTTGAAGTTCTAGCCAGAGCAATTAGACAACAAAAGGAGGTCAAAGGGATACAAATTGGAAAGGAAGAAGTCAAACTATCAATATTTGCAGATATGATATACTTAATCGACCCAAAAAACTCCACCAGAGAACTCCTACAGCTGATAAACTACTTCAGCAAAGTGGCTGGACAAAAAATTAACTCAAGCAAATCAGTAGCCTTCCTATACTCAAAGGATAAACAGGCTGAGAGAGAAATTAGGGAAATGACACCCTTCACAATAGCCACAAACAATATAAAGTATCTTGGGTGTGACTCTCACCAAACAAGTGAAAGATCTGGAGATCAGCATACAAAACAATGCAAATTGATCCATTCTTATCTCCTTGCACTAAGCTCAAGTCCAAGTGGATCTCCACATAACACCAGACACACTGAAAATAATAGAAAAGAAACTGGGAAAGACCCTTTAGGACATGGACACAGGTGAAAATTTCCTCAACAGAACACCAATAGCCTATGCTCTAAAATCAAGAATTGACAAATGGAACCTCATAAAGCTACAAAATTTCTGTAACGCAAAGGACATTGTCAAAAGGACAAAATGGCAATCAACAAATTGGGAAAAGATCTTTACCAAAACTACATCCTACAGAGGGCTTATATCCAAGATATACAAAGAACTCAAAAGGTAGACTCCAGAGAGCCAAATATCCCCCTTAAAAAATGGCGTACAGAGCTAAGCAAAAATTTTCACCTGAGGAATATCGAATAACTGAGAAGCACCTAAATAAATGTTCAGCATCCTTTATCATCAGGGAAATGAAAATCAAAACAACCTTGAGATTTCACCTCACACCAGTCAGAATGGCTAAGATCAAAAACTCAGGAGCAAACAGGTGCTGGCAAGGATGTGGAGAAAGAGGAACACTCCTCCACTGCTGGTGGGTGTGCAAGCTGGTACTACCACTCTGGAAATCAGTCTGGAGGTTCCTCAGAAAACTGGGAATGATACTTCCAGAGGAACCCGCAATACCACTCCTGGGCATATACCCAGAGGATTCCCCAACATGTAATAAGGATACAAGCTCCACTATGTTCATAGCAGCCCTATTTATAATAGCCAGAAGCTGGAAAGAACCCAGATGTCCTTCAATGGAGGAATGGATACAGAAAATGTGATACACACACACACACACACACACACACACACACAATGGAGTATTATTCAGTCATTAGAAACAATGAATTCATGAAATTCTTAGACAAATGGATGGAACTGGAGAATATCATCCTAAGTGAGGTAACCCAGTCTCAAAAGAACACTCACGGTATGCACTCACTGATAAATGTATATTAGCCTAGAAGCTTGGAATACCTAAGACACAATGCACATATCAAATGATGCCCAAGAAGAAGGAAGGAGTGGCCCCTGTTCATGGAAAAGCTCAGTGTAGCAGTGTAAGGGAATACCAGAACAAGGAAGTAGGAAGGGGTGGATTGGGGAACAGGGGGAGGGAAGTGGGCTTATGGGACTTTAGGGGAGGGGGGATCCAGGAAAGTGAAAATCACTTGAAATGTAAATAAAGAATATACCGAATAATTTAAAAAAATAACCCAAAAGCTTCTGTAATGAAAGCTGAGGAATGTGCTGATCTATGGGTA
The DNA here is from genome assembly GCF_947179515.1 of Apodemus sylvaticus. Classification (NCBI taxonomy): domain Eukaryota; kingdom Metazoa; phylum Chordata; class Mammalia; order Rodentia; family Muridae; genus Apodemus; species Apodemus sylvaticus. The sequence continues at coordinate 28,937,566 of NC_067479.1, forward strand.
TAGCAAAAGTTATTAATAGTTTTTATATTGCTATGTTAATTTAGCTAAATAAAATAGTGTGTTTTTCCCTAGGGCCCATTATTTAACTAGCCACAGATTCTTGACCAAATTGATATTGTCAGTATGGGTTACATCTGATGGAGTGGGCTTTCAATTCAGTCATAAAATACTTGATCACTCCTATGATATTTTTGTCAATATTGCATCTGGTATATTGACCATACCCCGAGGGAAGGTGATGCCCAAGTTTTGTCAGCCAACTTGTACTGGACTCAGGTTTTAAAAACAAACATGAAGTTGTATGGGTCGAGAGGTGGGGAGTAGAGATCTGGAAGTAGCTAGGCAAATGGGTGGAGTTGATAAGATAAAACACTTCATATGAAATTTTCAAAGAATTAATAAAAACATTGTGAAAATACCAAACTCTAATCAAGAAAAAGTCATTAGTAGAATTAGACTTATGGTTAGATTGTAATAACTCATCAAATTCTGTAATAGTCAAGGCTTAAAACGAAGTCATTGTGGGCTTAAAAAAAATGGGATTTAATTGAACATGGAATAACAGTAGATTATTTTCCTACATAGAAACCTGACTCTCAGATGAATGTGTTCTAAATACTTTCTTTTAAATAAAACTTAAAAATTAAAAATAAAACTAATTTTCTTCTAGTATTTTATTATATTAAACAATAGATTTACTATGCTTTTATAATAATATTTAAACTAAGTATTAGAATAAAAATGAAATTACTCAAATTTAGAAAAGCAATGTAATGATCAAATTTCAAACTATAAATCCACATTGAAAATTATGTCTTTAAGTTGTATATTTTATGGACCTGGTCTAATTAGTACAGTAGGCAGATGGTCCTTTGGCAGTACACCAATGTTATAATTTAAGTAAAGACTGAAAAGCTTGGCTTAGTCCTTTCTAGTTAGCTATGGCATATGCTTTTTTAAATGGTAGATTAGAGTATATGCTATAATGAATTATAAATGATGACATATGGTACATATCTGTCTGTATTTAGTGAAGATCATTTAATATTTTCACTTAAATATTTTAATTAATATGATACCAACACACATATTTTAGCTTTTAACTCTTTCAGTGGATCATAATTTTCTTACTTCAGCAAAGTTTTCAACAAATATAATTTCTAATAAAATTTCTCTATTAGTGACTGTCAAAGAATGATTAGATATATTGTTTAGTTCTGTGGAGAGTAATATCAGATACCTTGTAACATTCAGTCATGAATTATTTGACCCTGGTTTTTGTTCAATGTTATTTTATAATGTCTCCTTACAATATATTGTGGTTAATAAAATAATACATACTTAGAACTTAGCAGTATGAATTTTCTACTTCATTAATTATTATTATCTTAGTCATTATTTAATACATTTTACAATATCAGTTATTTTCAGTATGATTTAAAGTATTTATGTGGATAAAGTTTTCTAACAATGATTTTATGTATATTTATCATTTATAATATGTTATTTTGAAATAGTTTAATAATACAGTTGTCAACCAATTAATATGTATTTGTTTTTTTTATATATTTCTGTGTTATGCTTATTTCTCCTGGTTATTTTCAAGCATGTAATGCACTGTCACTAACTGTAGTGAACATGTTTATATTTTGAGCTTATTCCCCCTTTCCATCAGAAATGTTCTTTAAATACATCTTTCCATTTCCCGTCTAGGGATACTAGTATTCTATTAATTTCAAATATCTTTTGAATATATAACACCTCAGCATACACACTCTGTGTTTCCTTACTGTTTAGAATACCAGGAACTTATTTGTATTAGATATCTCTAAACTGAGATGGGAAACTTGGTTGTAGAAATAAGCTATGAGTAATGCAGTTGCTTTGTGGGTTGACATAATTTTATATATACATAGTTGTTAGGAAAACAACATGCTCAAAGTTTTGCAGGTGTTTATTACTTATTCCAGCAGCATTAACAAACCCTCTGCTGTAACAGCAAGATATTCCATCTAGAGGAACTTGTTTTGTGTTGCAAGTAGTGAGTTGGAATGTTAATTGAATAATGCTGTAGACTACAGCATGATGCTAAGTTTATCTTGGAGATGGTTTCCCCCACTCCCTCCTGAAAGTACGCTTCACTAGCACAGTAATGTGAGTGAGTAATCACCCGTGGTATTGCTACCATGGAAAAGAGTGAGTCTCCTCAAAGTAGATGAGAAATTATGTAATGATTGCTTCAGGAAAACTACTGGACTTAACAAGTTCCTGCCAAGGAGCTCAATAGTCAATTTAGCTAAGTTTTGCCTGTACAGGCCGTATGGAACTCCATGCCACACGCCACATTCTCACAAATGTCTACACATAATTTATTTTCTCATATGTGAAATTATTTCTGTTGAATTCACACACATGTTCTAGGTTATTTTATCTTTATTGTCCTTGGTGTCATTACAGCCTCCTTCTAATCATGCCCATAAATGTCTTTGCTCTGTTCAAAATGTATAGCCTCTTCTTTCATTATTTGTCATTAAATGCATACTTGTAAATGGATACATATGATTTCCTAACTATATCTGGGTCAGTCTTTCTAGTGATACTTGTATGTATGTTTTCAGGGTTGAGTTTTTGGCACTAGATAAGCAATTGGTGTGCTCAATCCTGAGGAAGACTATTCATTCTGCTCTCCGAGTACCTTAGTTGCCTTGAATTTTTTGTGTAGTGTTGAGACCACTTGGTCTCTCTTCCTGACCCCTTCCCATGTCCACGTTAACATAACTATTAAACTTACCCTTATTCAGTTCATGTTTGTCATGTTGTTGATAATCTAAGGGTATAGATAATAATGATGCTAAGAGAAACAATCTTACAACAAACTCACAGATTGTCTGTCTCCTACAATCATTTCAACCCCAAATTTTCAGGGTTCCCTGAGCCTTAAATGCTGAACTGGTTTGTAGATGTATCCAATATAAATGGGATCTACAATGCTGCATGTTTTTTCTTCTAGTTTTCTGTAGTGGACCACTTCTAAAAACAAGTCTCCTTGATGAGGAGAGCAGATAATACTTATTTGTGGATATAAAAACAAATGTTAAGGTTATTGTTTGTGAGCAAGCTGTGTTAAAAAAAAGTAGTGGTTTTAGGTTTCCTTCTAATATCCATTAGTCTACCAGCACTGGCTGTAAAGCCATGTAGTTGGTAAGATTAATATTTCTAGTCCACAGAAAAAGAAACCAGCACAGATAATGGAGTAAGTGCAGCATGAATGCCCATAGTCTGTCATAACATGAGAATATTTTTAATTTTAACTTTTAAAGTTTATTCCACTGTCCCCAGATGAACTTTATTCTATGCATCTTTTCAAGTATGTAAGGAATCGCCTAGACTAGCTGATAAGTATACAATTAAGCTGGTATATTTCCTTGCTCAGGGAGAAGAGTATAGGGGTTAGGGGAACAACCTCTCAGAGGCAATGGAAAGGGTTGGGGTGGGGTGAAGACCTCTTGTATGGGGGATCCAGGAAAGGGGTCAACATTTGGAATGTAAATAAATAAAACAATAAAAAATAAAATTAACCAGAGAAAAATATATTTGTTTCACTAATAAGCATATTGGCTCATCCAAGAAGCAAACTTAATACAGGATATATAACCCTTCCCCATGTTTTTCCCCATGTAGAATTTTAATTGGTAAAGAGTAAAAAACAATTTAAACAAATCTTTACCTGGTCAAATATGTCTTTTCTAGTGCATAAGCAGTATTTACAAAACTGATTTCACTATCCATATTTTCTTTAGACTAATGTCTAAAATGGAGAAGGAGTGTTATGATCATGTGCCAATGTGCAAAATCTGCATGGCAATTTTACCTTCCTATTTTTATTGTTCTATTCATGTGAAGTTATTATATTAAATGATATTTTATTAATTTTTATTCCACACAGCATATACTGATAATGTTCTTTCCCCTTTTCCAATTTTCCCACTTCCTCCATGCCTCTTTACCTATCCAAGTTGATGTCACTTCTCTCTATTAATACAACAAAAGCCAATGCAAGAAACTAAAAATAATAAGCAAAAACAAAACAAAACAATAAATTTCATATACATGCTCACTAAAAATATTTAACTCATATTTTCTTTTTAAGTACTCAAATTCATTTTATATAAAATGCCTTGATAATTAATATTAGGTTACTAATCTTATTTTAATTATACAATAGGACCATTTCTTATCACTTTGAAATGAACAATAATACTAGAAAACTGTATAAATTGGTTTGGTTTCTGATTTCATATAAACTAGACAATTGAGCCAAGGAGAAGAAAAGTATTTTTCTCTAAATTATTCTTTTATATTATTATACAATCAGAGGCTAGTTTACATTATTAGGGCAATTGAACTCTGTTAAACATTTCCAACTCATACCACAAGTTCACTAAATCGGCCCGAGGCACTGAAAAACTTAAAAGCTAGTCTGATAGAGCTTCTTACAAATATTCTTTGAATTTTATGACTTGTCTCCCACATGAGGCGTAATAGTTTCGATGCTCTAATTAGTACTTGTGTATATTGCTATTACTTTGTCTCCTTAATCACATTATTAAGAGTGTTATGGAGATTCCTTATAGAATCACACTTTATAATAGTGTTTCTAATTTGAATATGTCCTGTTTTATGTTGTCTGATTCTGAAACATCATAAACTCTTTTTATGGGTCCTTTGATAGTGCTCACTTTCTTCTTTAGACTTGATTAGAATATACAGTACTGAGTAACAAAGACATTATCTAAAGCTTCAGAGTGTCAACTGAAGAGAATAAATGTGTTTTCTTCCTCAGGTTTTTATTCTGGTACAAATAGAGAAAATGTCAAAGGTAATGCATTTTTTGGAGACATTATTTGTGTGTATACAGGAAATTTGACTGAATATATATTTAACTATATTTTTCAAAGATCGACATATAATAGCCATGAACATTAATTGTTCTTAAAACTCTTATGTAAATGGCAATATTTTGGAAGGCAGTATATGCTATTCTATGAGTAAATTCTTTAATGTTTTACACAAGAAGTTAACAATACGTTAAAAAATAAGATACATGGTTTCTGATACCTTTTAAAATTGGCAGTGAAGTCATTGGTTAAAGTAGGCTTTGTGTTTATTGATTTTTTTTCTTAAAATGGGAAGTTACTTGAGGCAGAAAAATAGGATAATTTTGCAACTGTTTGATTTCTTGAACTATATGGATTAAGGAAGATTTTCACAAAACCTCTTTTCTCTACAGAGTTTGAGTCCTATACTCATATTTTATATAAATTGTACTATATAAACCTCACATAATTCGACATATCCTTTTTAAAATATACAAGAAGCTTTTTCAATATATGTGTATTTTATTTGAATTTATAAAATTGGCAGCAAAATGATAAATATAATCATTTGCTTTCTTTCCTTTCTATATAGTAACTATATAAACATTCATATTAAAATAATTTCACATGTATTGTATTATCTCCAATTGACTTAAAATTGGTTTGTAAATCTTATGATCATTGCAATGATACCACATGTGCTGACTGGCTTTGTAGGTGAGAAAACCTCTAAAATTTGTTTTTTGTTCTCTTTGTTTCTTTGCAAAATTTAAGAATAGTGACACATAATGTTCAAATTTAACAAATAAGAAAAAATGTAGCATACAATTACATTCACATTTCACTTTAACACCAAGCAGTGTTTTAGTAATAATCCACATAATATTTGGGATAAACATATACTAAAATATAGGTATTAAGAGTCTCAAATATAGATTTCACTGAATATCTACTTATATTAACTTGATATTAGCAAAGAGTGACTATTAAACACTATTTCTCCAAGTTTAAAAGAGTGAGAATGGAATTTAAGCTGTTGTTTGATTTATACTTTGTCAGAATAACTTAGTCATTCTTTCTGCTCTCCTGCTCTATTTTAACATTTAGATTACACATGTTATATAACTCTAGTCAAAGGCCAGTAGTCTACTCTTAATATATAGGTCTTAAAATTTAATTCTGAAAATCTACATTATCAACTGTCTCAATATCCACTTATATCAAAGGTCTAGAACAATAGTCCTGTACAGTGTGAAATATTGGATTTTAGAATTTACCAGAAGTACACTGCGTTCTAGCTGAACTAGTAGGCAGTGAAGGCTAGCAATTAAAGTGTAAGAGATGAGACAATTACATATCTGGTACTAGTGCATTTGAGGAATAACTCTGTACCAGAGATGAATAGGAAATGAGACACTTGCCAGTGGAAATTTATACGAGTAAAAGCCACACCACTTGGAGCTTGAGAGATGAATCACTGGTTAAGAGCATTAGCTATGTCAGAGGACACAAGTTCCATTCCAAGGAGACTTATTGTACCCCAAAACTGTCTGTAACTACAGTTTCAGGGAATCCATTGCCTTCTTCAGAATTCTGTGAGATGACTCTCACACTGAGAACCATCTTGTATGAAGACAAAACACAAATAATATATTTAGTAAGATAAGTGAATCCTAAAAAATTGCAGGTATATGTTATGCAAATGTAGCTTGATGCACATTAACAGAGATTAGAAAATCTATAAGAAAGTATATTTTGGACATAATGTATTAAGTACTATGTTGTATAGTATCTGATCTTGCTAAGCCAGGTGCCAAAGGAAAAAGGCAATCAATAGTCTTAGCAAGATATGTGAACCACACCAATTACTAAAATGGCAAGTATCCACTAAGGGTGCAATAGTGATACTTATATCTTTGGAGAAACCAAAATTCAACTTAAGTACATCTTATATAAGAGAATTCATGTTTCATTCATAAAGGTAGCAGTATTAATCAGAGTTCTCTAGAGTACCAAAACTTGCATAATAAATCTCTCTTTATATATGTGCACATGCATACATACATACATATATACATATGGATTTATTAAATTTCTAACAGACTCATTTAGATAATTCAACAATGGCTGACTACTGGGTCAATAATCAAGTACTAGTTCAGTCAACAAGGCTGGCTGTCTCTGATGGTCTTCAGTTTATACAGAAATTCTAAAGACATAGGCTCTAATGCCAATGAAGAAATGGACTTGCTAAGGCAGTGAGAGAAACCAAGCAAAGGGTTTTGCCTCTTTCTTCCGTTTCTTTACATAGGCTTCCATCAGAAATTGTGGCTCAGAATAGAAGTGGGTCTTCCTATATCATAAGATCTCAATTAATGGAATGTCTTTCCACCTCAAAATTTAGGTTATAAGTGTATCTTCCCATTTCAAATTAAGCAAGAATCCCTCCCAGGTGTGTCCCACCATTTTAACAGCCTATTCCAGATGTAGTTAAGATGACAACAAAAAATAGCTATCACACTGGGCTACTACACATGTCTCTTGAGGTCACAGACCCTAGAAGAGAATCTACTGCCATTTACCTAAATTTTTCCTAACTCTATTAGAAGTACATTTAGGCACAAATAAATCACAGTTCTCAATACTCATCAAAGAAACTTCCTTTTGCAAAAGATAATGACAGGATTCCATTGTTGATTAACTTGAGTAAATACAGATTGTAAGGTAGGTAGCCTGATTCATCTACAAACAACCATTACTCCTAAGGGCCAAGAAATAGAAGATAAAAGAATGAGAAGAGGTTATGAGAAGATTCTACTGTGAAATAGTTTCAGCCATGTATACCAGGAAGGTAAAATCTCATTTATACAGAATTTAAAGACTGCACTCATATCTTTACATGCCAACATGGATATAGGCAATTTCATTATGTCCTAATCCTAGATGCAAAGAAACTGATAATTTTTCCATTCACTAGTGCCCTGATAGGTAGTCTAATCCTAATTTCTAAGGTCTAAGTACATATACATATGAGTAATACCACAGACCATATATAAATTTGAGATACTATGAATTTGAGAGGGGGGCACATGAAAATTTGGAGCATAGAGGTAGAAATAATAAAAATATAGTATTTATAAGCAAAATTCTCCAAAAATTTAATAAAAATAATAAGTTAAAACATTTGGAGAAATAAAATATTTGATGCAGTGAGTGAATGAACCAAATTCAAACAGAATTTCATCCATCATTTCAGTAAAAATTTTTATGGTGTTTTTCTGGTCACTTTCTTTAATGATCAACTATCAGATCAGAAAAAAAAAAAAAACTTAAGGGAAGAAGAGTTTCTTCTGGAGGTTAGATTGAGGATCTAATTCCATCATGATGAGGAAGGCCATTATGATAGAAGAGACGAAATGTCAACAGCAAGATATTGATTGGTTGGTTATATTGACTCCATAGGCGAGAAACACTGAACAAAAAAAATTGTTTGGAGCTATGAAACCTCATTTGCTCTTACCATTCACAGGCACGCCCCAGTGAGGGCCTACCTACCACTTGCTCCACAACATCCCTGAACATTACTGCCAGCTGGGAACCAAGTATTCAACCACATGATCATATGGGGGACACTTTACATTCAAACCACAACAGTGATGATGACAACTGTATAACTCCTTCATTCTTTTTTTTTTTTTTTTTTTTTTGTCTGTTTTTCGAGTCAGGGTTTCTCTATGTAGCCCTGGTAGTCCTAGAACTCTTTCTCTAGACCAGGCTGGCCTCGAACTCAGAAATCTGCCTGCCTCTGCCTCCCAAGTGCTGGGAATAAAGGTGTACACCACCACTGCCTGTTATCTTTCATCATTCTTATAGTGACAAAGAATACATATGTTAGACTTACACCAAAATTGTAATACTCCAGGAATAAGTGTTATAAATGGATTAAAAATGAGGTAGTTAGAAAAAGACCAAAATAAATATCTATATTAACTAAGTTAATCTATATTAACTTAGCTTACAAGCAATGCTGGATATATTGTTAGATGCTTAAATAAGTCATGCAATTTGCAAAGGTATTTAATCTATCTGCTTAGCTTAGTCCTAATAGCTTTAATGGCATTGGGTAAAGTATATATGTAACATTGCTGTACCAAATTCAGAGTTAGGCTAAAATATATACATCAAGGTCTTTATTGCATCCATATTATCATAGATTTATGAAAAAATGGAAATATGTTGCTTGTTTAAATCAGAATCTACAGTCATCACATCTCTGCCTATGATGTGTATATGTATATTCATAACTGTCAGAGAGCATAAGAGATAGTTTTGTTTTATTTTTTGATAGTCTATATATTAAATTTAAATACAATTTATTCATTACTTAGAAGTAAATTGTTATAATCATGGTAACAGTTTTGTTTTCTAGTACATGATTACATAATTTAGCATTATTTTTTGTTTATATTCAGTTTACAATAAAATAAAGGATTAGTCTCTAACAGGACTAAATTGTTGGAACATGATCTAGCTTCAAAGGTTAATGAAAATATAATTAGAATAGCGTGTGATCCATGTTTCTCAAAAGAGCATTAAATCCTATTAATCCTTCTTAGTTCACAAATTATTAACCTGATCAGCAATAATCTTGCAGCCTCAAGTTGTCAATTTAACTAAAGTGTTTGAATATTGAGCTAAAAGATTTTCTTATTATTCAATGTTATAAGGAAACAGAAGCAATTCATTAATGAACAATTGGAAATTCAATTGAAAATAAAATTTTTTTGCAGTTTGTTTTGTAGTTTGTTGAGCAGTTTTATAAAACTTCTCAAATAAGTGTATAGTATCAAAATATTTTAAACAATCTGACATACAATAATTGAGTTTTCCATTGCAGTCTTTGATTATCATGTTCTAATAATTTAGTCCTGCTAGGAACTAATCCCCTATTTTATTATAAACTGAATGTAAACAAATGTATAATGGCATTATAGCCTTGAGGCTTCTTTAAGCCCATCCACAGGTGGATAGAATATTGTGGAAATAACTTGTAGAGTAAAATTAATTAAGAGTTGGCATAATTTTCCTGTATTTGCATTTTAGGGCTCTCTGCTGCCAACTAGATAATTTGGGTTGCATTTTGAATGCTGGGTACATTTGCAGTTTTCCATCTGTCAAATTTAGCTGATGATGGGCACCATACCATTTTGTTGAAAGTTCCGGTGTACAGTAGCTGAACTGAATCTATTGAACAAACAGGACTCTGTGTTTTCTGAAAGCCAAGTTACTTACAGACTGAGTCTTGGTCCATCGTTGGTTTAAAGTTTATAATGTGTTAAGTTCTTTATTGTAAATGTCATTCGGGAAGCTACAAGCAAAAGCATAAAATGTGACTATCTATATCTATATATGTTAATTCCGATCTTCAGTCTTTTTGTCATATTTTCCTGAAAGTTATTTTTTTTACCTCATTTTTGTCCTGTCTTCGTTTATACAGTAAGGTTGAAGTCTACCATGTCTGTACAATTTTCCAGAACTCAGCATAAAATGGAGGACTTCTTTATTTCAGCGGGGCTTCTCCTCTTAGCTTGCTCTAGGGAGCCCAACCCACACTCTACCTGAGAAATGTCAGCTATTTCCTTGTGAAATCACAGATTCAGCTTCCTGGAATGCCTCTCCATGCAAATGAGGTATCTGCAATACCTTAAGCCTCAGTCAATGAAATTACACCTTAAGAGGATGTACACCCCTTCTCAAAATGATTCACCAAGCATCATATGTATATAACTAGTACAACTCGAAAATGTATATGCCTAAAGCCTGCACCGAATAAAGGAATGTGCACAAGCTAAGATAATCTCATCGAGGTTTTGAAGGATCATTGGTGAAGGCCTTCATCTGAAAGAGCTGTAGCACTAAACTCTTTGGAGGAGCCCCCACCCCTTCTCCAAAGATCTCACCGGTTTTTGACTTCCTTCATCTTTCCAGCCTGATGTGTAGCAACATCTGGACACCCAGAGAAGGAGAAAACAGAGGACACAAAACCACATCTGGACCCAACATGCATAACACAGTTGACACTCACTAGGAGCCAACATTTCATCTGGTTTAGGGAAAACAAAAAACAAAAAAACAAACTGCAACAACAAAAAACCTGTGAGTAGCCCCAGTACAGAGCCTGCACCCGCCAGAGCCAGACAAAAGTTCCAAGCCTAGACACCCTGAGAGTGGGCACTCTTAATCTTTCTCTACTTTGCTCTCTGTTTCTACAGTTTTCTTTCCTTGTCATTGTGGCAAATGTCTGTCTCACCACAAAAAAAAAAAAAAAAAAAAACCCTCAGATTAGGAGCGATAGCTAGTAATCTATTAGCTCCTTTCCCATAACCCAAACTGGAGAAAATGCCAATTAATCTACTGTCCAGATTGCAAGATTGTACAGCTGATCACTCCTCTCAAGATTCAGACTTGAGGGACAGTTACTTCACCCTCTGCCTCACACACAGGTCATCCTCACCCCACCTGGTATCTGTACCTGTCTCCCTCTCACCTTTTACATTCTAGGGATTAAACAGACAGAGAGCTTGATCCCTCTTGCTGTCACCAGGCACACTATGGCTGTGCATGGCTAGGAAGCAATTCACTGGACATGGAGGAAGGACCTGCCCTGTAGACACAGACCTGTGGATATCTGGAGTAGATTGCTGGTTGCAGTGAAAATGAACCCCCCAAGTCAGGTGTCTAATCAAAAAAGAACTAGACACACCAAATACACACCTTCAAGTTGAAGAGCAGAATGCACATGCTGACCAAAAAAGACCTAAATGATGGGTGGAGTTTCGTGGGGATGCAGCACACTAAAAACTTAGAAACCTGTTCTTTCTTTATCTAAATTTTGTTTAAATGTTGTTTTTCCCTAATAGCAACAATAACTCGGAGAATGTTTATCCTTTTAACACACAACCATTCCCTAAACCTCTACTAAAAATTATTTTAATAAAAATGTATATTATTATAATTATTGTAATTAAAATTATTTTATGCTTCAGAGAATCATCTTTGATCCACCCATCACAGCTCAAATGGACTATATCAACAACTATTATTTAATCTTTGATTTTGTAAAAATAAGAGTATCTACTTAATCCAGTTTATTTTTCACAGACAAGCTGTTACTGCCCATTCCAGATGTATAATTGACATGGAATTTCCTTTCTCAGCTACCTTACAGAGATTAGATAAATAATACCTAGCCTTTCTTTTTGCTTTTGTCATGTCTGTTCGAGAGCCCAAAAGATCACCAAGGAGCTAACTCCAGTGAAATCACTCTAGGATCTCTTTATTCAAGCTTTAACATGGGCTCACCACAAACCCTGTCATAGCAGGATTGAAAAGTGAAGCCCCTAGGCCAGTTTCACATAAGCATTTGTAGAGGTAAGCAAATGACCAAGGGGGAATTCTAGCCTGGCACACATCTGACTTTTAGGCTACTATAGAACGCTGTTGCCCTTTAAAATAACTTGGTTGGAGTTGGGAGCCAAACGATAAACTTAAATTTTGCATTCCTCCTGATCCGTGGTTGTTAGGAAGTGAAGTGGCAGGGGCAGGCTTCTAACATGGTAACTCGTGCTAGGTGCAGGTTTGTTAGGTTGTTACCTGGAAACTAACTGGTGATAGGTCCCAGCTTGTTGCTTAACTTGAGTTCAACCTTAGGTTTACTTGAGTAAAACCTTAGGTCAGGTTTTCTAAGATGGAGTCTGAACCCATGATCTGGAATTTCACTTTGCTTATTGTATCACAGGTGACTTCCCATTTAAAGGGTGCCAGAACAGGATTAGGATTCCTCTTCCTGGATACTTATTCCCCCAGAATTTCTTTTGTTGCTGATAATAGCTTTAGCTATCCTGGGTTTTTTGTTATTCCAGATAAATTTGAGAATTGCTCTTCCTAACTCTATGAAGAATTGAGTTGGGATTTTGATGGGTATTGCGTTGAATCAATATTGCACAATCAATGGGTATTGCACAATCAATTGTGTTGAATTGCTTTTGGCAAGATGGCCACTTTAACTATATTAATCCTGCCAATCCATGAGCATGGCAGATTTTTCCATTTTCTGAGGTCTTCTTCAATTTCTTTCTTCAGAGACTTGAAGCTCTTGTCATACATATCTTTCACTTGTTTGGTCAGAGTCACACCAAGGTACTTTATATTGTTTGTGGCTATTGTGAAGGATGTCATTTCCCTAATTTCTTTCTGAGCATGCTTATCCTTTGAGTATAGGAAGGCTACTGATTTGCTTGAGTTGATTTTATAACCTGCCACTTTGCTGAAGTTGTTTATCAGATGTAGGAGTTCTCTGGTGGAGTTTTGGGTCACTTAAGTAGACTATCATATCATCTGCAAATAGTGATAGTTTGACTTCTTCCTTTCCAATTTGTATCCATTTTAGTGTTAAAAACTGCATGGTATTGGTACAGTGACAGGCAGGCAGATCAATGGAATAGGATTGAAGATCCAGAAATGAACCCACACACATTATAGTCACTTGATCTTTGACAAAGAAGCTGAAAACATCCAGTGGAAAAATGATAGCCTTTTCAACAAACGGTACTGGTCAACTGGAGGTCAGCATGCAGAAGAATGCGAATTGATCCATCTTTATCTCCTTGTACTAAGTTCAACTCCAAGTAGATCAAGGACCTCCACATAAAACTAGACACACTGAAACTAATAGAGAAGAAACTGGGAAAGACCCTTGAGGACATGGGCACAGGGGAAAAGTTCCTGAACAGAACACCAACAGCTTATGCTCTAAGATCAAGAATTGACAATTGGGACCTCATAAAATTACAAAGTTTCTGTAAGGCAAAGGACAGCATCAAAAGGACAAATCAGCAACCAACAAATTGGGAAAAGATCTTCACCAAACCTACATCTGATAGAGGGCTAATATCCAATATATGCAAAGAACTCAAGAAGTTAGACCCCAAAAAACCAAATAGCCCTATTAAAAATGGGGAACAGAGCTAAACAAAGAATTTTCACTTGAAAAACCTTGGATGGCTGAGAAGCATCTTAAAAAATGTTCAAAGTCATTAGTCATTACGAAAATGCAAATCAAAATAACCCTGATATTTCACCTCACACCAGTCAGAATGGCCAAGATCAAAAACTCAGGAGAAAACAGGTGTTGGCGAAGATGTGCAGAAAGAGGAACACTCCTCCACTGCTGGTGGGGATGCAAATTGGTACAACCACTCTGGAAATCAGTCTGGCGGTTCCTCAGAAAACTGGGCATGTCTCTTCCGGAGGACTCTGCTATACCACTCCTGGGCATATACCCAGAGGATTCCCCAGCATATAATAAGGATACATGCTCCACTATGTTCCTAGCAGCCCTATTTATAATAACCAGAAGCTGGATCGATACAAAAAATGTATTTTATATACACAATGGAGTACCATTCAGCCATCAGAAACAATGAATTCATGAAATTCTTAGACAAATGGATGGAGCTGGAGAACATCTTACTAAGTGAGGTAACCCAGTCTCAAAAGATCAGTCATGGTATGCAATCACTGATAAGCAGATATTAGCCTAGAAACTTGGATTATCCAAGTCATAATCCACATATCAAATGATGTCCAAGAAGAACGGAGGAGTGGCCCCTGGTTCTAGAAAGGCTCAGTATAGCAGTATAGGGCAATACCAGAACAGGGAAGTGGGAAGGGCGGATGGGGAAACAGGGGGAGGGAAGAGGACTTATGGGACTTTTGTGGAATGGAGAGGCAGGAAAGGGGAAATCATTTGAAATGTAAATAAAAAATATATCGGAAATTCCTCTTCCTCTACCACCTTGCCTTTTCCCTAGGCTAATACTAAGGGACCACAGATGTACTGTTAATTAAACTGTTACTGACTTAACTTGTGCATTATCTCTTCTGATGTAAAGAAAAACTAATAACTCCCTGTATAGACACACCTGCCAGGGTTCTGCACCCATGTTGTGACAATTCCACAGGGTTATCTGTAAAAAGAAAGAAAGGCAAAGCTGTTGCTGCAGGCCGGATGAGTCAAGAAATGTTCCTTTGCTGGTAGGAGTAGAACCTGCCATCTTACTTGGGTCTCCTGGGGACACAACAGCTGACTTTGGGCAGACACACCAATTGATAGTCTGGTTTTCTTTAAAAAGGTCTTTCATAATAAACTATCATTAAATGTCATATTCTGTAGATCTCTGAAGTTTTTGAAGACTATCTTTCTATCTATAGTATAGCTGAACAAGCAAATATAGCTATTTATTATCTGTTCCATCTTGGAAACATAACTAGACTAGTATATAACATCACCATATGCTGGATTAAGTACCAACATGTATTTCTTTTTTTTTTAATTTTTTTATTCAATATATTTTTTATTTACATTTCTAATGATTACCCCTTTTCTAGCCCCCCACTCCCCAAAAGTCCTGCAAGCCCCCATCTCTTCCTCTGTCCTCCCACCCACCTTCCCACTTCCCCGTTCTGGTTTTGCCAAATACTGCTTCACTTTCCACAACAGGGGGCCACTCTTCCTTTCTTCTTGTACCTCATTTGATGTGTGGATTATGTTTTGGCTATTCCAGTTTTCCAGGTTAATATCCACTATTAGTGAGTGCATACCATGATTCACCTTTTGAGTCAGGGTTACCTTACTTAGTATGATGTTCTCTAGCTCCATCCATTTGCCTAAGAATTTCATGAATTCATTGTTTCTAATGGCTAAATAGTACAACATTGTGTAGATATACCACATTTTTTGCATCCACTCTTCTGTTGAGGGATACCTGGGTTCTTTCCAGCATCTGGCAATTATAAATAGGGCTGCTATGAACATAGTAGAGCATGTATCCTTATTACATGGTGGGGAATCCTCTGGGTATATGCCCAGGAGTGGTATAGCAGGATCTTCTGGAAGTGAGGTGCCCAGTTTTCGGAGGAACCGCCAGACTGATTTCCAGAGTGGTTGTACCAATTTGCAACCCCACCAGCAGGGGAGGAGTGTTCCTCTTTCTCCACACCCTCTCCAACAACTGCTGTCTCCTGAATTTTTAATCTTAGCCATTCTGACTGGTGTAAGGTGAAATCTCAGGGTTGTTTAGATTTGCATTTCCCTAATGACTAATGAAGTTGAGCATTTTTTAAGATGCTTCTCCACCATTTGAAGTTCTTCAGGTGAGAATTCTTTGTTTAACTCTGTACCCCATTA